>NW_013952438.1:760211-774575 GCF_001266775.1 Austrofundulus limnaeus
GTGTTCAATACTTTTTCCCTGTGCCATTCCACATTATTACAATAACTTCATTTCTGGACATTTATGTTTGATTTCTTTGTACCGACATCTGGTGAACATTTCATGTCATTAGCACCTCTAGTAATATATTTACTGAGAAAAATGGTGACGTGTTCAATACTTATTTTACCTGCTGTATTAGCAGTAGAAGATGGAGATGGAAACAAACTCAAACCTTTTTTTAACCAAAAATACTGTCTGGTAAAAATCTCCTGATAAACATTTCTCACGTGGACAAGGACAGGAGCAGAGCGAGACGGACCCAGTGACCTCACAACTCTCTGAGGATAAATGTAGCCATAGATGGAGTGGAGAATGCCACACTGTTCCTCGCTCCTCCTGCCTTTTAGATCGAAAAGACCCACACTTTTTAAACTGAGGCTTTATGGGTCATTTTGACCCAAGGGCAGCAGGAAGGTAAACTATATTTTTTATACACTGGTAAAAAAAAAAAAAATTATCTTACTGTGAATAGATGCAGATGGACATAACAAGGGCAGTCAAGACCACAAGTCCTGCAATGATGCAGCCTATTAATATTCGTCGTTTGTGTCCTTTTTGTGCTTCCCAGTCCAGATATTCACACCGTGAGCCAAAGTAATTACTGTGACACCTGAGACAAAGAAGAAAAATTGCACTTAGCTTCAATTTCTGCTTTTTAAATTAAATCTAAATACTGCCAAATATTTGCCTGCTACTTAACATTTACTAAGCTTAACCATTTAAAACCTCAAC
The DNA here is from genome assembly GCF_001266775.1 of Austrofundulus limnaeus. Taxonomy (NCBI): domain Eukaryota; kingdom Metazoa; phylum Chordata; class Actinopteri; order Cyprinodontiformes; family Rivulidae; genus Austrofundulus; species Austrofundulus limnaeus. Next base: position 760,986 of record NW_013952438.1, read on the forward strand.
CAGATGTAAAAAAAAAAAAGACATTACTCAACAAGTCTGTCCTTCTGTCTTGCTTTCTTTGAAGCTGAACGTCTCTTACAAAATATTTTTCCTCAGTTTTCCTCCTTTTTTTGTCTCTTCCCCTCACCTGCAGGAGGGTGTGTTCTGCTCCTGAACGTAACGACACTCTCCATGGATGCAGTAATGTTTCAGCTCCTCAGGGCATATTGAGAAGTGGCCACTCCACGGATCTGTTGTTGTTGTTGTTGTTTGTGTTTCTGCTTTTGCTGGGTAAAAGAAAAAAATGACATTGATTTTAAGAAAAGTACTGCATTTGTGAAATCTTAACACATGCACAAAAATAAATCATATTAAGGAAACCGTATTGATCAGTGGGCTAGTACACCAATCTCAAAACATATCATGAACTAATAACAACAAATGTATTTGTGAAGGTTATGTTTTCATTTTGTATTTTGAGCTGGACTCACAAATAACTGCCCAGGACCAGTTTGAAGATCATATTTAACATTGTTGACTTGGCGTTCAAGTTTCACTGATTTACACATAAACAACTTAAAAAACATAAAAAAGATGCTTGGTTCACAGCAGCCCCACGTTCAGCAACTGTTCAACTGAAGTTAGTTGTTTTTTTTTTTATTTCTAATAATTATATGGCTCGTTTTTGATTAAATGATTTTTTTAGTCGAATCTTTGACACCAATTCTGGTTTTCTCTCTTGTGGGACAAAAATCTAGACAAACATGGGTGGATGGAGGGTTTCCAGTCCGTAGCCCTGTGTGACTCGCCACCTAGATTTAACTAAGGTCTATGATGTGGGGTCACAGCCGTTGGTCAGGTCTAGGTTTAGCAACAGTGTGTGTTCAAAGTATGAGGTCAGCTGACTACCTGAATATACTGAATGACCAGGTTATTCCATCAATGGGTTTTTTTTGTCCCTGATATATTCCAAGATGACAGCAGCTACGTTTACAGGGACATAAGTAATTGGATTAAATGGCCATTCACTAGCAAGGACCACGTCACAAAGATATAATTTAAAGATTTATTGTAGGGAGGGGTTGAAGGGATGAGGGGATGAAGGGATGAGGGGATGGAGGAGCTATGTTAGGTCATCTGGGGAGAATGCTGGAGGGCTTCAGAGAAGAACAGTCCATGTGTGAGTATGGTCTTCAGTAAAATGGATTCCTTTATATAATTTTCCTGAGCCAGCGTAGGACACCGCAGACGGAACCTGCAGCGAAAGGAAGTGAGCATGGTTATGAGATCAAGGGAAGGAAAAGGAGGATGGGAATGATGTGATGAAGGGAAGGAAGGGGAAGAGGCGATGGGATGAAGAGGGATGAGGTGAAGCAGGACGAAGGGGAAGGGAGGGTGGGGTTAATGAAAACATAAGACTGAGAGGAAAGGGTTAGCAGAGATTAAATAGGCCGGTGGGGAAATTGGAGGTGTGGTTTTCTGGTGTGGTCCTGCTCCCGAACCTAAGTTAATATATTAACTTCATTTCAAAATAAAAATGCATCATCGGTTATTTTTTCTCCTTTTTTTTTTGGCCAGGCAGTGTATTTAAGGTGATTTATATCAAATATTTAGTCAATGAGATCTTTTAAAGCCATCAGGGATAATAATCATTAACCCAGATTATTTTGAAGGATAGGAAACAACCACAGTTCATCTGTAAATTCACTACTTATTCAACAACATCAACCTTCAACTGGTTGAAATACAAATATCTGCATCCACTTGATGATGTGGGGTTCTCTGGACAGCTTTAGGATTTTTCTGCAGGCAAGAGAATCATTTCTGTCAGCTTGGCTTTGTCAAAAGAGGTTGGCAGTAAAAGTAAATTTACTTGTACTGTTTTCTAGAATTTGTACTTTATTTGAGTAGCATTTTTTATTGAAAAACATTATGTTTGTGTAGTTTTTACCTTTTTTATACTACTGAGAAACTGTAAGAATACAAATCACATACAGTAGGTGGTGATGAGCAACTTTAAACTGGTTGCAAGGAGAAGATAAATGTTTTGGTAGAGGTTTCAGCAGTATGGTGAGTCTTTGTTTGAATCCTGATTAGTCTTGATTTTAACATGGATTCATTTAAAACCTAAATTGAGCATTTTAGACTGTTCCCTTTGTACCATTAATGGATTTCTACCAAATAAATGTCATTAAATTGTTTTGTACAAAAGTGTTTCTAGTTTATTGTATTAAGTATTATTTTTATTTCAGCAAACTAGTACAAATATTACAAAAAACAACTAAAAAGCTCAGATTACCGGTAGATTCAGAGCTCATTAATTTGTCATTAACATGATTCTACCAAAACTGTTCTGAGCCTTTTCCTTAAAGTGGTCAATATAAGCTGACTGTTATTGTAAAAGGAAATAATTAAGATATAAATTATGGAAAAGTGATATACTGCAGCATCATCATTATCATCATCATCGTCATCATCATCATCATTATTAGTAGTAGTAGTAGTAGTCTTGGAGTTACTGATCTGTTTAACTTTTCTCGACTAGGCATTGTTAAAAAATAATCATAATTTTGAGTAGTTTAAATACTTAAAAATTTTTGAAAGCACACTTTAACTTAACAATTTGACAGATCTACTTTTTACTTTTATTAGAGTTTTATTTGACCAGTAGGATCAGTACTTTGACTCAAGTAAGGAAACTGAGTACTTTGTCCACCACCGTCTGTTACATTCATCTTCACCTTCTGCCATGACCTGATTTATAAATAGACAGCATGCTATGTGATCCAGAGAGGAAGCCTAATCATTGCCAGGAAAAGACCAAGACAAGTCATCAAGATCTTATTAAGCATTTGTTTCCAGCAGTACATTGCCAAGTGAAACATAGAAGACCAGGATTTCCTCTCTCCTTGCTTGTGGCCTGCTTTATTTGCTGCCTCATCCTGCAACAGCTGCTGAACTTCTGACCGTCAGTTTCACGTAGTGCTTTCTACAAAGCTGCCGCTATCTCTAAAACCTCCTCCAAGTGAAATAATCTCTCACAAAACGAACGTGTAAAGAAATACAACCGCGCAGGTGACATCAAAAGGGAGCGCTCCATTTGCTAGCTGTAACATGAGAACGGGCTCACAGCAGCGACCTCAGTGCTGAAAAGGGAAAAAAAGACCGCCCATTTCGATGTTTAATGAGGTAGTTCTGGAGATACGCAAGTTTTTGGGTCATATAGATGTTGAGTTGAGATGGGGCAAAAATAAAACAACCCTTTTTTAATAGTAGCAGTGAAATCTAAAAATAGACAGAGCGTTATCTTTGTTTTATTCTTCCATTAAAACAGATCAGGTGACATGAAGCAGCCAACAGAAGCGTGAATAAAAACATATCAGACAATCAAAGTTCATATCTACACAATGAGAGCTCTGCTCATGGTGGTCCTCTAATCCAGTGTTTTTAAACCCTGCTCCTCAGGGCACACTGTCCTGAGTGTTTTAGATGTTTCCCTGCTTCAACACAGCTGATTTCACTTGGTTACTGATTAGCTGGCCTTTGTTGAACTGCAGTCCTCGGAATCAGGTGTGTTAAAGCAGGGAAACTTCTAAAACATGCGGGGCAGTGTGCCTCCAGGGTTGTGAAACACTGCTCTAATCAGAGAGTTTAGTTGTTTGATCCCAAACCAAAAGGCTACACCCCACCGATCAGCAACAATACATGTCCAGATGGCTGCTGTGGATTTCATGACACTGCCTCTTAGAGGAGGGAAAAGCCCAACCCTTTACGAGCTTCATGCATGACTGAACCCCAACCCAACCTTAGGGGTTTCTGACCACACTAAAACACCCAGACAATACTGAGAGAAGAGGATGTCCAACATACGGTGAATGGAAAATGTGTTCAAAAAGACCTATAGGGATCTTTTGGTCTTTGGGAGATCAAGGAACCTCACCAACCTGATTCACTTTAACTGTCTACAAAATAAAACAAGGATTTTATGTTACAAAGGAGTGTCTGTTGTCTGTTCACACCTGTTTTTGTGAAGTGAGATCTTAAACAGGTCAGACTCTCCTCTCATCTAAAGGGCCTTTATCTCTTTTACAACAAAAAAGAAGACAGTGTGTTGTCATACATGCTTACTGTAAACTTTTACAAACAGTACAGACCAATAGAGCATCCAGGTCTGAACACTTAAGTGTTCTAAAATAACAAAAGACACACAGTAACATCAAAACTGACAACCTGTTTTTTCCACCTGCTTTAGACCAGGAGATTAAGAACAATAAAAACTTGCACACAAGGACTAAAGAGCATCTTTTAATCATTCGCTTTCATCATCTTTTCTTCAACCATCTAAAAACTACAAAAAGACAGTTTTCACTTCCCTGGTGAATGGGGGCTACATTTATATTTGTACTGATGTAGTACAGTATAGTTTTGATTTTTAAATATGTTATGCTACTTGTACTTGTGGTGTTTTGTGCTGTTTATTTATACACTTTCTGTATTTTAACACTTCTGCAGAATAAAAAATACCTATAAGTATTTATGACAGTGACTTATTTATCTGGTCATAAAATTGTCAAAAAATATATCCAGTCTTTGACAGCACTGCTGTAATTTGAGATTATTTGCTCTTTAACTGTAAATCAATACAGATTAATTGAAAATGCAACATTTCCAACGATTTGAGAGGATATTTTAGCCATTTTGCAGTAAGGCTTTGACAAAAGTTTGTGAACAATTATTATCTTACCTGCTAAAGCTTATGGAATAGCTCAGTTTGAAGATAATGAATTTAAAGTTTTCATAAAGGCTCATTTCATTATTGTCTGTTTCACATTTCATAGATGTTTACTTTATGTGGTGATTTAAAGGTGCAAAAAACAGCAGCAGCTAGCTGTAGCATTTCTACTACAGCTTTGGGTTTTTTCACAGAAATACTAATTTCCACTGAAGTCTTTCTAATGTGAATTAACATTTACATAAAATTCTATTCAATTCAGAAGATTGGAGTTGTTATAAGACAGAACAATCAGCTTTGGCGGTGTTATACTCAGACTGTATGACTTCCATCTTCAATTCAATTCCAAGTTTATTTGTATAGAAAATGGAGTGCTTCAAAGTGACTACAGCTGCACAATAAATAAGATATATAAGATAAAGATTTTATTAATATGATGATAAAATTGACAATAAAATACCAACAAAGTAATTATAAAAATAAAAACCAAGATATACTCAGTTTCAGCTTAATTTAAGCAATTTCCTAAAACTTTGGATCAATTAAATACATTTCTTCCTTATTTCAACTGATTGACGGGCAGAGAAAATATGTGTTTTCAGTCTAGACTTAAACTGATTTACTAATTGAAAGATCGTCTTCACTTCCAAATCAAAACACAATTTTAAAACAACTCCAATCTTTAAAACTTATAACAATTTCATGCTGGAGATTCGTATTATTTCTGCTGGAAGTGACCTCAGGTTGGATCAAATACGCTACAGCTCCGCAACTTGCAAATAACTATAAGAGCTACATGATCAATAAAGCTATCTACGGCAGGTAAGATATTTATTATTAATTTTAATAAACTTTATTTAACCAAGCAAATCCTATGAGGAGAACATGCAAACTGCAAACAGAAGGACCCCAAGCTTGAACCTGTGACCGTCTCACTGTGAGGCAACAGGGTTAAACACTAACTCACCGTGCTGCTTAAGCTGTTCAGAACGTTTCAACATAACCTCGCTTCAAAATGACTAGAACATCAATTGGAAGTAAATATCTTTGGAAGATTGCAGATAAAATTTGATGTCATCTAAGCTGATGTTCGACATAAACTAAAGCTTCACTTTAAGTGTCGACAGAATTATTTTTGTCGTATCATTTTTGTGCCACTGCTGATCCGCCCCCTTTCTGGCCTCCTGCTCATCTCTACCTGTGCAGTTGTCTCTGTGGCCATGGAGGTGACAGTGCAGAGGAGTTCGACCGGTGGACACGTCAGTGGCATTCCCTTCTGCCAGGCAGTATTTGCTTAAGGCCAGAGCTGCGGACGGAAACACAAACAAAACAAAAACAAAGACAATCACACAAAACAAATGTTTGCACACGGGCAATAGGTGAAACCAATACGTGACCACGTTAGTGGTGCTTCCACTAGAGGTGGCAGCACTGCCACTTTACCCTCACTGACTTTAGCTGTGAATCGTTGGCTGTACCACAGGAGGGATATCAGACTTTTCCAATGTGACACTTGATGAGAAAACAGCCTTAACAATGAATTGCAACGATGGAGAATATATTGCTTGTGTCCGGCTTCTCCCTTCAATCATTAACTGACACTAAAATTTACCACAGATACTGCTTAGTGGGTAAACACTGTCCTTAAAGTCTGGTTTAGCTGAACAGATAATGAAACTTAGCTTTTGATAAGATTTATTTATAAAAGTCACTTTAAACATGCCTCTTAAAAAGGACAAAAAAGGTGAGTATACAAGTCTTACCTGCTAATATTTCCACATAGAGTCTGTACACCTTTACCATCTCCTCACTTCATAAAAAAAGTTCATTTGATTCTTGAAAATCCACTTTCATTGGCAGAAAGAAGTCCAACTGGACTGAAACCTGTTCAGAGGTCAGTGACCTTAGAGAAAGGTGTGAACAAGAGCTGGAATTTCCCCATGTGTGCGCCGTACTCTGGTCCTTCATCAATGGCGATTACCTTTCATGTCAGCCAGACTAAAATGAGGCTTTGATCACTCACACACACACACAGACTGCAGTCCAAAAGGGCTCTCTGGACTCCGTCAGAGCTAAAATGTAACTTGTGTGTCAAGAAAAGTGGGTGTCACTGAAATCCAACTCTGCTCTCCCCGCCCACACCTTTAAAGGAAACTACACAAAGTATTCAGGTTAGTCCCTCCCCAGGACTGAGAGGGAGGGCTCGTGTTGCCCTGGTGTTGTTTTCTTAGGAAAGAAAGGCAGGTGGAGTCTGGAAAGTGCCACCTGTTAGCGAGCCCAGTGTTTACGACTCTGTTTGTACTTTCATCCAGTGTGACAAACAGAAAGCAGACTGGTGTAGGAGGACAGAAGTTAGGACTTGTTTATGTTCAAGAATATTCCCAGGCTCTTCGTGGAAACTATTTGATCTGGCAGATGTACAAATTAATAAACAAAACCAGTCAGATAAGATGTGATGATGCATAATGATTTAAAGTAATAAATTTATTACCAAAAATGTAGTTTAATTTGTAGAATTCCATGTTTGGGATCTTTTTGGGCTTTTCAGGCTAAGTCTGAATGATCAGACCAACAATGATGTTTTTAAATGCAGAATAACTAAATTCCAAAACTTGTCTTTTTCAACAAAGCTGAGAGTGTTAACTGCAAAACTTTAAGCAGATTTAGAATACATTTTTTACCATACTTTCTTTCACAGACTTTTGAAGTCTTTCTATTCAAATACGGCTGCAGCCACACTGGAGAAACTCCAAGATTTGAATGTTATTCTCATTTTACCCACCAGATAGCAGAATTTGATCATATACTTAAAGAACAGTTTTAGCAAAAACAATTAGTTGTTGTAAATTTTAAAATGTTGTCCATGATTTGCAGAATAAATAACTTAATATGTTTGAATATCATGCATATTTTGTATTTATATGTGTAAGTTTTATTTTTAAAAATGTTTAGTGATTTTTTTAGACTTGATCTATGTTTTTTTGGGGGAAAAAGCAATATAAACTTTAACTGATCGTTGCAGAGGTGTATTCACAAAAAATTAAATATTAAAATAAGATTGTTTTATTATTAGAAAGGTTGGAATTATAAGTTGTTTTGGTCATATGTTGTTAAAAACCAAACAAAATCTTAAGTTGTGTCGACAATTCTCAGCTACAATCACACTAAATTTGAATTTAATATCTGTGAAAGTGATCGAGTTATAGACATTCATGAGTGGATTAAGATTGATTAGTTGGGAGGGCAATACTGAACGGGCTCAACTCCAAAAGTTAATCAGCTGTAGATGATCAATGATTATGCTCTGAAAGTTTTAATGGTTTATGAGACATTTTGCCAAACAAATGGTTTGATTCCAAAAACTGAATGTTGATGCTTTAAGTAAAGTGTTTTGACAAAATCTGTGCTTTTTTTCCCTGTCAGTTTGCGTCCTCTGAGTGTTCCTTTCAGCGAAGGGTGGGCGGTATAATAATAATAATAATAATGCATTAGTTTTATATAGCGCTTTTCGAGACCCTCAAAGACGCTTTACAATTTTCATGCATCATTCATTCACACTCACATTCACACATTGATGGCAGTAAGCTACATTGTAGCCACAGCTGCCCTGGGGCAGACTGACAGAGGTATACAACTATTGATCTGATACCAGATGAATACTTAGCAAATATATTTGATACTGAAGTCAGTATCAATGCTTTTTACTTGTAATGGGATGTTTATTGAATAACTTTTGATATTGCCAGTGCCCCTTCTCGTAAAACAGAAATATTTTAGGGATACAGCACAATGTCTTGGATTAACAAACAAGGCTTTTTCATTTCTGTTTTAAAGTAATTTTCTTCTTTTTTTGCTATCTGAAACAGAAAATGAAACTCAAATCATTTCATCCCTTTTTGACACAAAGAATGAGAAATGCTTTGTATTTTAATTTTAATTTCAGAATTTTAAAACAAAATCAAATATCCACTCGTTTCTTGTTTTTTAATACACGTTTCTAAAACGAAAATCCAATGACCAAAAGATACACTGACCCCCTTCACATTAGTGAAAAACTTTGGTGTTTTTTGTCAAGTTACTTTCATTTTTTGCATTCTACTTTTTCATTCTCAGCAGGTTTCTAAGGTTCTTCTTCCATATTTTAAAAACGTTGTTAAACAAGAGTGGCGCACTACTGCTACTAGTGGTGAGAATGTGTATTGCACCTCATTCAAAATCAACGCCGTCCCGCGGCGGCCCAAAGTTAAAAACTGTTGTTCTTTTGAGGCCCTCAAGGGGCGCTCGCGGCTCACAGTTGGGCCGTGGCTCAAATTAAGTCAAAAATTTCTGCCAATGGAGTAAGAAAATTTGGTAAGAATCTTAAAATACTTGATTTGACTCAATATTTTCTTGTTTCAAGAATCTTACCAAGTAAAATTTTCTTACTCCATTGGCTGAAATTTTTCATTTAATTTGAGTCAAATTTTCAGGCTAAAAAGACAAATAATCTTACACATTGTGAAAACAAGATGATTATTCTTACACTATCAGTTCTTGTTTAGTAAATCAGTCTCAAAACAAGATCAAATAGACTTTTTGGCTGGATATAAGATTTTAAAACTTGGTAAGATGGACAGTTTTTGCAGTGTAAGTGAGTTTAAAAACAGGACGATGCAACTCGTTTAACGAAGAATCTGTCTCTAGTTGTCTCTAATTAAGTCTTTATTTGTGTACGTAAAGTTATCTTTAACAGCATACATTAGAAATCAGGAAATAGCCTCTATTTTATTCAAAAATTTCTGGGGGAGGACCCCCAGACCTCATTCACTGTGTCTACACAAATTACAAGGCTTCTGATGCTCCTGTGAGAGGATAAACACACCTGTAGAGCTCCACCTGTGTCTCTGTATGAAACTATGGGTGATTATCAAACGGTATTCTTAGTGAGTTTAAATGGCTGATACACTACATGGTTTAATAAAGGTGAACATAATCTCAGTTAATATGGTTTGACCATTACTGCATCACAACAGAAACATTTGGTGTTCGGTTTATGACGTGTGCAGACAGTTAAATTGAGCACATGTCTTGTAGCAAATGTTTGTCTAACGTTCAAGAATAAATGTTTTTAAATCAAAATTTGCTCAAGTGTCATGGATCACAATATTAGTACACAATCCAGATGTAGCATAATGTTTTAGGTATTTGAACACAGGTAGGCCAAATGCATCAATTCAGCTGAAAGAAAGAACCACTCATCAATATAAGCTGATCTGATTGTAGTTCAAAACGCTCTTTATGTTTCTTTATTTAAAAGAATACCCCCATTTTCTTTTTTTGCTTATGCACCTCGTGCACTAGCATGGCTAGAGGCCCACTGACATCGATAGTATACAGGGCCCAGAATTTGGTGCTACACCCTTGTGTGTTGCCTTGTCGGACACAGCACCTGAGCCCAGGAATCTGTCCTCCCGCCCCGCGGACAAAGCTGGCTTCTCTTCACCTCAGCCTGCAGCTGTCAGCCACAAGTAACTCTGTTACACCTGTTGTAACTTTGTAACTTGTATTTGTAACTTTTAAACTTTTATTATCACAGAAAATTTTTACATGATTACAAAGCTAAAATTTATGCACGTTTATTGACTTACATGTACAAATTTAGACTACACATACCATTCTTTCTGACAGTTGTGTTATCCCATTGGTTTAACCCACTCAGTGTGTTCTGCTGAATAATAAAAGTTGGAACAGAGTACACAGACATGCAAGGCGTAAAAGTACATGTTTATTTGACTTGTAGCTCCACACAGATGTGGATCTCACTCTTTGCAGTTTTTTTTAAAAGTAAACTTAGAAATAAAAAAAACATTTCTCATTTTCTTTACAGCCTACATCGATTTGAATTGTATACATTCTTATATTCTTCATAATCTTTACATCAAAACTTTCATTACATTTTGGCACAAACTGACATAAAGATGAGCAGAATAAAGTTCATAGATTTTATTTCTTTGATTGTTACAATTTTATGTTACCTTTTGACTTTTAGCTTAAATGCACTTAAATGTTTTTTTTTTATTTAATGCAAGAAATGTCTTTAAAAAGTTAAACTTTATCCTTTAAGTGCTAAGAATATTTCAGCAAAGTTTTTCAGCAGAAAAAAGGAAACAAAGTAAGAAATTTACTGAGACTCAGCCCTAAAAGTGCACCAAGAGGAAAAGGAAGTGACAAAAAAGAAAGCTAGGAGGGCTGTCTCATGACGGATAATATTTAGACCGCAACAGCTCTGTTTATGTGCTAATTGTTTCAAATCTAAGGTGAAGAGTCAATTTTATTAAATTTTTTACAACAAATCTAGAAAAATGCTAATATTGTATGTGACTAAACATTTGAAAAAAAAACATTATCATTTATACAATTTACTTTCTACACCATAAAGATTCAGTAATGCTCTAATTTAAAAAGTATTAAAACCCATCATATTTATAATTTAGCATTACTTTAGCTCATGTCCAAATTAAAAGAGGAGAGATCTTGCATTTGATCTTTTCAGTGCAGACAGGAAGATTCAGTTTCCTCTCTCTGGCTGGGTTCCTAACTTAGACTCAAATTCAGGAAGTTCCAGCGCCATGAGATTCCAAAGTGTCCTTTGGAGAGCACGCTAAAACATCCGCTCAGGACAAATTGCAGATAATGGCAGTATCTGTCAGACACATTCCTTCCCAGAAATCACACAATAAAAATAGAACAACTCTAAAAGTATCAAAAACTATTAAAAAAGTTCATTTTTTTCAGAAAAAACACAAAAATAAAAAAGAAGAATGTTTTCTTTTGAGTGAGACGTCATGGTTGTATTCGTGACTTCAGGCTCTGCAAGAGGTGCAAAACTTTGAATTCTTTATTTCAAGTTAAAAAAAATGTTTAGATGAGGTAAAAGCTCAGGCTCTGACCTTTCACACCACGGCACAGGAGCGTGGCTCCCTGAATGGGTTGCTGCCTGTGGGGACTCCCACCAGCAGCGCATCTTTGCTGGCGTTCTGCAGACAGTACTGCTGCAGTTCTGCTGCTGCCTGGGACACCTGGAACACCATTCAGCACATTCCAGATAAAATCAGAATTACATGCAGTCTGTATGGATTTAAAACAACTGGGTTGATGTAGAACTGTTGTAAATAAACTATGCTGATGAGCTTCATTATGATTTGTCAAAGAACTGAGAAAGTATTTCAATAATAAATCAAAAAAGCTCATACTTTCTGCTTTTTCTCATGACACTGCAGAAATAATCATTTGTAGGCCCTAAGAAAAATATATTGTCTAAGTAAATAAAGACAAATTAGGCTCATGAATTTTGGCATTTTTAGTCATGCTCATTTAAAAAAAAGTCAATATTTAGAAACGGTTTACTTTTTGGTGTTGCTAGCTTCATAACATTTTCAAATAATTCAATAAGAAAAGTAGAGTAAGTTGGGAGGATGGAAGATAAACATTCAAAACTGCAATTTGGAATCAAATGTAGCCGAACTTTTCACAGTACAATAATGATTTATTGGTTGCACATTTAAAAAAAAAAACGTTCTTAAAAAAAGACAAAAACGTCAAAACTCTCTCTTTACCTTGATTCTTTCCACGCTGGCTTCAAGTTTCAGCTGTTCTACTAACCGTCGCATGTTGGATAAATTGGAATTGGAGGTCATGTCTGCAGGAACCGGGTCTGCAGAGAGAGAAAAAAAAGTTTCCTCAGTCTCTAAACACAAGCACCTGACTCCACTAACGGGCAGCAAATGCTGGACAATGGGCGAGTTTCTTTCTTTTTAAATGACCTCGACGCTCTGCTGAAGAAAGGAGGAGAGACAGAAACACACTGACCTCTATGTGCACTTCATTCACACTACACGGGCACTGGAATGAATAACGGCTAAAAATGAATTAAAAATCTGATCTTACAGAGTCCTAATATCAGATAAATAACACAAAATTAACTATAGTGTCAGTGTTCATTTGACTACAACGAACCTTATTGATGTAAAACCAAACAAACTCAAATGCAGAAGCAGTGTGTGAAAAACTAAGTGATGATTTGTGGTTCAGTTTTGTAAGACTTCTGTCTCGCAGCGTTGTGGAGGTTTTAGTTTAGTTTAGTTTAACTATGGCAGTTCATTAAGTTTTGTGAAAAATGCCTTTTTAAGGTCCCACCGCAGCATAATTTCAACAGATCATTGCAACAGTCCTTTTTCTTTGACAATCATTTGGTTATACAGCTAAATTGTGTTCCTGTATCGACCAGTTTGGTCCAAGTTTCAGCTATTGAACAGATGGCCTCTAATTTGAGTCTATAATACTTTAGCATTTAGAGGAATTCATGGTCAACACTAAAACTACAAGGCACCCAGGCCCTCTGGCTGCAAAACGAATCCAAATCATCATCCTCCACCACCGTGCTTGACAGCTGATATGAGTTTACCAAAAAAAGAAGTATAGCCTCGAGTACGTCATGAATAGTCAGTTATTTCCCCAAGTATACTTTTATTCATCAAGTACACTTTACTAACAAGTGTACTTCTTGGGATTAAAATGTCCTGCTTTAAGCTTGTGAAAGTACACTCTGAAGTATCTTTTAGGTACACTGTTAGTTTACTAGCAGTACACTTTAAGTCTACTTTTAGCTTATGAAATTACACTTTGAAATGTACTGAAAGTAACTTTCTAGATTTATTAATAATACATTTGCAGTCCACTGTATTTTCAGTCTTTCTGCTGCTCCATTCTTCAGGGTCCAGAGTGGACATTTTGATGTATAGTCAGGGGATTAATACTAGCAACCTACCAATCACAGGCTCACCTTCTCTAAACTCTGCACCACAACTCCTCCCATTGACTGTTTAATGAATTATATATAT
>NW_013952438.1:775600-777694 GCF_001266775.1 Austrofundulus limnaeus
GTGTGTGTGTGTGTGTGTGTGTGTGTGTGTGTGTGTTTGCGAGTGTGAGAGATGGTGGTGGGGGGAGGACGGCTCTTATCTGTCTTCAATGTGTTATGGTAGTTTAAAGGCAGTATACTGGGAGATTAAAGCCAGGTTAACATGATGGTCTAAATCTTTAAAAATGTGGTACTATGGAGAGGATAAAGTAATTAATATCTTACCTTTTGTGGATAGCACTTTAAACAATCTGTTTTAAGAAAAAAAGAGTTCAGCCACATTCATAAGATGGCTCAGTCCGGGACTGATGCACATTCTGTCCTCCTTTGATGCCTTTGAGCCCTCAAGTAAAGTTGTATCAGTCCCGGCCCAAGCTGGGCTGACCAACCTGTGAAAAAGCAACCCACAGTTCCACGCTCAGAAAATGATAATGAGCTGATGACATCAGTGAGTGACTGCAGGATTAATCAACAACCAGAGTTATTATTGAGGGAATATGAAAAACTACACAAAACAACAAATTTGTAGTTAGTTTAAAAAATATTGATTCAAATGGTAAATGGACTGTACTTATATAGCGCTTTTCTATCCATCCAGGACACTCAAAGTGCTTCACACTACAATCTGTGTCCTCATTTACCCATTCACAGCACTCTATTAGGTTTCTACAAAGCTAACAAGTACAATCACCTATGGAGACTAATCAGTGCCAGTCACATTCATACACTGATGGGACACACATCAGAGGCATTAGGGGTGAAGTGTCTTGCCCAAGGACACAACAACTGAGACAGCTGGACGGGGAATCGAGCCAGCAACCTTCCGGTTCCAGGACGACTCCCCTAACCACTCTGCCACAGCTGCCCCATTATTTTGTTTGATACGAGACAGACGTCACACAATAAATAATACACTGCGGTCCACTTCAGCCCAGCCAAGATCTGCTCCACGCCTCTTTTGGTTCTGCGATGGGTTCTTTTATGAACGCAAACATGTGAGCAGGACCTGGCCGGCTTCCCCTGTGATTTTATAAAGGACCTGGGGGAGCTTAAAGCCCGGACCGGTCTGTGCGGCGATTTCGCTGAACTGTCCTATGAAAGAGGCTTTGGAATTTGATTGGAGATAGGAGAAAGAGAAATCTAAAAGCAACACATAGAAATGAAAAAACTTCAGTGAAAAATTATTTACAACAATAAATAAATATCATTTAAGAGACAAATGCATCTAAGCAAAAGGAAAAAACAAAAAATATATATTTTTAAACAGTAAAATGAAATTATGTGCTAAAATATATAATTCAGGGTACGACGAGTTTTTTTTTTACCTGCCCGACATAAAAGGTTACCTGCCCGAAACAAACATGTTCAAATTTGATCAAATATAAGAAAAACCTGTACTGTATTTGTACCACAAAAATATTAACATGGTTACACAGAGGTACATAACATATGACATCTGACTTAACAGATTCAAACTTTGAAGACTGAGTCAGTGACAATCAGTCAATTATATTATCAAAAACATATTTAAAAAAACTTTTATATACTATGTTCACACCGAACACGTTTTGAGCTGCAGGAGCGGCCGGTTCACATGCAAACTCTAAGCGCCTCTAGGGGTCTTGCGGCGCACAAGGAAGTGGTAGGTGCGGTTGAGCGTTTTCCATGCATGCGGTGCATCCAAAGCAGCCAATGTCAATGTCAAATTTATTTATATAGCACAATAAAAACAACAAAAGCTGACCAAAGTGCTTTACAGTTCAGTCAAGACTTGTGTCAAAAGACGAGCAAATACTAAATACAAATGCAATACAGAAACACATCATTTTGTCGTCTCTGTGGGTAACAATACACAGAAAACAAGTTTTTTTTCTTCAACAACTTGGGTGTGAAAAAACTACAGTTGTTAATGTTTCGCTCTGCGCGACGTGCAGCAGGAGGGAGGGAGGAAATGATCCCACGACACTATGGCACAACGTAACATTTCTACAGTGGGAGGGAGGGGGAAATTTTGAGGATTTGTTCTTTCTATATGTGTTTTAAAACACTATACAGCGGGTAAAATAAGTATTGAACATGTCAACATTTTTCTCAGTAAATATATTACTAGAGGTGC
>NW_013952438.1:785354-790773 GCF_001266775.1 Austrofundulus limnaeus
AATTTCATGTCATTAGCCCCTCTAGTAATATATTTACTGAGAAAAATGTTGACGTGTTCAATACTTATTTTACCCGCTGTATGTCCTCTACCAGATCAAGTGCTTTCATGGGAGTTTATTTCACAATAGTACGCCGTGCAGATGAACAACTTTTTGTCGTGCCGACACCAATGTCTTTCGTTGACACAGCAGCGTGGACAGCTTGTTGGGTAGAAAAGAAAAACATGTCAAACACACTAAAACAGACTAAAAAAACAGCTATAATTACCCTGAACTCTACCATGCACTGATTCTATGATGGTTATTTGTGTGTGTAATATGTGTCTGCATCGTTTTTGGAAGCTGGCTCGTTTTGGCTTTAATCTTTGTACATGAGTATAGTGGGAATAAATTCAACTAAAAGGTGCAATTTTAAGCACTAATGGGTGCATGATATACCCAGTGTTAACAGAGATTTAGTCATTTCAGCACATTATGTTGGGCTGAAATGTTTGATTATCCTTATCTCAAAGTAGTTGAGTGTGAATGATAAGCTTCCTGAACACTAATCCTGAACATTCAAGAGAAAACTACACACCTTTGGATCTGACGTTTGTTTGAAGAGTCCTCCGAGAGAGCTGTGTACCAACAGTCCGTTTCTTTGTTTGGCAACCAACATCTCTTGTAGTTGGATTCAGTAGAGCTTGTAGGAGAAGGTACTTCTCAAAGTGGGAGCGGCCACGGGGTGCATCCGAAGGCTGGGGGGAGAGATAATAAAAAAGGTAAATTAAAAAACTCAACTCTGTTCCACTTAGAACGAGAGGAAAAGTTCTTTGCTGCAGGACACTACAGCGCTGCTGTTCCTCACTCCACAAAAGTGCAGAAACCACTGGATGAAAGTCAGCAGACATGCACAGTCAGGTCAGGTTTCTACAATCAGAATAAGATGATCAGATTAAGTGTTTATAAGCAAGTCATTCAGATTATCAATCTGCATAAACCACCTCTCTCATTCGGATTACAAATTCAAAACGAGCTGAATCGGGTCAGAAAAATCCAAATGGGGTGTTTACATGACGCATTTTTATTCCGAATGGCCGTTTAATCCGATTACTTATGTCCATGTAAACGTAGCTAGTCTGCAGTGGAGCAGGAGCTCAGAGCTGCAGATGCCCGGTGTGCTCCCCACTTCCCACATTAAAAAGAAAGAGGAAAACAAAAGGTGAGTGGTGAGCAGAGAAACTAAGAGGAGAAAGGGAAAAAGTTTGTGCAAGATGCAGCCAAATGAGTTAAACTTATATTTTCTGTGATGGAGGGACCGAGGCTAGCGTGAATTAAGTCAGCCAGCCCAGAGATGACAGAGACAGCAGCATCGATCTAGGTTAGCATCTCTGTCTACATGCTCCAACATACCAGAAGCATATACATGTATTTCTGAATGCATTTAGAGCTCACAGAACATTAAACTAACCATAGAGGTGTAGCCTGGCCCTTGCCTTCCTACGCAGCTACGCTCAATTCTAGTTTCCCTTCACTGCTCCTTGTACGAAGCAAAATGAAGGACAGGGTAGGGTTGGGCAATATTGGCAAAAAAAATTAATTACGATTAATTGTGGTATTTAGCCAATAACGATTGACGATTAATGCCCTGAGTCCCTGGACACCCTTATTTCGTAGTAACATGACCAGTTTAGTGGGAAAGATTTGCTTTTTGTAAAAAAATAATGTTCCAAATTGTGTGAAAATTACAGATTTCAGGCTATACATCATATTTTAAATTGTGTAGATAGATAAATTACAGAAGTTTATTTTAATTTTCGTCATATTTGAAGCGGAGAGGAGCACCGAGCAGACTGCCCAGTCAGTTGGTGGCATTAATTGTATTAATTGTCAAGTGCCAAAAAGTAATCGATTAATGTTTTTCTGACGATTAATTGCACATGATACGATTATGCCCAACCCTACTGGTTTTAACCAGGCCAGTAGAGATGGGGTGTTGGATAGACTCCCTCCATTCCACTAGGGGGCGCTAGATCTTCTACAGCGTGTAAAACCGGAAGTTACTTTAAACGAATATCAGATTGATCCTTTTTTGTGATTTACAGTAAAGTTCAGTAAAATTGCAGCTACAAATATCCTCCCTTGGGTCTTAGCCCTGCTGGGGGCTAAGCACCCTTAAATGTCAGATCCTAGAATCGCCCCTGTCTAATATAGGCTACTGTTCAGCGTTATCTTGTGCTAAAAGATAAAGCGTGTTCATGCTGAACATCAATACAAAACACAAGACATAATCACACACTTACACCGCCGTCATCTGAAGATGTGTGACGAACAGTAGGGAGGGAGCCTTCCTTCAGTCGAAGTCTGTCAGCAAACCCGGTCGCGTATTGTTGGTAGTTTTCAAAGCAGTCCGTCGTGAAATGATGCGCGCAAACTACAACCGTCTTTGGCAATGTCGCAGGGACGTTGCCGTGATTAAAAATAAAATTAAGCCACTCATTTCTGTTCTCCGCGACCGGGAGAACATGCGTGGATGGGTGTGGTGCGTTACAGCCGACAACATTACATCTAACGTTCCCAGCAGCAGCCATTGTGCTACGGTGGTCTTCCTGTGACGAAGGGGGTGGAGCTCCACCTTGGGTTGCCATGTAAGGTGGGAGGTTTTTTTTTTGTAACAGATTATTTGCAGACACCAAAAAAAAAACATTAGGCTACTGCCAAAACAGAGCTGGGTGCATTTTATTTATTTATTTATTTATTTATTTATTTATTTATTTATTTATTTATTTATTTATTTTATTGTAGAAGCAGTAGAGACCCAAATGGATGTACAAAAGCATGCAAAAAGTGGTCCCCATTAATTTAAATATGCTTAATTAACAGTTTTCTTCAGTTTTTTTATTAGGGATGCACAACATTTCAGCATTAACATCGGTATTGGCCAATACTGGTCAATTTTTAGGAAATCGTTATCGGCCCAATACGTAAAACTGGGCCGATATTAATGTCCGTAATAGATTTCCCAATTTTTAGTTTTGTGTTTCTCTTTTTGGAGGCGAAATGTTTGGTCCAGTGGTACAGTATCTGTTTGAACATGATAATGATATCGACGCTGCGCAGCCAGGAATAACAGAAGTAGAGCCGTGTCAGAGGTCTGGTAGTTTATTTATCAAAAAAAAAAAAAAGACACAAGTGTGTTTGTGCTTATATGTATATAAATAATTTGTGTGTTTGTGTAATATCAGTAAATATCAGTTATCGGCCATAGAAGCAATGATTATATTGAATATTGATATCGGCTGAAATTTTCATATCGGTGCATCCCTGTTTTTCTATTGTCCAACACTTTGATGGAACCCTTGTGATAAGAACTGCTTGAGCTGCTATTGCATACTCAAACAAAATTATAAGTTCACCTTAAATACAGAGCTCATGAGCTTGGTTGCTGATGACTTCTTCGGCCTGCAGAGGTGTGTGATCATTTCCGTTTATCACAATGCGTGTTTGTTGTCAAAAATAATTAAGCAGAAATGTATTGTGCTCATAAAATGGGTCAAATGTGGAAGAAGTAGTTCTCTTCTGTTCTGGTAATGATTGTGCACACATAGGATGCACAACGACCACAAAAAGGTCACAGAGGTGTATGGAGGGCTCACCTCCGCTTGCTGCCTTCAAGTGCTTTTTGATGTGAACGTGTGGGTATGAGCTGGAAGCATATATCACATTGAGTTTCCAGAAATGTAAATGATTTCCATGTAAAAGGCGGGTATTCAAGTGGGCTCTTTAAACGGACGGCAAACATAATTTTATCTGAATGTTTAAAAAATGTGTGAAACACTACGGTTTAGCCCATATTAAACACATCAGACAGATCCTGTTTTGAGAGAGCCACGTTCTTCATGTTTACATTACGGGCCTATACTGTAAATGTACATTAACAGCCTCAGGAGTGGGATTTTTTTTCCCTGAAACATCCAAGTTCACAAGTTGTTTATGTGAGGTTCTGAGCTGTAATCATGAACTAATGGATTCCGATTGAACGCTGAAGATTTTAATGGGTTGTCCTGTACTATTTTCTTGATGGAACAGTTTTGCCGAATTTTATTTTACTCTTAATCTAGACAAAAAAAGTATTGATACAATGTTGTTTTAGAACAGCAGTTCTGTCCATATGAGTGTGACAAATTCACACATGAAGACCACTAACACACTTGCAATGCAAACATGCCACAAATATTTTACTGTAAAACTGAACTCCCTGACAGCTCCCTTTTAATTTGACAGCTTCCTTTAAATCTGTAGCTACCAGGTTATGGTAAAGAAAAGGAAATTCACAAGGACCTTTGCTTTTATTTTCACAACACAATGAACTTAACAGTTTCTTTAAAAGTGAACTATAAAGAGATGTCATAATCAGAGTATATGTTGTGAACGACTCCGCTACAACATCAAATAGCCCAGTATCTGTAAAACTGAGTTATGTCAACTTTAAAGTTTTCCAACTGACTGTGGCTGACATCTTGAATCATATAATCAAATTTTTATATTCCTCATGATTAGCTAGCTACCTTTTGCAAATTGAATTAAAATGCATAAATGTGTAAACTAGAATTACAAGTTCATTTAGAGGGGCTTCAAATTGAAAGGGTGACTGAAATTAATTTTCTTTGAGTAATGATTGATGAAAAAATAAGCTGGAAATCTCACACCAGACATATACAAGCCAAAGTGTCAAGGGGAGTTGCAATATTACATAAAGCAAAACAAGTTCTGAATTACAAATCACTTCATATTCTTTACTGTTCCATAGTTCTTCCATATTTAAATAATTGTGCAGCAGTTTGGGGCAATAATTATAAAACTGTTATACAACCATTATTCATTTTGCAAAAGAAAGCAATAAGGGTAATTCATGGGGCTGGACATAGGGATCACACCAATTCATTATTCTTTTTGTCAAAACTACTAAAATTTACAGATCTGGCAGAGGTACAAACAGTACTAATAACATTTAAAGCAAAAAACAAATTATTACCAGGCAATATTCAGAAATTATTTGTTGAAGGGGAGGGGAGTTATCATTTAAAGGGTCAGTTTAACTTTAAATTAAGGATTGTTACAACTCGTACAGGGTTTTGTGTTTGTGTTGGTGGAGTAAAACTGTGGAACAGTCTGAGTGTGGAACTTAAGGAATGTCCAAACATAAAAAAAAATTAAGGAGATGTATAAAAATGTTATTCACAAAAGATTTAGGGATGCTGAGTATGTCTGAGTATTGTTATTATTTTTTATTTTATTGTAGCTCTTTTTTTTTTGCAATATCTGGAGATGTTTGGGGCTGTGTATATATGTGCGTACATCTATGCATATACACTGCATGTAGATGTACATTTACGTTCCTGAATATATTCTGGTATTATATAAAATTCTAGGTAAACAG
>NW_013952438.1:791053-802492 GCF_001266775.1 Austrofundulus limnaeus
AACTAACTAACTAACTAACTAACTAACTAACTAACTAACTAACTAACTAACTAACTAACTAACATAAAGTATATTCTGGTGTAAAGTTTATTTTAAGACCACTGCTTATCAAACTATATATTTTTTAATGTTCAACCAAAACGTAAAACCGAAGGGCAACACGTGTTTCCCCCACCATGCCGACAATCCGTGAACGCACCACGAAAGTTTCTTATTTACGATGTTTCCAGTGACGCTTGAACGCAGCACATGGGGCAGCCGCTGTGACGTAATGACATCGCTTCGGGCTCGTGTTTCACCGGCGCCTATCGACGACAGGACAGGTGTCAGTCCAAATGTCTGTCCCCTCCGTGGTCTGTGTTAGTTAACTGGACAGCTGCCAGTTCACCATGACGCTCAGGCCAAGTGTTGCAGTCCAGCACCTCCCAACAACTGCAGCGAGTTAACGCCTCTCGTGTAGCTCGGGTGGGCTTTATTTTTTATTTTTTTGTATCATCTCCTACGAAGTCGTCCGTGTTCACTGTGCTTTCCGACTGAAACATTTTTTTTGCCGCTGCGGTCTGTTGTGAACCACCAGCCGAGGCAGTAAAAACGCGCTTCGAGGAGGAGCGTCTCTGGGTTTATATTGAAGCGCAGGAGGACCCGGCAGCGCTCAGGCGGACGGACAGAGACTCTGCGTCGACAGACAGCGAGGAGTGAACATGTTCGACACCAAAGGAGTCGCCTTCGTCGCTCTCGATGTAGTCTGCCTGTTTCTAGGTATGTGTTTGAACGGCTTTGCTGTGAGCTGCGCACGGATCTGATCCGTTTAATCCTCCTGTTTGGACATTCTAGCTGCCATCACGTGAATGTTGAGCCAGGATAAAATGTTTCAGCCTGTTTTCTTTTCTCTCTTTTCCACCCCTTATTGTTAAAGAGACATTTCAACGATTTAATAGTTCATACAGCTTAGGGAGCATTTTATGATGTGCAAAGAATATACAGTATTTTAAGTTTTTATAAGAGTATTTGTATTGCATAGATGTGTTTTATAGTCCCATGTTTCTACAGACTGACTCATTATCACTCAGGGGAATTTGAGGAGAACCATGAAGCTGTTACTCATATGAGCAGAATGAGTTTCCTGTCATTAAATAATGTGGTGATGTAATATACATCTCTTTGGACTGCTCACATAAAACCACAAGATCATCTTATCAGGGCTCAAAGTCCACATTGATCTGAAGCTTGATTTTTACATTAAACCAAAAATAATCTAAAACTAGACATTACACTGCAAAAACTGTCCATCTTACCAAGTTTTAAAATCATATATCCAGCCAAAAAAGTCTTTTTGATCTTGTTTTGAGACTGATTTACTGAACAACTTACTGTGTAAGAATAATAATCTTGTTTTCAGAATGTGTAAGATTATTTGTCTTGTTAGTCTGAAAATTTAACTCAAATTAAGTCAAACACTTCTGCCAATGGAGTAAGAAAATTTTACATGGTAAGATTCTTGAAATACTTGATTTGACTCAACTTTCTTTCTTTTGTCAAGAATCTTACCAAGTAAAATGTTCTTACTCCATTGGCAGAAAATGTTTGACTTAATTTGAGTCAAATTTTCAGACTAACAAGACAAATAATCTTACACATTCTGAAAACAAGATGATTATTCTTACACAATCAGTTAATCAGTCTCAAAACAAGATCAAAAAAATTTGGCTGGATATAAGATTTTAAAACTTGGTTAGGTGGACATTTTTTTTTTGCAGTGTGAAATATTTAGTCTGAATTGGAAAATGACTAAGCACTTCATTGTTCTTCCTAAAAAAATGTCTTTATTTAGACTGAAGCACTCACAAGACCACGCTGTCTCTGTTTCAGGCACAGAGGATTATTGTCTCCGGGGATGTTTTCCCAAAATCTTTATGTGTGAAAATATGTGACACTGAGTCTTAAAGCACTCTGCTAAATCACTTTGTTCAAAGATAACTTCATATTTTTTGAAAACGTCTTCGGCAGAACGAGTGCATCTGATTGTACATGACCATGCTCTAACCAGTTGTCCCATGTCTGGATGATGGTACCAGCTGTCATGCATCTTTTCATGCTGCCAAACGGGTGACTAAAAACAAAGTTCAGACAAAGATGTTTTAAGTATAATTACGAGGAAACAGAACAATTGGTTTGGTTAATGTAGCTGCCAGTGAAGCTGAAGGCAAATGAGCCATGTGTGTACTTACTGAGGAGTTTTACAACTTTTTTTTGCCTTTGTGTGGTTGGACTGGGAAACGTTTTGGCTGTAAAATCACAGATAAATAAATAAAAAAACAGCGTAACATGATTGCTTATAATAGCATCCTTTTGCCTTCGTCCAGCTGTTTTCACCCATCAGCTGCAGCTCAGCAGGGCTGAACAGAGCTGAGACCAAGAGTTTGGGTCTGAAGCTGTATCTTCTTGTGGTGTTTGACGTGTTCTCTAGCCTGTGGCTTTTTGATGTGCGTTACAGCTCAATAAGTGACTCCGGCTTCCTGCTTGAATGAGCGAACTCTTTCCTCCACCACACAAAAGGACTAAATGGAGCAAAACACGAAGCGAGAAGACAGCAGAATTTGCACGGTCTAATCTAGTTAGCATGAGCTCTTATCTTTACAGTATTTTATCTGCATGGAGTGCTTGGCCAACGTCCTTTTTGCACCAATGATCTCTGAGCAGAACCTTTAAAAAGTGACATTTATGTCACTGGTTGTGTGTCTCAATGCTGAAGTATCTGACTGAGCTGAGTAATGCACATCGCTTTTTTATTTGGAATACATGTTTTATAGGCAATCTCACAAACGATTAAATGAGCCTGTTGTGGTGAAGCTGTTGTCTGTGTGTTTTAAAAAACGACAAACTTGAGTTCTGCTGGTAATGTTGAGCCACTGTCAGCCACGTGTCTTTTCCACAATAAATTGCTGGCTGAATAACAGTTTGCTAATAATAGGGCTGCGAAATTAATTGAGTTAACTCTGATTCATTTTAGTGCTGCATGGGCATAGGTTAAATATTTTAATTGTGATTAATCACGATTAAAATTTACAATCACTTTACTACGGCTGAATATGTAGGTTTGTATATTGCAATGCACTCAGTGCCAGGTTATGTTTGTAAATGAGAAGTGGTTCTCAAACAGTTTACCTGGATAAATAAAGGTTAAATAAATACAATAAAAAAACTCCATGTGTAACACGTTATGTAGTTTTTTTTTTCTTTTTGTCTTCTTATGGCTTATTTTATTTTATTTATTTATGTTTTGCTGACAACTGTGACCTTAGTATCTGTCTTTCGTTCCTCATGTAGTACTCGGAATGAAAATCCTTGAATTCTTGATTTAACCTCATTATTCTGCACAAAATTTAACTCACTCAAATATGTTTGGAGCATTTTTTAGGTCCTGTTTTATATTTAAAAAAATCATGTCCAAGCATCAGTTTTGTTTTCTAAATAAAAACCTTAAAAACTAATTAATAACTCAAGTAATTAATTTTATCAATACGCAAAAGAAATG
Organism: Austrofundulus limnaeus; assembly: GCF_001266775.1. Lineage (NCBI taxonomy): Eukaryota > Metazoa > Chordata > Actinopteri > Cyprinodontiformes > Rivulidae > Austrofundulus > Austrofundulus limnaeus. The sequence continues at coordinate 794,589 of NW_013952438.1, forward strand.
TGTATTAAATTTAAGATTAATCATGATTAATTCACAGCTACTTTGGGATTAATCAGATTTAAAATATTAATCATAGTGAGAAATGAAGCCCCAAGCTGTTTGTTTCTAGATAACGTTTTCTTAACTTGTTTAACAAAGGCATGTTTTAATTTTTATATTGCAAATTACCTTTTTTGTTTGACTAAGACAGTGAAGAGGAATATCTTGTTTTTTAATGTAAGGCAAGTTATTTTTCCTCCTTTCATCCCAAAAGTTTCTATCCTCCTAAAAACAAATTCTGTTTCACAGCCTTTTATTTTGAAAAACCTTTTGACTTCTTCCTGTGATAACGAGCCCTGATCTCTCCCCTCCACAGGAGCTTTGCCTCTAGCAGCCTATAACCTGGGTAAGGTCCGCCCTTACCAAAGGGGCTTTTTCTGTAACGACGACTCCATCAGCTACCCTTTCCACCACAGCACAGTAACCTCCACGGTGCTCTACAGTGTAGGCTTAACCCTGCCTATTGTCTCCGTAAGTAGTGGTGTCCTTCACGCCAGGGTAGATACACACTCACAAGCTTCCTCGTGGTGAGCACGTTGAAGTACGAGTGGAACACACACACACAAACAAACACACACACATGCTCCTAGGTGTGCTGGCCGGGGTCGTTTCCTCAGGTATGATGCAGGTTGTTATCCTGCCACACCTACTATTTCTGGTTTGGCAAGTCAACATGTTCACCATGAAGAAGGTTTGTTAGGGCTGCACAACATTAGAAAAAGATGCGACTGTCATAATATTGTTGATTTTTTTTCTTGGTCTCGTTTATAAGAGCTTATAGCACAAACACATAAGATCATGATGATGACGCACGTTGTAATAAAACAACATTTTCCTCACTTTTGCTTCTGTCATCATCATGACTCAGTCACTCCTGTCTAAACTCTAAGGATTCCTTAGATTGGCACAAAGAGCATGACTGCGTTGCACTTTGAACATAATTAGGTAATGGTTTATTGCAGCCTTGTTGCAAAGATAAGAATCTTTTCATGCACTGTGACTGTGCAGCCCTCGTTTGAGCACCTGATGGAGCAGCACACTAATGAGCAGATACCCAGAGACTAATGTGATTTATTCCATTAGCTAAATAGTGCACAGAAAGTGACGGCCAAAGAGGATGTCCACTTAAAACATTTAAACAAAAAGTCTGAATCCAACTTCTAACTTCATTACAACGGCAGGATTTACTAAACTTTCTGATCTAACTGACAGGTTTTGCCTTTATTCCCTCCTCTAAGTCTGTGTTTAGTTTCCTAAAATACTTTTGTTGAGTTCTGAAAAAGGGAAAACTCAAACAGAAGTGTGACTTTTATTATTACTAAACAGTTTTACTTTTCTTTACTTTCCATTGCTGTTATTGATCAGTGCAGCAGATATGCAGGCAGCTGTCTCTGTTCCTTAAAATAGCTGGATTGATTATCTGGATCAGAGCCATTATTTCTGTGGAATAATGGAAACTGGAAGGACACTTTTGTGGCGTCTGGTTTGACTCTTCTGTCTGCAGTGTATCAAGCTTTCTATTAAATGTATTTAATGTTACGGTATTTTTCCAACACCTTGCTCCAATGTTCGGTGTCTGTAAGTGGAAGTTGTAGATTTACCTCCTTAACACAGAGACGGTTATATTTTAGTTTTATAAAAAAGGGCTTATTTAAGTGTTTTTAGCCTGTCGACAAACTGGATCCTTGCTGCACAGGACGCAGCTGAAATGGTGATGGATTTTCTGGTTATGGTTTTTCACATTTTCAGTTTGTTTTTCATTAACATTTCCTCCATAACAGCATTTGTCTGTCTTTAACCATCAATAATCTTTTTGAGGAGGTGGTGCTGCATCGTTTCGTGGGATCCTCTAGTCGGGCCTCCAGCTTGGCAACGGCACACACTGTTGCATGATGGGAAGATGTCTTTAACCCCTCTTATAACTTGTTTTTTTCTTTCTTTCTTTGTCCTTGCTTCTCTGGTAGCTGGACTCCCATTTGCAATACTCACTTTTCAGCACAGGCCTTTCCGCCGAGGCTTTTTCTGTAATGATGAGTCCATAAGGTACCCCCTTAAAGACGACACCATTTCCTATCAGTTGTTAGGAGGTGTTATGATTCCCGTCACAATAATCACTGTAAGTGGGTTTTGTTTTTATTTTCTAACATTTTTGTTTTGTACCTCTTTTGTTTTTCAGCTTCTCATCTTCTTAACGTTTTGATGTTCATCTTTGTTCTCTTTTTTATTGTGTTCTTGCTAAATATGCATGGTTTCATTGTTCTGTAGCCACCACTAACCCCTCATTTTCTCACATCATGCTGTAGGAAATGTTTGCATCTTAAACTGCTAATAATGAATTAGGAAGTGGTAGATTTTACTTTGAGACTCACTTAACTTAAAGTGCAGCTGCATGAGTTTGCAGAATAAGAGCAGATGGGAAAGTCATCATGAGTCCAGTGGAAACTTACCTGCTGCTGGACAGAAATAAATGTTTTTTTTTTATATATATAAAAAGCATTCAATGCAAAAGTCAAAGTACCTTTTACAATTAAAGAATGTAGACATATTTCATAGTTCGTAATTCTATTGAAACTATTTAAAAATGTCAATAAAAGATCAGTAATTCAAACCACATATATTAGAGGTTGAGCATTTTGGGCCACAGAGACTGTTGCAAAACACTTTCATAACCACATACCACAACAAAAAGAAAAAAAAAAGACGTCATTCATCTGTTAAATTGTGGTGTAAAATATAAAATATGTCTTGCAACCCATCCAATTAAGAAGCAGGTTTTAAGGTAAAACATTAAAACTGAAACATGCATGTTTAATATTTTAAGTGGACATCTTCATGAGGCCAATATATATATACAGCGGGTAAAATAAGTATTGAACATGTCATCATTTTTCTCAGTAAATATATTACTAGAGGTGCTAATGACATGAAATTTTCACCAGATGTTGGTAACAACCCAAGTGATCCATACATACAAAGAAATCAAACCATAAATGTCCAGAAATGAAGTTATTTGTAATAATGTGGAATGGCACAGGGAAAAAGTATTGAACACACTTACTGAAATTTATCTAATACTTTGTACAAAAGCCTTTGTTGTCAATGACAGCTTCAAGACGCCTCCTGTATGGAGAAACTAGTGGCATGCATTGCTCAGGTGTGATTTTGGCCCATTCTTCCACACAAACAGTCTTCAAATCTTGAAGGTTTCGTGGACCTCTTCTATGAACTCTGATCTTTAGTTCTTTCCATAGATTTTCTGTTGGATTCAGGTCAGGTGATTGGCTGGACCATTCCAGCAGCTTTAGTTTCTTTCTCTGAAACATGGTGTTTTGGGGCTGATGTGCAGTGCCATTTGACCTCCAAACATGATGTGTATTCTGGCATCCAAACAGTTCAATGTTGGTCTCATCTGACCAGACTATATTCTCCCAGTATTACACAGGCTTGTTTAAATGTTGTGCAGCAAACTTTAAAGGAGCTTCAACATGTTGTTTCTTCAGCAGTGGAGTCTTGCGTGGTGAGCGTGCATACAGGCCATGGTGGTTCAGTGCATTACTTATTGTTTCCTTTGAAACAAACGTACCTGCTAATTCCAGGTCTTTCTGAAGCTCTCCACAAGTGGTCCTTGGCTCTTGGACAACTCTTCTGATAATTCTTTTCACTCCTCTGTCAGAAATCTTGTGAGGAGCACCTGGTCGTGGTCGGTTTATGGTGAAATAATGTTCTTTCCACTTCTGAATTATGRCCCCAACAGTGCTCACTGGAACCTTCAGAAGTTTAGACATTCTTCTGTAACCGATGCCATCATTATGCTTTGCAACAATAAGGTTGTGAAGGTCTTGAGAGAGCTCTTTACTTTTACCCATCCTCAGATGGTTCTTGTGTGATACCTGGCCATCATTTGGGACTGAACCAGCTGATATTAAYTTGCACTGACAAGGGGCAGGCTTGYTTTCTAATTACTGAGAGAGTTCAGCTGGTGTCTTGGCTTTCCATGCCTTTTTACACCTCCCTTTCTTCATGTGTTCAATACKTTTTCCCTGTGCCATTCCACATGATTACAAATAACTTCATTTTTGGACATTTATGGTTTGATTTCTTTGTATGTATGGATCACTTGGGTTGTTACCAACATCTGGTGAAAATTTCACGTCATTAGCACCTCTAGTAATATATTTACTGAGAAAAATGGTTACGTGTTCAATGCTTATTTTACCTGTTGTATAATTTGTGTGTGCTGAAAACTAAACAGGAAGTGAATAAGTGTTAATTCTTCTTGTCTTGCAGGGTTCTACAGTTTAACATAAATGCTGTTAAATGTTTTAGCTCTGTCCAAACTTCACTTAACTCACTTTTATGAGATCCAGTTAGTTTTACTCAAACAAAATGAGAAAGAAAATGCACAGGTGGACTAGACAGAGCCAGGGTAGCCATGAATTTAACCAGTCCAGTCTTTCTGGTTGGCTATGATACCTTTACTATCTAATGTGTGCTCTGTGTGAAAACTTGATTTTTCATTGACAGAAAGCTTATTAAAACAGCTATGCACCATTCACGAATACAAGTAAAAAAATAGATTAACATTTTCCATCAGATCAGTTATTTGCATGACATTAGGAGTTATTGTCTTTTCTTTTTCACCTTTTTTCTTACTGTTAAGAAAGAAACATCTAACTCGATCCCGTTTTTTTCCCTTTCAGATGGTCGTTGGCGAGTGCCTTTTAGTTTATCACAGCCGTCTCACGTCCAAGTCGTCTTTCGGCAGCTATCTTGCCTGTGTTTACAAAGCCGTTGGTACGTTTGTCTTCGGTGCCGCCATGAGCCAGTCCCTGACGGACATCGCAAAGTATACAATCGGACGCCTCAGGCCACACTTCCTGGATGTGTGCAAACCTGAATGGAAACTCATCAATTGCTCGTTGGGGGCATATATTGAAAACTTCACATGCACTGGAGACCCTAAAATTGTCAACGAGGGCAGGTATGTGATGGAATATAAGTCGTCAGCATTTCGATTTTTCCTTTTCTGTTGGATAAAATGCAGCAGCAAAACACGACTTAAAACTTTGGAATGACAAAAATTTCTGTACTGTAAATACTCGTGATCTGACTCCGTCTGAATATTCTGTTTTGTATTGTTATATAAGGTCTACTGAGTAATGTAATGTTACGTGTTTCAGATTATTTAAGTATTACCAAAGAGACTTGCATAAAGGCAAGCTTTCTCTATAATTTGCTACCTGTTTTATGGCTTTTAATGGGTGACCCTATGCTTGTTGGGAAAAGAAGGTCTATTTGAATCTCAGTAATCAATGTCATGATAAAACTAAAATGGTGTCCTGAAATTGTACAACAAAATGAGGTGGCTCAACAAAACAGTTTAGAAGAAGAGGAAATTATTTTTGGTTTTGAAAAGACAAACCCAAGTTCCATCAATAAACCACTGAGTTGAGCAATAGAGAAAACATTTAACCAGAACTATTTCTGATCTAAAACCTAAAAACCTGGATTGGACAACCTCTGATCTACAAGTTTCTAAACTCAAGAGAAGATTTTTCCCCCCATCATGACTAAATACTTACTCCTTTTTGTTTGTCCTTTTTATATGCCCTCATATAAATTAAAATGAAAATCACCACAATTTACAATTAATTCATGAAGAAATCCCAGTATTTCCAAAAATGCTTGACTTGCAGCTATAAAGCACGAGCTGATGTCAGAGTTAAAGGGGACATATTCAAAATTCAATATTTTAGCGGTTAAATGCATTTTTGCTGTTTTTATTCTTTGAGTCATATTTTTCATCCTGTTCAGTTTTCACTTTTCTGAACTTTGTCACATTATTTGCGACAGAACTGCCAAATAAGGTTACCGACTACAGTTTGGTGGTCTTCATTTTCCTCTGGCTCTGGGTCAGACTCTGGCTCCAACATGTGAGGCTGGATGGACAAGTCTGCTGTTGTTGACATCTTTTAATTAATTTGTAAATAAAAAGGTTTCCGCACTGCTATATAGTAATAAAGCCCTCTGTTAAGGTACGATGGCCGGTCTGGAAGCTGGGGGGCGGCGAGTTGTGAAGCGCCTCGCTTGGATTTAAAGAGACAGCCTCAAAATGATCTGAGACACAGCTCAGAAAAGGGGCAAAAGATGGGCTTGTAGGGTTACAGTAAGGAGGAATTCTGACCAAAGCATTGCAGTTTCACTTTACATAGACCCCAACTGAATGGTTAAAAATTTAAAAAGAAGTATTTTAAAGTGTGAAAAGTCTCCTTTAAGTTATTGTTTAAATGTGCAGCATTATTTTGTCACTAAACATTTGAAAATAGTGGTTATATGTGATTAAACCAAAGGAAACTATCAAGATAAACCAGTTTTTACAGACTGAGTCAGACATTTGGAAAACATAATTACATTCGTCCCCAAAACAGATTGAGCAATAAAAATAAACAACTATCTGTAATGCTAACTAAATCACCACACTACCTTATAAGCAAATCCAATTTCAAATAAATTAATTCACTTTTTCCTTTTGGCAGCACTTGGTTTTCACATGTGGTAAACAGATTCTCCACAGCAGTGCAAACCAGTTCAACTACTGAAGGTTGCAGATAACCAGACTGAGTAATATTGCAGGAATGTAAAGCTTGTTTTTATCAGCGCCATGTGAAAGGAAGAATGGTGGGAGGAGAGGATTTCCTCCTCATTCTGATGTAGGCAAAACCACAAAGAGTAGTCAAAGGGCCCACATTATGAGATCTAAACAGCTTTCTACTCTAATGTATTTCTGATTAATCTTTATACTTTCTATGTTTCCCTTAGTTTTGTTTAAAGAGATTTTTATACATGAAGCTTCAGCTTTCTAAGAGCTGGTCCTATTATTTTCCCCAGCTGTCCCCTTCATGTCTGCGTTTTCTACTGTACATTTACAAGGGTGTGGTGCAGGATTGTTGTTTCCTGGAGACTCATTACTTATCTGCTGCTTTAGTTTTTAAATGTAGTCCAAAGCAGCAAACATCCTGCTGGAACCCAAGAGTGAGATCCTGTAATCTGAGGCAGATATCCAGGGCCATCATTTCAGAATGCATTATTTCCATCTGCTGTGTGTGTGTGTGTGTGTGTGTGTGTGGGATGGTCTGCTGGACAGTCATAGGCCTAATAAGGTGCGATCAGAGGAAAGGGCAGGTCATGGTGGCCTGTTTGGCATCATCTTTCAGTAATTTGACTCCAACTCTGTTTGCTTTGACTTCCTCATGAGAGATGAAGACTGTCGTCAGAGCTGTGTGTGTTTGTTTGCTGAGGAGTTGAAATGTAATTGTTGGATAGGTTTATTTTTAGAAAGAAACTTTTTTTTTTCCTGGTCGACACTACTAATGGTCGATAAGCTTGGCTCACACAGATCTGCAGTCAGGCAGATTTAACCTGATGCTTTGGAACATAATGGGGTCAGCATTATTTATACATTTGTTGCAGACGCTTGGTTTGTCAACTGAGGCGATGACTCAGTCTCTTCTGGTGCTGAGTGAAACTGATCTGTTGTGTTTAATGTGGGTTTTCTGCTTTACGTTTTCTTTGTTGGGAGAGTAGGAACTGTATATGAAGGCTAAAATGCAATAATTAAATAAACTACGAAGCTGCTGAGTCATGTTTCAGAGATGACATTGTCAAGTGTGCAGGAACTGTGCAAATGCAACCGTTGCTGTAAAATATATCAAAAACAGGAAGTGACCACAACAGGGGTCTGTAAGGCAGAGCTTTCACTCGACCTCAACATCCTCTTAGTAAATAAAAAACTGTACTCCAACAGTGCCAACAGGACCTCTCTGTTAGTGTAACCAAAAGCCTTTTTTGTATATATACATATATAT
>NW_013952438.1:802537-839417 GCF_001266775.1 Austrofundulus limnaeus
ATATATATATATATGAACAAATTTTGTGCCACACATTAATTTTATGTGTTTATTCCCCATTTCAGGCTGTCATTCTACTCCGGCCACTCGTCTTTCTCCATGTACTGCATGCTGTTCCTCGCTGTAAGTACACAAGTCATTTACGTGCTGAGCTGTGAAATCTTATCCATCACTGTTTACTGGAACACATTACTGAGACGTCTGGGGTTTATGTAAACAAAATAAGATGGTTTTAGATAAATGCTCAACCAATTAGTGTCTGAGCTGAGCTCAGGTTAGTTTAATGAGTGGATTCTGTTACATCCCAACTGTTCCTTTTGTGTCGTCTTTGTGCTAATGACTAAAATCAGAGAAATGGTACAAAAATCATCATTTGTCAAGTGTTTTTATCTGAGCTACGGTGCTTTGAGATCCTGTGTTTTTGGCAACCTTTTGAATTGTATCAGTAGCACTCTACGGTGTTTGTTCAGGATTTAACTGCACAGCCCTGATAAACTCTAAGCTGGTGGTTCATTCAGTACAGGCTGACATAAATAGGCACGAGGACAAAGTACCACAATAAGTCCCTCTCTGTTGTGTGGAAGTTCAACACTGGAAAACCCTGCCTGCAGCATGGCAGCGTTTGCGTCAGAAACAAAAAGAGTCTGGACAAAGGTTAAGCCCGGGTGTCCTTGATACAAAAAGGCACTCCCCGTTTTTAACACACTGTTCAGTAAACCTAAGATTATCCTGCCTCAGACCAGATGGCCAATGAGTGAACTTGTTTTATTAAATGTCAGACTGACACAAGACTTCGTCTCATCTCTGTTGAAGTAATGAAAGTAGAAAATAAAAAGTGCTGAGTCTTGCACAGCTCTGGTCGCTTATTTGCATTAAAAAACAATCTCTTCCTGTGTTTCTCAGCTGTACCTGCAGGCTCGACTCCAGGTCCGATGGGCGCGGCTTCTGAGACCAACCTTACAGTTCTTCCTGATCGCTGCCTCGGTGTACACAGGGCTGTCTCGGGTGTCAGATTACAAACATCACTGGAGTGACGTGCTGACAGGACTTCTGCAGGGTGCACTGATGGCCCTGCTGGTGGTAAGACTTGTTTATCTGCATTGATTTCTTGTTAAATGTTTGCTTCCTGTTAATAATCACAAATAAAGTGGCACTTTTATTTGCTCTCTATCTTTAAGCCAAGGTTAGCACTGATAAGATTTCTACATTTCTGGCCTTGCAGGTCTTCTGTGTATCAGATTTTTTTAAGCCTTGTGAGGAGACCCGTCGAGAAGCAGACATCCTCCATACAATGCAGGAGACGCCCACAAATGGAAACCACTTTGAAAGTCCAAACTAAGCTCGGAGAGCAGCGGGGACCTCTGCTCCCCCCAAACCCACACCCAGAATTCCAGCAGCGAAGCTTCATCGTCCTCAAACTTCCATCCACTACAATGCATGGACTTTCAGTGTGAACTCTCAATATTCTCTTAAACGCAAGGAAAGGAACTCGTTGACCACCACCAGGCCTATTCAAATTTCTGTTTTTACAATATTTTGTCTTCTAAAAAAAGAAAAAAAAAAAAACGAAAATGGTGCGATAACATGTTCGGATCATTGGAAGCTGTAGGTTAGAGGCTAAAGATCCTAAAAGGATGGGACTCATTTAGCATCCACTGAGGCAGTAAGAAGACTTGAATGCATGCACTCACTTAAAGGGCCTGACCACTGCTGGAAACCTGTGAATGTAACCCTGCTTAGTGCTTTTTCCTCACCTGGAGTCGGCATGCTTGATAATCTGATTTGGGCTCAGTTTCAAGTCTTCGCGCCTTCGGTTAGTATTTAAAGTTTGCTGCCTGAGGGCCAGGCTGGATCAAGGGTGTCGTTCTCTGGGACTGCCGACTCTAGGCTGCTGCTGTCTTACTCTCCAGCTGTCTAATCTGACATTACAAACTAGCGATTTGACTTGTGTAACATTTGGTTAAAGAGGTGTAGAGTAAGTAGACTGATAAATCCCACGTTGCCTTTGCTGGTCTGCTGCAGCTGCTATCACAGCTTCCTGTGTATTTAATGTAAACAAGTAAATAGACAATGTGCTTTTTGTATAATCTGTATGTAACCAAGCCACCATACAGACTTTTATTAAAACGATGTTACAAATATGTACAAATGTTGAAATAAAGCCATTTTACTCAATATTAGCAAAAAGGAAGCATGTGTTGTGGATCAGTTTACTTTGGAAGCAAAGAACTAATTCAAAACTTTTAATTTGTTCTGACCACAAACATTTATGTGAAAAAAAAAAGGTTTAAATTGGAACTAAACACAGATTTTTGACAAGCAGAAGAAGAAAACAGGTTTGGACAGGTTCATACCTATAAATACAGACTGGCAGCAAAGACTATGTCTCTCTTGATCTTCGTTATTCCTGCGGAAAGAAAACAAGAAAATTATTCCTGCAACTAGTTCATATACAAATCAAAAGTCAATTATCATTTATTTGTGAGGAAAGTCATTTAGTAGGGGAAGAAAGGTTAAAATCTCAGTAGTGTAGATCTGTTCGGAGTCATGCACAATAAAACTGATACTGAAGTGGCAAACAAAGCTTTGGTTTTCAGATAATATAAGAGCTATATTACAGCTTTATCAGATTCCTCTGTTTGAGTCAATAAGATGATAACTGTGTTATTAGTTATTAATAGTTTATGACCTGATTATTTCCTCTCCTGGAACAGAAACTATAGTTTGGTACGTGTAAGCATTCTAACCTAAAACAGTCCCAATTTTGCAATAAGAATTTTGCATTTTGTAACTAAAACTCAGCCTGAAACATTTAGTTTTATGTTCCACCAGAAAACTAATCATTCTGACTTACCTTCTGCAAACTTGTTCTCCAGTTCAGTGTTGCCGATGGCTTTGGCTGCAGAGCACATCTGTCGCAGCACTTCCTCGAGGCGGCGCATGCAGCGGATGATGCTTCCTAAACAAAACACATGCATGACGGAGAAAATTAAAGACATTTCTAAAATTAAACTGACAGCCAGATAGTTACGGGTATTTCTCATTTCGGTTTCTGTTCCCAGAACACATGCAAGCCCAGTCCTCCCTAAAGTTTCTCAACTCAAGATTCCCTTTCTGCTTTTCAACATCCAATATTTAACAGATGAACTCAGAGCTGGCACAGAAACTTTAAGGGAGAAATCTGGAACTGGGAAACGAGCCATGTGTAATAAATCAAATTCAAAAAAGCCTTGAGCAGTCTCAAAAAGCTGCATGAACGGTAAAAGAAAAAGAAAAAGGGAATAAGAACAAGAAAAACATGCTGAACAAACCCTCAAAGACGTCAGTCATCTTGCAGATTTGCGCAAACGTGGACCCGTTGGCCCAGGCGTAGATCACATCCATCAGGTGGGGCTTGAACTGGGTCAGGTAAGAATCCTCGTCCACCTCCAGCTTGGCGTCTGCAGACACTTTGGCAATGCGCTTCGCACACTCCTGAACCCAACAACATAACCTTTCAGGTTTTCAAAATCCAAATCGTCTTGGAAAATGGTTTGTGCTTTTGCGTCGTCTCACCTGCATCTGCCTGAGAGGTGCAGCCAGCTGTTCAGTCAGCTTTGGCATCTCGTTGGCCTGCAGAATCAAATAACTATTAATTACTACAAAGTAAAGCACAGTCACAGGAATAACATAAAGGTGTGTGTAAGGGTATGTTAAGTTTGGAGCTGAGCAAAACACAAACCATCCTGCAGGGATGCTGTGAACTAGTGATTGTTGTTTGCAGTGATTGGGCACAGCTAACTAAAGAGTTAGCTACACTAACCACTAATCTGCTAAACAGTCAAAATAAATAGTGGAAGCTAATGCTAACCGCTAAGATGACAGTCACTAGGACAGACACAAACCTGCTAATTTTCTATTAGTTTGATTTGAAGAGGTATTGGCACACTCAAACCAATCATAGTTCTGTCTACCTTGTGATACTTCCAGTTTATCCCTTTCAGAACAAAAGCATTTTTAGACCAAGTTTGTATTTTTATAAATACCATTTGAAGTTGGTCAAACAAATAGCAAATATCTTCTCAACCATACTTTATAGTCAGTTTTTGTATTTGTCATTTAAATATTGTTAAATGTTTTTTTTTTCTTTTTGACACTCAGTTTTAAGTTAAGCCACTAAAGATGCTACATGCTACACATGGTGCATGACACGCTTAGCACTGCTTGTAAAAGGGGATAGTTTCTATTTAATTCAGGATAAATGGCATCAAAAAAACAAGTTTTACACTTGTGGACTTTATATTAGTGGAAGCTAATCGGTCCACTAAGGGTTTCCAAAGTTAGCAGGAAAGTCAATCTGCTAAATAAGAAGCTAGTTCTGCTACAAACGGATTAGCAGAACTGTGCTTCACAACTGGTTGTTTGCTATTTGCTGTATGCTAACCCAAACACAACCATGTGGATGGAGGGTTAAATAAAACCAATATAGTGGTCATTCTAATCCTGATAGAATTTGGGGAATAAGATGTTTAAGTTTTTGTGCATCAATGCTGACTCCACCACAGCTGCAACTTGTGGCTTTATACAAAGAGTCAGACGTGTAGAATTTATTCAATCTATCATCTATGAAACGAAAGATCTAAAAAAAAGTCACCAAAAAACTGTAAAACTTAAAAAAAAAAACTATCAGGCATTGGGTTTTAGATTTAGCAACTGTCATTTAGGAATCTGTGGAGGTAATTTTGTTTTATTATCCAAACAAAAAAAATAAAGGTAGTTTCGATCCAAAAACTTTTTACAATAAAAAAAATAATAATAAAAATAAAAATAAATAAACAAATAAAAATTCTACCCAACAAAAAAGCAATTTCAGTACGAAAAAAATTCAATCCAATTTTTTTTTTTGCAAAACAAACTTTTTCTTCGCATATCGGAACTCTTTGGTTGAATCTCAAACTTTTGGTCGATGCTCTAAGTTTTGCTTCCTGGTACAACAGTTGGCTCTGGAAGCGAGTCTTTTTTTTTTTTTTGGAAGCGAGTGGTTGAAGTAAAATGCAGCGTCCGAGCGCTTTCAGCACAAACAAAAACTCCCACGAACTTCTGACCAATCACACAAGTTCTTATGTGGAGCGGGGGAGGCGTAAAAAGTTCTGCCAGGGTGTTGTGACAAAATGGGCGGCCGAGTCAACGCTGAGAACACGATGACATCATTTTCATCATGGAACTGCAACAAATTGAGCCAATTTCGGCAGTTCAGAGAGTGTGAAGTAGGCTTTACATAGTTCGTTCCTAGGCCCCGCCCCGGACTTTCATGTTCTCGGAGTTCATAACTTTTTTTGAGTTCAACCAAATCTTAGAGCATCAACCAAAAGTTTGAGATTCAACCAGATTTGACACGTGAAAATAAAATGTTTGTTTTGCAAAATACCTCTTGATTAAACTGTTTTTGATTGAAAATGCTTTTTTGTTTGGTTGAAATTATTTTTTTGATTGATTTTTTTGATCGAAACTACTTTTTGTTTGAATAATTAAAAAAAACTAAATTACCTTCATAGGAATCCACATAAGATAAAAAACCAAAAACATCTTCTTTCAACATTAGTCATTTAAAATAGACAAAGTGAAGCAAAACATAAAAGTTTGTATTTTCATTTTCACTGTTTTTTTTAGGCATCCAGAATTAAAAGACAAACTAAAAGACAAAAAAGTGATAGTTTTTCCTCTATCAAACAACCAGCAGGTCTGTGTTAAAATGCTCCACTCTGTAGTCAAACAGAAACAGACCGCTAATTCGTTTGTCATTTACAAGTATCAGAAACACAGCAGCACCTCACTGCTATTTGTAGCTTCCTTTTGAAGCTGGTTGCTCAGCAGAGCTCTGCTAAAAGAACGTAAAGCAGCTGTTGTTTGTTTCAGTTGGATCATCTGTCTAACAATGGGCTAACAGAAAGCTTGACTTCCAAAACATGCCTCAGTCAGGACATAGCTGGATAGTAAACAGTTTCCTGACAAATAAACCCAAAACTGTTTTTCTGTTTAAAAAAAAACAGGAAAAAAATCTTTCCTTGTGGTCTTTAATGAGACCACACAATAAGTGGACAGAAAAAAATGTATCAGAATAAAATATGAAGAACCACTACTGAGATGTGATTACCTGCAAATTAGCAGCACACAAAAATGCAATCATCACAGTTGTACAGCAAACATGACAGGGAGCAGTCACTGCCCACAAAGACAGATACACTGATCGAAGCAGACGTTTGTTCTTTTAGGACGACTGAGGAAATGTGGAGCCAGAGAAACGTTCTGCTTAATTCTCTGTTTAAAACAACAGACCTCATTAGACAAGACAAATATATCAACTTCAACTTTCTGTTTTGGTTGCAAAGCAGGGAAACGGGCCAAGAATGCAACTCAGAGTGGGAATGGGAATCAGATGTTTAGGTTCAGTGTTCGGGGGTATGTTTGTGCAAAGAACGAGACGAATTCTGTGTGTTTGTTCGTACGTTCTCCTGGAAGACGAAGCAGGACAGGAGGGCGGTGGCTTGTTCAGCCGTCAGGTCGTTGAAGAGGCCGTTAAACACCATCTCTGTCAGCAGGAGCTCATCACCGCTGGGAAAAAAAAAGTTTAATTTACATAATCATAGTGAGGAAATGTAACTGGGGCAGGTAACACACACAAATCCAAACACAAAAGTGATAATGTTAAAGACCAACAAAGCACCCCAGATAACACGTGTTCTTCCCTACCTGCTGATTTCACAGGCGACACGCCCTTTCATCTCGATGACATCAGAAGGACTGGCAAAGCCGAGTCTTCGGAGAACCCTCTTCCGGCACTTCAGCTCATCCATCTGCAGGACGGTTCGAGCCTTCTTCAGCTCTCGTTTGGCCGTTCGAACATCTGCCGCAATCTAAGAAATGCAACAGCACGCAGTACGTCATGCGGTGTAATATACAACAAGGCAAAGGGGTTAACAGAAATACACATCGCTCATAAACCTCTGTCAGAACTACCAGCTGTTCTGAGCACAGGCTAATCTCCAACAGTACAGTAACTGTCACAGTGATTAACAGGACTGTGGCTGAAAGTTATAGCAGATGGTTCGGGCTTATCTTGCAGACTTACACCAACAAAATCCATAACCCACGTCAGTCTTATTACTCACTGTTGCGAAACACAAAGCTCGGCCAAATATGCACACAAATACCACCAGTGAGGTTTATTACTCAAGACGAAGTAAAAAGTTAGAGTTGTAGATCTTTGACTCGTGCCTTTGTTTTGCTTGTGATCTGAGCAGATGGAGGCAGAGTTTGAGCTTCAGTTTTTTCTTTTTTACTTTTGTTTTAATGATACATTTTTGAACTGTAAACTTTGGTCAGCTTTTGTTGTTTTTAATGTGCTATATGAATAAAAGTGACATCAGCAGCTATTAAAAAAGGGGAAATGCCATCTTTAGGTATTTGTGTTCAATTTTAAAAGTTTAAAAAAAAGAGACGCGTTCCATTTTTTATGACAAGATTTCAACTATCACTCCATAGTGATAACAACAAGGCCCTCTTTTAGATCCATCAGATTTTTTACCACCTAAAAAAAGGGTAATTTAAGCCCAGATCAATGAGTGCAACATTTAAAAGAATGAGTCAGTGTTAGCCAGTAGACGTCATGTTTTAATATCACTCGTTATGAAGGGAGACGGAGAACATCTGTGTTAGATAACCCTGTGAATAATTTGCCTATTTACTGAAGGGAAAGGAGTCTGTGACTGTGCAGGATGAGAAAGCCGGACATCTGTTTGACGTATGGCTGAAGATGCAGAAATAATGTCTTTGTTTCCTTCCTGTGTTTGTAAAAGTTTATACACAGTTAAAAACAGAAGGAAAATAAAAGGTTATCTAGACTGTTATCTAACAGTACATTATGTGTATAAATAAAATCCAACATTTCAACTATATCCATCTATTGTTTAATCCCTACTTTGTAAAATGGACTGACATTTCCTTGGACTTCCTGAAGCTTGACATTTACCTCATTGTGCACACAAATCAAAAACACACGTTTCTCACCAGAGCTTTCTTCTCACACAGTGAATAGACAGATTCCAAATTGGGGTCACTGTGGAGGGGGTGGGTGTACATCCGGTGCTCGAAGGCCTCCACCTTCTGAATCACTTTCTTCAGCCCTGGGTCTTTGATGCCCATGTCATCGATGGGGTCGAGTAAAGGAACGCCGTCTGGGAAACGTTTCTGCACCTCCTAAAGGCAAAATGATTGGAGGCAAATTGAAATAGTTTTGAGATAAATTTCACTTTCATGTTTTCAGAATGCTGCTGTGTGTACCTGGATGGATTTGAGCATGAGCTGTCTGTTGTCAAAAGGTCTCAGGTCTTTAGGGGTGTAAAGGCGAACCGAGCTGATTGAAGCCAGGAGATGGAGCATCACTGGAACCACCTGATCAAACAAAACAAATGACTAAGGTGTGTTTTTCACGTGCAGTTGTGCATTTATCTAGTTTCACCAACCTGCATTTCTCCAGTCTCCCCAGCAGCTGCAGGTCTGGCAGCTTCCGTTGCAGCATCTTTTACACTTTCCTTACTACAATGAAGCAAAACCTCCACCACATACAGAGGCTCAGAGTCTGTGCTGGTCTAAAAGACAAAATGAAAATTAGTCCCAGAAACGTGCTATTTAAAAAAAATGCAGGTAAAACTGGCTTACTTTTACGTTGGTCTTCTTGCAAAAGTTCACAACAACTCCCCAGCCAAAGTCAGCATCCTCATTTTTTACCTGCGGCATCAAAATAAACAGTTCAGTTTATAGTTAGAGATAACGATTGTTCATCACTGCCGGACTCTGAGTAAAGCTGTACCTTCACAAGTCGTCCAGGCTGCAAGAACGGCAGGCAGTACTTGGGTTTGTGGATGAATTCTTGTATTTCTTTACCCAGTTTGGCCAGCTGCTGCCTGATCTTAAAGTAAGTGACCACACTCTCTTCATTCGGGATGTCAATAGTGTGGTACTGCTCCTCTAACTTCTTTATTTCTGCACAAAAATAATAAGAATTCTGATTCAATTTCAAACCACTACAACAATTTTTGAGCTTTTAGTAGTGTCGGTTTACCAGCTATCATCTAATCTAATAGTACCTGAAATGTTTACAGGGATCATATAAAAAAAAACCTTACTTTCCACCACACCAGGCAGAGCTCTGTAGTGTTGGAACTGGTAAAAGGACTTCTCAAGCATGTATTCTGGGTTGATCTCTTCCACACGCAGCAGGTTGAGCACCATGTTGTAGGTCAGGTGGAAGGCACTGTTTAAAGGGTCTGCTGAGCCCTGCAGAGAACAGTAATGATAAACTCCTTTACTACAAGTTAAATTTACTAGAAGACAAAGTTGCAACCAGTGGTGGGCATCTGCTGATAGAGGAACTAGCTTCCCATTTAGCTGATTAGCTTTTTAGACAACTTTGGAAACCCTTAGCGGACAGATTGGTTTCTGCTAAATTAGGTTCTGCTAATTTCAAGTCCACTAAAAAATTCACAAGTGTAAAACTTTTATTTTTATGCCATTCATCCTGAATTAAATAAAAACTATCTTCTCTTACAAGCAGTGCTAGATGTGCCAGGCGCCATGTGTGCAGCATGTAGCATCTTTAGAAGCTAAACTTATAACTAAAAGAGTCAAAAAGTCAAATAACATTTAACAATATTTAAATGACAAATGCAAAAACTGACTATGCATAAAATACGGTACAGAAAGTAATTGCTTTTTGTTGTTTGACTAACTTCAAAAAGTATAAAAATACAAATCGAAGAGATGTTTTTATTCTGAAAGGGGTGAATCAAAAGTATCAGAAGTTGGACAGAACTATAACTCTGGTTTGGATTGGCCGATTTGCCACAGATGATCCCACCCACCTTCAAATTAAACCAATAGAAAACTAACAAGTCTGTGTCAGTCCCACCAGAGATGAAGGAGATGAAGACGTGGGCACAAACAGCTGTGAAATGAGACAGTCTAGTGATGACATATGTTTGTGTGATCATGTGCTGCCTGTTGATTGGTTTTATGGATTATATGCCTTCAGACTTAAAAACATTAATAATTTGAGTTTAGCTCAAGTATCAGTACTTGTAGTTGCATT
This sequence comes from Austrofundulus limnaeus, assembly GCF_001266775.1. Taxonomy (NCBI): domain Eukaryota; kingdom Metazoa; phylum Chordata; class Actinopteri; order Cyprinodontiformes; family Rivulidae; genus Austrofundulus; species Austrofundulus limnaeus. The sequence goes on from NW_013952438.1 coordinate 812,664, forward strand.
TTGTTTAACATCTCATTACAGGACAAATTTCATCAACTAAGTTGCTAAACTTACATTTAAAAACAAATTCTTTGGTCCGTAATGGATTTACAAACTACGCCAACTTGGTCATTTAAAAATAAACTCAGCTGTCTTTGTTTTTCTGTTTAGTTTGCTGACAGCACATCAAATCCTGGCATATCCTCGGCCAGGAAGAATACTCGTGCAAGCTTTGAATTGAGACACAGCCGACGACTGACATCTGTCTTAGCGGTTAGCATTAGCCTACCCTAACTTCTTTTTTTAATCCGTTTAGCGTTAGAGGAGTTAAAATGTTTAGCAGATTAGTGGTCAGTAATCCAAACTTTTTGGTTAGCTGTGCCCACCACTGGTGGCAACAAAGCACCAAATGGTCACATTCAAACTCTAGCTGAAACACAAAAAGCATCACGTCAGTTTAACAAATAGAAAAATTGGTCAATTTGTATAAATTGAAAATTTAAGCCAAAAAGCCGTGTGATGACAGAAATAAGACGTACCTTCAGTAGCTGTTTCCCCACGGCTGGACTCATCTTCTCATCCACCATGAAAATAACAATTCCCCTATCGTCCATTCCTCTCCTCCCAGCACGGCCAGACATCTGGATGTATTCACCTGATGTAATCTAGACAAAAAAAGAAAATGATACTGAGAAGATTGAAGAGAAAATGTCTTCTTAGTTGGAAGAATAATTTTTTTTGTCTGCTTTTCTACAAACTAATGATTAACAAAAACATTACAATATATCTACACAAGAGCACAGACCACGCAACTTCTCTCTGCTTCCCATTACGTTCTGACAAATCTTAATCTGTTTAACGGTCTTTGTGACAAGAGGAGGATCACATTGTTTTGTGGTGAAATTATAACGTCTTTATTTCAGAAATACCACGGCACGGGATCATCATTTTAAAACTGTGGTTCAGGAATAAAAGGAGTGTTTTGAAGCGAGTGCCTGCGTGGAGCTTTGGCTCCATCAGAAGCACCAGATGTTCCTAATGAACTTCTTGGATTGTCTCTCATTCTCTTCAAGCCTTTGTGCGTGTGCGTGTGTGTGTGTGTATAACTGCAGCTTAACACACGGCCCCCAGCTCTTATAAACAATACGTGGCTGTTTATGTGGCAAAGCAAGTAAGAGTGCTTGAAGACCGTATAAAGACTTCAGAGCAACACAGAGTATCAACTCCACACTAAACACACACCAGAACTAGTTTAAAGAGATGGGACAGTTTATAGTAAACCTCACAAGTTTCCGACCCTCTGACTGAAGATTTGCACTGTTCACTTTCTTTCTGAGTGTTTAACTTTTCCCAAACATGGTTGCCTTGTTTCTATTAGCTAGCAGTTTTGGCTCATCCTCCTGCATTTGGGAGGATTCATTCTCAACTATGCGAAACGTCACGATGTAATAGAGGACTGGAGCTCTGGTGGTTTATTTATAGGTGGTGTGTGGTAGTGAGTAGGTGAGAATTCTCTTACAAAGCGGTGATTCTTGCCATCAAACTTGCGTGCGCTGGTGAAGAGCACAGTCCGAGCCGGCATGTTAATACCCATGGCAAATGTCTCCGTGGCAAACAAGGCCTGGAAAGAAATTTAAGAAGCATTAACACAAATTTTTCTCAATATATAGACATAATTATTTAAGACTGAGTGATTTGTTGCTTCAAATACATATTTCCAAGGTGTTATGTTCAAAAAGACTGTTTATAGGGTTCCTACAGTTTAAGGCAAGTTAAATTTAAGACTTTAAGACTTTTTAGTGACAAGTGAAATTAAATTTAAGACCAATTTCATAATAAACATAAATGACAAAAAAATAAAACTGTAGCAGAAACTCATGAATCAAAGTATTGTTGGTTGAAGTATTCAAATACTGCTAATAAACCAACTGTTTTTATCCATATCTAACAGCTTTTTCGTAAAATATAGCAAAAACTTTCTTAGCAGTCGGTTTAACGACCCAAAATTTGGAGTTTTAGGACCCACCGTGGGGTCGTAACCCCAATTTGCTGTAGATGAAACCTTGAAGTGCCTGTGACATCAAAATTTGTAAGAAATATGAATGCATTTTTGGAAAGACAACATTATTAACATATTACAAAACAAATTTCACATTGCTCAGATGGACAGTTGTTGAAATATTTGCATGTGAAATAACAGGAAGTGATGTCAAAGGGGAATGTCTGCATGTAAATATTTTTTAAAAATAAACGTTACCAATTATTTTAATATTTGATATAAATTAGTCATCCTATTTACAATGTGTTAACATTTTTTGGACTTCTGAAAGATTGATTTAAGACATTTTAAGGCTAATTAAGGCCTTATTTTTGGATTGATGAATTCAATGACTTTTAAGACTTTTTAAGGATCTGCAGGAACCCTGGTTTACAAGAGGCTTACCGTGATGATTAACTTAGTTTTAAAAGGTGCATGGAGTTTTGATAAAACTCCTTCATTTACTGCATGACAACTGACCAGTTTTTGAGTCATGCAGTTATGACTCAATTATTATTTTGTGGCTCCTCTCAGAGATGGAGGTACCTTAATCAAGCCTTCAGAGAAAAGAATCTCTATGGTTTCCTTCAGGATGGGCAGGAGGCCTCCATGATGGATTCCTATCCCTCTCTTCAACAGTGGCAGCACATGCTCCACCTGTGGGACACCAGAGGATCGTTACTGTTCATTTGATAAGTGGTAGCTTAAATCAAACAGCTTTACTCAAAAGGATTTCAGCAATTAAAAGCAGAAATGCAGAAATGGAAACAACCCTGGCTATGGAAAAGGGTGGGACATGGTTGGCTTAGCCTTTACACATGCTGAGGTAATCTACTCACAAACAGCTACAACATGAACACGACTGGTTTTCACACGATAACAGAGCGGCTTAAAGTGGAGCTCAGTTTGAGCCATTCTCCAACAAGCTTAACTCTTAGTTTTGAGCACATAAATTAAAGGACATGAGGGGAATTATGGGGCTTGTTTTAAAACTGTACCAGGTGTTAAATGCTACGTTCAAAACCTACATGTGTGATGAACCTGTCCCGCTTACCTGAGGCAGCTTCTTGTCCTCATCAGAAAGACAATCCACCGCATTGCTGAACACTTCTTCCACCAGACGCTTCTCATCATCTGGAACAAACAAAGTGCATTTCTTAACATCCTCTCACAGCTGCTCAGACAGAAGTCCAAACACAAACACAAAAGCATTCTTACATCTTTAACGAGTCCAGTTTAATTATGTGGACCACTGGAAGGGACGGGAAGTTGGGGATTATCCTGCAGGGAAACTTTGACCAGTTCAAACCAAGTCTTTGCTGTAGATGTTTGAACAAACCCTTGTTTACAGTGTTTGAAATTTTGTACTAAAAAGATTGTTGTTGTTCACCCCAGGCTTAGAAAGTAATAGCTCACAGTAAAGTTTGGTTCCTTCAGTCTTTAAAAATGGGAAAATTATACAGCATGATCCAAAGAGTAAATAAAACACATGAAAAAAAGGAAAAGAGGGGTTAAGAGTTGATCAGTAAAAAAATAGAAACCAGAGGATCCACGTGGCTCAATCACCTCATCACAACCAACCTACACACACTAAACTCCAGAACACTCATAACCTGGTCAAACATCTGTTTATTACATTATACATGCTGACGGCCAAGTTCAGTTTCCATCTTTTCAGGCATTTATCTCGGCACAATTTGTTTTGTTTGTCTAACGTATTCAAAAAACAAGAAACTAACTTGACAATTTTTATTTTTTAGTTCAAGGATTTTGTTCAAAACATATAAAATCCTCTCTTCCACAATGCTATTTTGTTTTTCTCGTTCGTGAAAACAGGAAAATAAATATCTTCCCATTTACTGTTTGGGATGTTGATAAAAAAAAAACATTTAGTCTTCAAAGAATGAAAGCCTTCATTGTTGGAGGAGCTTAGTTTTCAAACAGACCTCATTAATAATGTCACAGTCCAGGAAAAAATAATTTAAAAAATCAAGATGAGGGAGGAAAATTTTTCACAATAACAATTTGTATGGATGTTTTATTTCACTGCAGAAGGTTTGAAGGAGGTGGATGAGAGCCAAGCTTCCCCTACAGCTGGATTCTTTCCAAACAGTATTTGTCTTCATGAAGCAACTTCTTTACTTGTCCAACTGTGCGTCACAATAAACCATATTCATAACACTCCCCTCAATGGAGAGGTTTCCATCAGTTCGGTCTGACAACGATTTAGCGTTTTGGTGAGAGGCTCAGATTTTTTTTAATATTAACTCCCACAAGAAATTTGTCACAAAATGTGTTTTAGGGCTGAAACAATTCCTCGAATAATTTGAGTAACTCAACTACTAAAAAAAACCCCGAGGCAAATTATTTGCCTCGAAGCTTCATTAAAAATAAAAACTGTTAAATTATTCAGCACAGTTTTGTACGACTCAAATTCTTTTGTGTTGCACAACATAAGTGCTATATTTAGCTGTGAAGGGAGACGAAGAGTCCCAAAATTAAGCGCCCAGAAAATGACAGAAATTTTCAAGTGTGGAAACATTTTAAACTAAACCAGAAAGACAACACAGAGCAGCGTTCGCACTGCATGTCCGAGATGTTGCAGCACCGGAACAGGAGACAGCCGGTCCACAGAACTCATCCTGAGTTAACAACAGGTATCATTAATGCTCCCTTTGCAAAATATGTGTTCCTAAATCTGTGATAATCTGTCATGTTACAGAAGTACAAGGAATTATATTTTGGCTAATGTTACATGTACTGACTAATCACAGAAGCTACCAGGCAGGAAATTATTTAACAGTGTGTAGGTTGTGTGGTAAAAACACCTAATGTGTGTCAGATAAAGATAAAACCCAATTAAAAGTGTGATTATTCGTTGCTATTCTTCTATCTTGACTTAAATTAGATACTTGGAGTGAATATTTCAAGCTTTAAAAGGTATTTATAGAAGTTAGGATTTTTTTTATTTTTTGCTGCTGCTTTTTATGGGTTTGAAACCTGTAACTAAACCCTTCATTTATTACTACTGTCATATTTGATTATAGCTAAGCAGTCAAGACTAAATATGTTATTGCCTAAAACAGGAACATAATACAATCTTAAAAGAAATATGAATTTACTTTTACTATTACCAATAACGCATGAACTCTACAAAACTCAATGTGCAAACCTCAAACTTTGTCATTACCTTTTACTTACCCAGTTTCTAAACAACAGATCCCATTCAGTTTTCCAATCCATAAAAATTTATTTACAGCATTTAAAGTTTTCAGTGATAGTTAAAACTAATCAATGACAGAGTGCTTTTAATTAACGAACCCTCAAATCTCACACATAAATACAAGCAATTGGAGCTTAAACTGCATAAATAAAATGCTATTGGATTAACTTTAATTTGATTACAGTAGGGTCATCAGCAAGTGTACATTACCTCTTCACAATATTAAATAATTTTATTGGTCATTAGCTTAAGTAGTTACTGCAGATTACTTGATTAATCAAACAGAATAATCAATAGAATAATCGATTACTAAAAAAATTGTTAGCTGCAGCCCTTATGTGTTTGTTATGACATTCAAGCATAGAAGGAATTTGTTCATTAAATGGAGAAGTGATCTTTGACTCCAGTAGAACCGACAGTGTGACAGTTATTCTAATAAAAACTGATAAAATAAAATAATTTTAAGTTTAGTGGTTAGCACTGTTGTCGCACAAGTTCTCATCATGCTTGCAGGGGGTTTTCAGATAAAAGCAAATAAATGTTTAACACTGCTGCAGTGAAATTTCTAAAGTTGATGTGGATTCTTTTTTGTTTCATGCAAAAAAAAGCGCTCTTTCGCAAGAATAAAATCATCACTAATTTAAAAAGGGCAATAGTATGTGTTTTTCAGGCATATATTTAAATTTTATACCATAATAAAAGTAACTATTTCATACTTCAGTTGTTATTAAAATGCTGTTTTATGTTTAATAGAAAATAAACTTAACTTCTCATCATATCTGTTTCTTAACACTTTGAAATTGGCTTCTGTCTCTTTAAGAACCTCCTTCTGCTTCTGTCCTGCTCATTTCAGCATGGGGCCGTGTGGGTGTGCGTGCTCTGCGATGAGGAAGCTCAGCTTGGAGACACACCCCAGAGGAGGAGCTGATCCCAAAAGGTGGTTCTAGACCCAACCGGTTGTTTTGCTCCCCTGCCTGGCTGCCTCAGAACAGGATTTCTCAAACATGCATGAATGAGTCAAAGTAAGACTCTGGGCATGTTTTTGATGAGAGGATAACTTTATAACATGATATAAAACTAAAAAAAATTGATTTTACATGCTAGTGCCCCTTTAAACAACGGTTTCACAATCTAATAACATGTTTCTATTTGTGCAATGCCTAAAGCCAACCAGGACTGTTTTATGCACCCACTGTCATGTCACAAGATGCAACAACACCCCTACACCTGAATCTGAAACCTACACACAAATAAAATGGTGAGAAAAGTGTAACTCTAAACAAAATCTCCCTAAATGCACGTACCACTGTTGAAGTCCAGTTTGGCCACCTGCAGAGCGTAGGCCTCACATTCCTTCTTACTGAAGCTGAATATGATGACTGGCTGGAAGTTTCTCTCCATAATCATCTTCACTATCTTGAAAACACTGGATGGACCTTGAGAGAATACACAAAATGCATTTTTGCAGATAAATATGTTTTTAAAAACTTTTTTTCATATATTAGTTATACTACGCATGTGTACCTCTGGTGCTTCCTTTCCGTCCTCGTTCCCACTTGCTGCCTCCACTGCTGGCTCCGGATTCCCCAGAATCTCTCAGCACCTGCATGGCTGTGTTGAAATTGTCTTCTCTAAAGTCCCCCTGCAGAAAAACATGCATGCATATAGAAAATATTGCAAATGGATTGCTCCATATGATGCATCAACAGGTGGAAAAAAAAAGTGTTTCTGACCCAATGAAACCACAAATACTAAGCCTGAGGATTGGATTAATAACGTAGACGTTCAGTTTGACTCCAAATCATTGATTAGCTCTGCTAAATTAATAACTGTGGCATACTCACATTCTCATCAACCACCAGATGGAGTCCATCTCCCCCTGCTGGAAAGATGTAATGCTGCAGTGGAGTAGGACGGTACTCCGTATAAACCACATGGCAAGGCTGCAGGAAAAGAAAATGAGCACTTAAATAATAAATACAAAATTAACAGTTAAACAACTTAGTCTGATAAGCTATTATAAATATCTGGATAAATGATGCAAGTATGTCATACCTGCTTATGTAAATGGCAGATCCACTCAGCAAACTGTCTGGCATTGGGAATGGTAGCAGAGAGAAAAACGTAGTGCACATTGTCAGGAAGAAGAATGATGGTCTCCTCCCAAACCACACCACGCTCTGAAATATAGATGAAGTAGTGTTGCTACATCAAATAACTTATTTATAATCTTATCTCTGAGATGTGGTTCAGTACTGAACACAGATATTTCACCCCAAGCTAAACTGGTTTTACATCCTGTTGCCAAGTTTGAGTGACAAAGTTATTAAAAATCAAGTTTTTTAAATACAAAACCCCATGTTCTGCTTTGAGAAACCAGCTGAAGAGTACACAACGCATTAAGAGTGTCTACAGCTACATTAGAGTCCAAATTGGCATGAGAGTGGTTTAAACTAGGTTAAGTAGAGAATTAATTTAAGAAGTTATCTCAGAAAAGTAAAAAAGTAAACTGGGATTACAGCCTGAACAGTAATCTTCTTAAAACATCCGGTAACAGTTTTTAAAGAGACATTTACAAACGAAGCTACTGTGCTAAATTTTACACATAAAACCATCAGTAAATCTTTAAAATCTGCTAGTAAAGTTTATTCTTTGTTCCTAAAAGGGACATATGAAAACACTTCCCGTGCCATAAGTAACCTCAGAGTTGTAAGTTATCTTATGTGCGGTCACTTTTTTGTTCTGTTCATACCTGCGTCTCTCATATAATGGATCTCATCAAAAACGACCCACGCCACTTCTCGCATGATCTCTGAGCCTCGATACAACATGCTCCTCAAAATCTGGAAGAAATAATGATGGAATCTTATTTCTCAATCCAGATGTGCAATGGACACACATGACTCTTTCATACAATAGCACCTGGCAGGAAGTCTTGATGGGTCAAGGTAACCAAAGGAAAACCTACCCAGTATCAGTGGATGGTCATAGTGATTTAACTGATGTTTCTGATAATAAATCCTGTTTGGACAAAACTAGGGCTCACCTCTGTGGTCATGACGAGGCATGAGGCAGTCGGGTTGATGGTGACGTCTCCGGTCATCAGTCCCACATCCTGAAACTCTTCGTACATCTCTCTGTACTTCTGGTTGGACAGGGCCTTGATTGGGCTGGTGAAGATAACTCTCTGCTTCTCCCTGAGAGCCAGTGCTATGGCATATCTACAAGAAGAGCAAAGTAGGTCAGATCTGTCTGCTGTACATCATAAAGTTTAAAAATATATAACTAGTCAAAAGAAATATTAAATATTGATAAAGCTAGAAGACTTTAACTCACATAACAATTGTAATTTCAATTACACTTGGAAACTTACCTTAATAATACAATAAATGACATCAGGATAACAAGTTCATAAAGTCAAATTCCTTATAATTCTGTATCAGTTACAGCATACAGTCACTCAATCACACAGCTTCATTTGTCTGTGACAACTGATTAATGCTGACATGATTAAAGAAACTGAGGCATATTATTTATGGATTTACCAAGCAAACTTCAGAGTTCAGTTTTATAACACTTAGGAGCTGATTTACAAGAAGCCCATAACATACAGAGGTACAGTGGTTTGCAAAAGTATTCATACCCCTTGAACTTTTCCATATTTTGTCACATTACAACCACAAACATAAATATATTTCACTGGAATTTAATGTGAAAGACCAACAMAAAGTGGTATACAATTGTGAAGTGGAAGCAAAATTTTACATGAATCAAAACATTTTTTACAAATAAAAAACTGAAAAGTGCGACGTGCAAAAGTATTCAGCCCCCTTTTCCCTGAGTGCAACCAATTGCATTCAGAAGTTGCCTGATGACTGCTAATGACTCAAAAGGGTCCACCTGTGTGTAATCTAATCTCAGTACAAATACAGCTGCTCCGTGACGGCCTCAGATGTTGGTTAAGAGAATATTGGGGAGCAAACAGCATCATGAAGTCCAAAGAACACACCAGACAGGTTGGGAATATGGTTTTGGAGAAGTTTAAAGCAGGCTTAGGTTATAAAAAGATTTCCCAAGCTTTGAACATCTCACGGAGCACTGTTCAATCCATCATCCGGAAATGGAAAGAGTATGGCACCACAGTAAACCTGCCAAGACAAGGCCGTCCACCTAAACTTACAGGCCGAACAAGGAGATCACTGATCAGAGAGGCAGCCAAGAGGCCCATGGTGACTCTGGATGAAATGCAGAGAGCCACAGCTCAGGTGGGGGAAACTGTCCACAGGACAACAATTAGTCGTGCACTACACAAATGTGGTCTTTATGGAAGAGTGGCAAGGAGAAAGCCATTGTTAAAAGAAAACCATAAGAAGTCCCGTTTGCAGTTTGCCAGAAGCCATGTTGAGGACACAGCAAACATGTGGAAGAAGGTGCTTTGGTCAGACGAGACCAAAATTGAACTTTTTGGCCACAATGCAAAACGCTATGTGTGGCGGAGAAAGAACACTGCACATCACTCTGAAAACACCATCCCCACTGTCAAATATGCTGGCAGCATCATGCTCTGGGGTGCTTCTCTTCAGCAGGGACCGGGAAGTTGGTCAAAGTTGATGGGAAGATGGATGGAGCCAAATACAGGGCAATCTTGGAAGAAAACCTGTTGGAGTCAGCAAAAGATTTGAGACTGGGGCGGAGGTTCACCTTCCAGCAGGACAACGACCCTAAACATAAAGCCAAAGCTACAATGGAGTGGTTTAAAAAAAAGAATATTCATGTGTTAGAATGGCCCAGTCAAAGTCCAGACCTAAACCCAATTGAGAATTTGTGGCAAGATCTCAAAACTGCTGTTCACAAACGCTCTCCATCCAATCTGACTGAGCTTGAGCTGTTTTGCAAGGAGGAATGGGCAAGAATTGCAGTCACTAGATGTGCAAAGCTGGTGGAGACATACCCTAAAAGACTTGCAGCTGTAATTGCAGCAAAAGGTGGCTCCACAAAGTATTGACTCAGGGGGGCTGAATAATTTTGCACATCGCACTTTTCAGTTTTTTATTTGTAAAAAATGTTTTGATTCATGTAAAATTTTGCTTCCACTTCACAATTGTATACCACTTTGTGTTGGTCTTTCACATTAAATTCCAGTGAAATATATTTATGTTTGTGGTTGTAATGTGACAAAATATGGAAAAGTTCAAGGGGTATGAATACTTTTGCAAACCACTGTATATAAAGTACTTGCAATAAATAACTACTGACTTTGGTAAAAATTACTTCATTAATAAGAAAAGTACTTAAGTAAAAGTCTTAAAACTGCTCACAATAATCGGGAAAGTAAAAATAAAAGAAATGAAGAAGTGCTGAATTTGCTTAACCAAACTGGTTCCACTAAACTGAGCTGAGTAAATGATTTAAATAAATAAACATTTTTTTAAAGAAAATGTGTCAATTGCTCAATTTACTGAACTGGGTTTAGTGGAACTAGTTGACATAACTTGGTTAAATAAATTCAACACTTCATTTTTAGAGTGCATAAATAACTTTTCACAGTGAGTTCAGGTCACATTTAAATTTGTAACGTGTAACCAGATGTTAAATTTTAAGATAAAGAAGCAAAAGTATCATTTTTAGGTTTTGAATTTAACGAAATAAGTAAAAGTTACGGTAAAAAAATACTTGGTAAAATTACAAATCCACAAAAAAAAATTAAGTACTGAAGCAAAGTAAATCAATGTACTTTGTTAGTATATACCTCTGGTAAAATGACGCGCAAACCTGATAGCACTTGCAAAGCTAATTTATTAACCCTCTACACAACGAATGCATTTGTCAAAAGGGCAAAGTAGAAACCACAATCCATCAAGGTGCAATGACAGACGACAGAGAGATTTTTTTGTGTGCGTGAGTCAACATACTTTGTCAGAAATCAAAATAGTGGAGACATATCGTTTATCCAGCGATGCCATTTTTGAGCTGCTGGAGGACCCAAGGCATGTATGTCAAACTCAAGGCTTGAGGGCCAGCCTGGAAACCTAATTTAATATTTGTAAATAATAATCATATTTAATATTTAAGAAGCTTTAAAGGCAGCATTGACCATAAACTACATCTCTCATAATGCATGTCGATTATGCTTAGGAATTATGTCATAAGGAGTTCAGAATTAAAGATGGCAGCTACTGATCACAACTTAATGAGTAAAACTTACTTTCAATAGTTTTCCTATATTATTTATTTAATTTAGTCAGTTGTACACAAAGAAACTTTCAGTGTTTTAACAGGACCTGTTAAACCTTTGTTTCTATGCAAGAAATACCACATAGGTCAGTTATTGTTTGTTAGAAGAGCTCAGCAGTAGAAATGAGACGAGGAGCAGGAGTTCTGTGTTTATCGAAAGTTAAATGCGAAATGTCAGTTAATGATTTGGAGCCAGCCACACATAGAAGACATGCCATATAGACTAAGACAAAACTACTCGCAACACTTTGTGTCATTCCAGCACACCATCACAGTTAGTATCATCTCCCAGAGTAGTTTTTCTGGTGAGCTGTCTCAAGTGCTGAATGCTATGTCACAGAAGATGAGCTAGTATATTCAGTCCCTAAGCACTCGAGACACAAATGACAAAAAACACAGCTTTTAATGCTGTTGCTGGCTTCCACAAAATAATAGGTGCAATAGACCTATTGTTCCTCCCTCAGATTAAGAACAGGTCTATCAAAATCACAAGCGCACACAGTCTTTGAATGTTCAGGTTGTGTGCGACACAAAAGGTTTAATTACAAATTTAAATAAGTAAGTTTGTGTACATATTATGCACAATTATTTCTCTTATTAATGACAGATGTTAACCTGTAATTTTAATGTGATAAACTCTTCACCCCTTCCCCTAGAACCCTGTGCACAACCCTAATACACCAAACATCACAATAATGTGTCTCACATTCACATGAGTATCATCGTGGAGCGCTCCTTTGGCGTGCTTAAAAAGTTGGTCCCATTGTTTGGAGCACACTGTCCGAGGTATGAGGCCATGGATGTGGAGGAAAATCACGTCTGGCCACATGCAGGACAGACTGACGCAGCGGGACTGCAGACACGGGCTAATTTGATTTAAAGTCATTTCTCATGAGCCACTTGAGGTTTACATTTTATATTTTAATGTTTTTATCCAGTTAAAACCAAACCAAAAACTTAAAATACTGAATGAACTTCAATATTGTTGCATGTTTTAAAACAAACAAAACTGAACTTTAACAGCCAGCACAGAACAGCAAACTTTACAAATTTTCATTCATTTTTTTCTTTTACCTTATGTGAACTGCCCATCACTATGCATCTGAACTTCCCTACTGTAGAACAATAAAGCCTAGTTCTAATATTTTATATTCTAATCAATAAATACATGATAAAAAAGTGTCCTTATTTTCTTTTTTTCCTCAAAACCAGTTTTTTATTTGGGGTTTTGCGTTTTCGCAGGTTGAGCTGGCATCCACCCGCTGCCCCTCCTCCCTCCTCCGGCAGCTCAGTTGAAGGACCACTGCCACCGAATGATCTTGCGACCGCTGCCAGGGCGTTGACGGCCACGGTCAGTCCAGACACAGCGCTGACTAGCTGCCTCGTGTGCGCAACAATGGCCTGAGTGTCACGGCGGAGAGTTCGCGCCACATTTGACATAGCTCTCACCTCGCGTGCAATGGCCTGTAATCCATCGGTTTGATTGCTTTGTCGGTGCTCCTGATCAATGTCATTATAATCGTGACGCTTTTGGGGCTCTGCTGAGATGTTTTCTGGTTTAAGCTGATTGGAGGAGTGTGGTGGGGATTGTCGGACATCTGATGAAGATTCTCCGTTTAAGAATAAAGAGATGAATGTTAGTTTTTACGGTCATGACGGACACCTTACAAAAAACGTTTTAAAATAATGAAATCTATTTTTTGTTGTTGTTTTCTATGGATGAACCACATTCACACTCAATGAAATATGTCCAAAACAAGAAATGCGTCTCTGTTATTATGGGCCTACCTTGGTTTGAAACGTTTGGCTCGAGCGAGTCATATCCTTCGATTCCAACAATCTGCCCGTCACAGATTGTTAATTCAATCTCCCGCTCGAGTGGAGTGAGCGGTATCTCTTCTGCCGGTCTCCCATCCGTTTTCTTTGCTGAGGTTTTATTGAGGGCAAGTTTTTCCTTTGTTCTTCTGCGGATATCTTGGAATCTTCTTTTCACTTCATCAACAGTTCTTCTGATTCTGCCGACAGCATTCACCTTTTTACAGATGGCCTCCCAAATCACGGTTCTTCTGGCAACGCTTAGATGTCTCTGCTGAAGTTCACCAAAGTGTTTTTTTGCTTCCTCCACCAACACCTCCAACTCTTTGGCTTCGAACTTCCTTTTTCTTTTACGGCCACTCTGATCTTCCAATTTCTCCATGCTGACAGCCAGTAGCCTACCACACGCAAAATCCTCGTATAAATAGGGCGGTCCGCAACACTTTTGCACCAGTTATCATTTGCGCACGCAATCTTAGTAAATTACTCGCACCACGCCCACTTTTAGCACAGCTATATAGCGCTCGTTATTTGGGATATTGATAAATCAGACCTTATTTTGTTGATCCTTCTAATTAAAACTGTCAAAAATTCAGTAAATGCTATAAAAGCTATACTTATTAATTATAAGACAGTCTGGAGAAAAGTAGTAGATAAGGTTATGTGCTGTAAAAAACAAACAGAAGTTCTGTGTGTCTTTCCTGTTGGGTATTAGGTAAAACAGGATAAAAAAACATTCACAAAGGAAAAAAAACAGAATTAAATCATGCTGTACTATAGCATAATGTCGTTACCTAAAATGACTGCCTAAACAGCATTGTGTTCAAGGAGGACACTTACTCAGCACACACAGTTTTGCCTGCAGAGGTGTGTGCAGACACAAGCACAGACTGGTTGTTGTCGATACACAAAATGGCCTCACGCTGAAAGGGATCCAGTACAAAAGGGTATTCCTGCAGGACAAAACATAGAAGTTAATTAAAAATAAAAATAAGTATAACAAATAATATAAATGCAACTTAGTAGGCATATTCACATACACCAATTGCATAAAAAAACAATACAAATACAGTACTGTACCTTAGCGGCTTTCCCAACTCTTGGTTTTAGTGGTTTGTACTCGTCTTCTGCAGGTAGAGCAACCTGTTGACAAAAGACGTGTTTATCATTTAAAACTTTAACGTTTCAAATCAAATGCTGCTTTAAAGTTGATAACCTTCATTTGGTATGCTCTATTTACCTCATGTGAGCATCCTTCAACAGTTTCAACTTGCTCCACCTTCACCTGAGGCATAAATTCTGCAAGACTGGAAAAAATAACATAATACAGTCAGGTGCATTTTAGGTGAAAATTTTAAAAGCCGGTACATTTTTATTCACAATTTTGTTTTCTTAAAAACACTATAGAACAAATCATTCTGTCAATTACTGACATACAACTATATATACACAATTTATAAATATGGAGGCTACAAATGATCAAACCCTGGAAACAAACCACAACTAAAATATTTGCGAACACTGAACTTTCACAATCAAGAGTTATTAAAGAAATGTAAATGCTATGAGTTCAATGTAAAGAAGATCATTTCAAACTTATAAAACTGAACTTATAACTCATAAATAAATTAAATTTAAACTTAAGATGAAAGGGTATTGAACCAGAAGTGAACTGGAATGGACCGTTTCAGGGATACTGTTAAGCGCCACCTAGTAGATATAGTGCACAATGGTTTGTGGGATTGTTTGGGGGCTAGAGCTGGTAAAAACTGTTCACTTTATGGAACCGGGTTAATTTTAGCCAATCACTATAATAACCTGTTTTATATGAGTCGGAACCGAGGCTCAGGTCCATCTGTCACGGTTAATTCCTCGGGGTGTCCAGGAGGTAAAGTAGTAGATTTGGACAAAAGCTGTGCACACAACAACCATCTGGCCACTTCTAGAACGTTTTAAGCGCCTGCATGGCGAAATCGTTCTTTAGGAGAACAAATAAAAATGGAACTTTTTAACTGCTGGTGTGATTCGGCTGAAACTTTAATCAAGTGTAGCCCCAGGAGTGATAAAGCCATGCTGAGAGTTTAATGCAAATCCGCTGGTTACTTTTTGCAAAAAGCTTAAAGAAAAAAAGCGATCCGAGGCGGCCCTCTTCTGCTTGGCAAGCGCACTCTTCCGCCATGTCTGAACCGGGGCTCAGGTCCAAGCTAGCTCGTCACGGTTGGTTCCTCGGTGTGTCCAGGTGGTGTGCTGAAATTTTTGCACTGATCACAGTAATAGAGTTGGAGAAAAGCTGCGTGCAAAACACCGGTCCTCTGCAACTTTCTGCATTTAAAGAGTGATACTGCTCTGATCTGGGTGAAATTTGGGGGTGTTTATGGCAATCTGTTTCATATTTCTGGAGTTAAGGCTTTCTACGTGTCTGGATCAGTTAGTTTAACAAGGTTTGGTACAATAAATTGGATACAACCAGCAAAAAACAAAAACAAAACAACAACAAACAAAAAAAAAAAAAAACACTGAGGCGTGTTTTGCAGTATTATTGCTGTTGTTGGATAGCAATATATTGTTTTGTGAATTGGTGCATCTGTTGCTGCTGTTATACCTGAACTTCACCTCTGTGGGACAAAAAGGACCGTTTCTACTCTTTGACTCATACACACACAGGTACTAGCTCTCATTCAAGCTGTGTTAGGTGCTTTAGGGCTGAGTGCATGCTCTTAATAGTATGGGTGTCTGATATTTTAATAGTATTTATGGGCTATTGTAGTCTTATGATTGTGTGTGTGCATGCTTTTAATAGTATGTGAGTATAATTGTTGTCTCGTGAGTGTGTGTGACAGAGTCTATAGTAGTGGCACCCCATACTCATACTCATTCTGACAACCCTGGCTGCAGATGAATAATATTTTGCACCGTACAGTAGTAGATGCATACAGCCAGAGCTGACACCGAATGCCCCCAAATTGGACCATAATGCTTTGCGCAAAGACGGCAGTATCCGTTAAAGTGCATGTATTAACCGTGTTGTTGTTTTTGCTCTGGTCAGGTAAAACAATGTATTTTACTTTAGATCATTAGCCGTCTCCTGTCGAGGCCTCTTCGTAAACACCGTGTCCTCTCCTCCGTCACAGTCAGCCTCCCTCTTGATCCGAGATGGACCTGCATCTTTGTCATCATCGATACCGGCAGCTTTTCTAAAAAACAGGAAAAAACCGCACATAAGTCGTCAGCTAAAGAGTTTTATATTGTTAAAAATGTGTGTTTTATTAAAATTAATCGTAGCTTTGAACTAAAGTTGAGCAAAGCCAATAAATTAAAATAAAAAATGGTGAGTTGTTCAGTTTAACCAAAGCAGAGCTAATTATTTCGGTCTTGCACGAGACGAATCCACTTGGTAAAGCTAAGTTCACGCGGTACAGACTAAAATGACTCTTAACTTCACACACAGCACTTGTTTACTCAATTTAACACACCCTGTGTCTGTGGAGATGCTTGCGGGAATCTTTTTGCTGCCAGAACTTTGTTGTTCTTCGTCAAACACGCTGAACAATCCGTCTCCGAAGGGGTCCGCCATGTTTGCTGGAAGAAAATTCCCATGATGCAGCGCGAGGTTGATTTTTGCCAGTTCCGCTACGGCAGCCGAGTGGTACAAAAAGAATGCAGCGCCAACACGCTCACTGTCTGTCCATCTATCGAACACCTCTGTGATGTTTTTAAGCCGCATTTCCAAGTAAACTGGTCACGGTCGGGCAGGGAAAATTTGACCTGATGGGTGGGAAGAAGAAGAAGCCGGCGCCTCAAGTTGCGGCGGCAGCAGCGGACGGTTCTGGTTCTTCTGCTGCGGGGACCGGTGCGGTGGAGAACCCGAAGAAACACGCAGCCAACAGCAAAGCGAACAAACCGGCCAAAGAGAGCAAGTCCAAAGGTGGTGTAGCAGATTTAATTCTCTTCATTAAAGGCACATCAATATCACTGACTGTCACCAGTGTTAAAAGTCTGCGTTAGAGCTCATTTATCCCCTTTCTGATCACTGTCACTTGTCAGACCCTGCTTATTTTGCTTTGCTTACTCTCATATTTTTTAACAAATTTAGATATTTCCTTGACTATTTGATCTGTTACTATTTGCTAACTCGTTTGCTAGATAACTAGACTGTCAAACAGGAAAATTAGCTTTACAGTGGTATAAATATCGCTGTGTTTTGTCTTCCCTTCAGCTCCAAAGACTTACAGTCTTACTGGAACAGCCCAGGTGGACACAGGTGGGGTTTCAGACAAGTCCATCCTTAAAGTAAGTCTTATTTGCCGAGATATTTAAAGTCATCTGTTTTTAAATGTGTTTTAGAATCAGAAAAACGAGTTATGAATCAACCTGTTATCACAGGTGTCCATTCAAGTGGATCTGGAGAAAAAGATCATCAAGCTGATCAATGACTTTCAACAGAACAACGGGGACAAAGGACCCATATCTGGCAGACTTACAAGCAAAAAACTCCTGGTATTGTCTGCATACCTACAGTACTCATTTTAAGTAAAGGTGTAGCTGCATTTCGTGAATGAATGCCTATCACCTTATATGTCAGAATTTAAAACTAAAATTATTAAATAAGAAGAAATAATTGTATATCATTTAGTCGAACCTTGTAAATGATATTGTTTGATCTTGTGCGGTATTGTGAAATCTTAAGTTCAGAAAATGAGTTGTGGACAACTCCCATCCACCACCACACCAAATTTAAGCTCAAAAGCTGTAAACTAGGCTCTGAGTTATAGCAGTGTTTGTGTTTGATACAGTGGTTTGCAAAAGTATTCATACCCCTTGAACTTTTCCATATTTTGTCACATTACAACCACAAACATAAATATATTTCACTGGAATTTAATGTGAAAGACCAACACAAAGTGGTATACAATTGTGAAGTGGAAGCAAAATTTTACATGAATCAAAACATTTTTTACAAATAAAAAACTGAAAAGTGCGACGTGCAAAAGTATTCAGCCCCCTTTTCCCTGAGTGCAACCAATTGCATTCAGAAGTTGCCTGATGACTGCTAATGACTCAAAAGGGTCCACCTGTGTGTAATCTAATCTCAGTACAAATACAGCTGCTCCGTGACGGCCTCAGATGTTGGTTAAGAGAATATTGGGGAGCAAACAGCATCATGAAGTCCAAAGAACACACCAGACAGGTTAGGAATATGGTTTTGGAGAAGTTTAAAGCAGGCTTAGGTTATAAAAAGATTTCCCAAGCTTTGAACATCTCACGGAGCACTGTTCAATCCATCATCCGGAAATGGAAAGAGTATGGCACCACAGTAAACCTGCCAAGACAAGGCCGTCCACCTAAACTTACAGGCCGAACAAGGAGATCACTGATCAGAGAGGCAGCCAAGAGGCCCATGGTGACTCTGGATGAAATGCAGAGAGCCACAGCTCAGGTGGGGGAAACTGTCCACAGGACAACAATTAGTCGTGCACTACACAAATGTGGTCTTTATGGAAGAGTGGCAAGGAGAAAGCCATTGTTAAAAGAAAACCATAAGAAGTCCCGTTTGCAGTTTGCCAGAAGCCATGTTGAGGACACAGCAAACATGTGGAAGAAGGTGCTTTGGTCAGACGAGACCAAAATTGAACTTTTTGGCCACAATGCAAAACGCTATGTGTGGCGGAGAAAGAACACTGCACATCACTCTGAAAACACCATCCCCACTGTCAAATATGGTGGTGGCAGCATCATGCTCTGGGGGTGCTTCTCTTCAGCAGGGACCGGGAAGTTGGTCAAAGTTGATGGGAAGATGGATGGAGCCAAATACAGGGCAATCTTGGAAGAAAACCTGTTGGAGTCAGCAAAAGATTTGAGAATGGGGYGGAGGTTCACCTTCCAGCAGGACAACGACCCTAAACATAAAGCCAAAGCTACAATGGAGTGGTTTAAAAAAAAGAATATTCATGTGTTAGAATGGCCCAGTCAAAGTCCAGACCTAAACCCAATTGAGAATTTGTGGCAAGATCTCAAAACTGCTGTTCACAAACGCTCTCCATCCAATCTGACTGAGCTTGAGCTGTTTTGCAAGGAGGAATGGGCAAGAATTGCAGTCACTAGATGTGCAAAGCTGGTGGAGACATATCCTAAAAGACTTGCAGCTGTAATTGCAGCAAAAGGTGGCTCCACAAAGTATTGACTCAGGGGGGCTGAATAATTTTGCACATCACACTTTTCAGTTTTTTATTTGAAAAAATGTTTTGATTCATGTAAAATTTTGCTTCCACTTCACAATTGTATACCACTTTGTGTTGGTCTTTCACATTAAATTCCAGTGAAATATATTTATGTTTGTGGTTGTAATGTGACAAAATATGGAAAAGTTCAAGGGGTATGAATACTTTTGCAAACCACTGTAAGTTCACTCAACTGTGACATCCATCTTGCATCGAGTCGACTCTAAAAGGTAATCAGTTGTCGATGAGCATCCATTAATTATTTTCCTGAAGTTTTCATTAAAATCCGTCAACAATACAAACTCACGCAGACACAATCAACAACATTATCGCCGCTTCGCCTTCCATGTCAAAGGGTATTTGTAGTTTTCCTCCGTGCTTGCAGGACCTGTATACAGCTCTGCAGAAGTTCCACTTTAAGCGAGAACACATCGAAGAGGCAATGAAGAGCACTATCCTGTATGGAGGAGATCTCCACTCCGCTCTCGACTGGCTCTGCCTCAACCTTAAAGACGGTCAGTAACACAGTTACTTGTAACGAAGATGTCGGCGGGGAACAAATCTTTAAAGCTGATTTTCTGTGTCTTATTATCTGTTTTTTCCAGAGGAGTTGCCAGATGGGTTTAGCCAGCAGCTGCAGGAGGAGAACCAGAAGAATCGTCCCAAGTTCCAGCCTCCTCCTCAGCAGAGACCTGCAGCTCAGAGCCCCAAAGTGTCCATCGACGCCCGCAAAGAGGCGCCTAAGGTTCGTTTATTGGCTTGTGCAGCCGCTGTGTTCTGCAACAGAGCCTTCAGGTTTGTGTGTGTTGTTAGGTCACAGAGAAGGACGAAGCTGCGAGCATGAAGGACTGGATCTTAAGGTACGCCGAGCAAAGCAGCGACGAGGAGGAGGAAGAAGAGGAGGAACAGACACGCAATCCTGAGCTGGAGGAAAAGTTTGATCCAGTAAGATGAATTAAACAAACTTAATTAATGTATTTCCAGACCACTCGAGGAGGTACTACTTAGTTTTTTTAGTTTTTGAGATTGTTAGCTCTATTTAATTCAATTCAAAGCATTTATTGTCATCAAATGAGCATGACAAAAGTAGAACAGCTGCCACTGATCAGTGCTGTAAATCTTAAAACAGAGTAGTATATCTAACTCTTAAAAATAAATAAAATAATAGTAAATATCCTTCTGTATTGTTGTATAATTACACGTGTTGTGTATTTTTGTTTAGAATGACAGGTATTTGATCCTGACTGCTCAGCTGTATGACGCTAAAGAAATGGCAGCTGACTCTAAGATTAAAGGAGACAAGATGGGCCAAAGAACAGCACAGGACCGTATACGGGTCATACAGCAAGGTATGTGATTATTTTCATTTATCAAATTTATTTGGCCCTTCTTTTTCACTTATGAAACAGCACATTGGCTAAACAGTAGCTAATTTATACCAGATGTTCTAATAGATCAAAAATTAACAATAAGCATGAAAGCATCAGTTTCCCTCCTGATGTAAAACGGATTTTTCTTTTTCTAGAAATGAAACAGCTGGAGTCCCATCCCATTTTCAATGCTGCCATCAAAGTAGTGGATGCACCTCAGAAAGAAAAGAAGGCACTTCCTGTCACCGAGGACAAAGAGGACCTCAGCTTTAATTTGTTTGAACGAGCAGAGAAGGAGCCGCCTGCAGAGAAAGGTGCGTGTTTTTTAAAATAAAATGTCTTTCATGCATCACCAGGATGCTCACAGTCTCGGTGGGGACTGTAGGTTTGTTTTTTACTGCTCTCGCAGTTGTGAAAAAGAACGAACCGAAGGACATTCGTAACTTTGACTACACGGCTCGCAGCTGGACAGGAAAGTCTCCCAAACAGTTTCTGATCGACTGGGTCCGAAAGAACCTACCCAAAAGTCCAGCGCCTTCTTTTCAAAAGGTTGCTGCCGGCAGATACTGGAGATGCAAGTAAGCGAGACTGTTTTTTTTTTTAAATTGTATTTAAACGTATCTTTAACTTCCTTACATGACATGTTTGTGTGCCTCAGGGCACGGGTTCAGAGAGCAGAAGATGTGTTGGAAGTTTGTCCGACCATCCTGACGGAGGACAGCATGCAGGCGCAGCATCTGGCTGCCACTCTGGCTCTCTACAGCCTGGTTAAAGGGCAGGTAAATCCTGCAGCAGTTCTGTCAGCCTTGACAGCACCTGCTTATTTTTTAACTCTGCATCCGCACTCCTCTGTGTTTCCCAGTCGGTGCATCAGCTGCTCCCTCCGACCTACAGAGACGTGTGGCTGGAGTGGAGAGACAGCGAGCAGCAGCAGCAGGAGGCGAGCCGCTCCGCCGCCAACAAGCCTCGAGACCAGTTCATTTCCCGACTCCTGACTCGACTCAAACAGCAGCAGCAGCAGCAGGACCCGGGTCAGGGGCAGCAGAGTGCATCCCGGGGGCAGCGCAGGCTGAGTGGGTCCGGCGAGGACGAGCCGGAGGAATCCTGGGAGAACCTGGCCGCTCTGGACATCAGCGAGAGAGGAGAGGGAGTGGAAGAGAAGAGTGAGAAAAGTGGAGGGAGGAGGGGAGAGGCAGCGGCGCTCGAAGCAGCCAGAGAGCTCCTCCTGAAGCAGAAAGAGTCTCCCCTCGCCCTCAAGCTGCGGGTAAATGCGCCTCCTAATGTGTTTTTTATAGGGATGTCCCGATCAGATACTCAGTATCGGTGGCAGATATGGCCATCTTTTGATAATCGGGTAGAATTGGATTTAGTCATGTGATCGAGCCGATCCAGTTTTCGCGACAGTTTTCAGCATCATCATGCTTTACAACTGCTGTTAAGAAGTCAAGACGCACACAAGTATGCAACCATGTCCACAGTTCAATTCTGATTTATTGTCACATCACATAACACAAGCGTACAGGTGAGTGAAAAACTTGAGTGCAAATTCCCACCTGTATGCAGATCACAATATAAAAACATACAAAAAGATAAAAGGAAACATTAAAAAATATATATAAAAGAAACTTGGTCTATATAAAAAATTGAATAGACTTACACTGTACACAATAACTAGTATTATAAACAGAAACATACAGTATTACAAAGTAAAATGTACGGATATGTTTACAACAGGGCTATTCAACTGGCAGGCCACGGGCCACATCCGGCCTGTGAGTGACCAAAGTTCGGCCCGCCAATTGGTTCACTCATCTCTTAAGCCCAAACCCCCGGTTTTCTACTTTAATTACTCTAAGTTATTTTAGTTAAACATCGACATGTTTGGTGTCTACAGAAACGTCAGAATCTTGGCTACAAGCTGGTAAAAACCATTTCTATGAACAGTCAAGACAGTTAAAACTACAAGCAGTTGAAGATAAAACTATGAAAGTGAAAATAAAATTGGTTTAAAAATTTGGCAGTTCAGAGATATCAAAAATATTTTGTGGTAAATAAGAGGCATAATATGTTTCTTTTTGTTTGTTTGTTTTATCATCACTACAATAGGGTTCTGTATATTTTCATGATTAAATACAGCAAAATAAACTATTTCAAAAGTAACAGATCTTTGTAATACTTAGTTTATTTACATAACAACTTTAATTGCTGGATGTTTGGCCCCTGAGCTGTTGGTCTGCATTAACTGTGGCCCCTGGAGCAATTTAGTTGAATCGCCCTGGTTTACAACTATGCGGTTAAGTGTGGGAACACTTTTCAATGGAAAACAATGATGCTCAAACTGCATCTTGCAAAGAAACTGGATGTTTCTCATGGTGGGAACAGCAGGGCTCGCTTTAATACTACCAACCTTGTCACTTGGAAAGAAATAAAGGTATCGGATCGGTATCGGAAAGACTAATCATTAAAAAAATTGGATTGTAACGGGAGCCAAAAAATCTGGATTGGGACATCCCTAGTTTTTTTTTTATATAAATAAAGCTCTGTTATTTAAAAAGTGTTGTTTTACCTTTTTAAGGCAGAGCGAGAGCAGCTTCCAGTCTTTCAGCACAGGCTCCGCGTCCTGGAGGCTCTGCAGCGCCACCCGGTGGTGGTGGTGGCCGGCGAGACGGGCAGCGGGAAGAGCACTCAGATCCCTCAGTTCCTCCTGGAGGAGATGTTGACCCAGGGCCGAGCGGCTCGGCCCTGCAACATCGTGGTGACCCAGCCCCGCAGGATCTCAGCCATGAGCCTCGCCTGTAGAGTCAGCCAGGAGCTGGGCAGCGACGACGGACCAGGCTCCAAGGTCCAGCTTGTTCAACTTGTAGTATTTCATGCTTTGATTGTCAGCTTAAGCAGATCACTTGGGACGTTTGTGGAAAAAGTGAAAAAAAAAAAACCATTTGATATGTATAATTTCTTTTTTTTCCCCCTTCACTTCAGTAGAAAAACGAACTTAATATAAGTTTCTTAATTTCTTCATCATCAGTGATTTTTTTTTATATGGAAAGAGGAAAAGAGAGAGAAAAAAGAGGAGATGTAATTAGAAAGACTGAAAGAGAGATTAGAAAATATATTAAATATACACCAAGAAAACTCAAGGCCACACACCCAACATCTGTCTGCTTACCTGAAAATAAATGGATATAAGAAAACATAGCAACAAAATACATATCTATATAATAATAAAATAAATTATAATTTTTCTTTAAAGCATGCACACATATACATACATTTGCTATAATTTCTAAGCTTCTATATGATATAATCTGCAAGTCAGTGCATTCTGGTTTTGTTTACATTCTGCACAGTTTTCTCCAAATTAGAGTTTAAACAGATGTTTTGTGTTGAATTCAGTCGTCGCTGTGCGGATACCAGATCAGAATGGAGAACCAGTCCGGGGACTGGACCCGTCTGCTCTACTGCACCACCGGAGTTCTGCTGAGGAAACTCCAACACGACCGGCACCTCAGCTCGCTGACTCACATTATAGTGGATGAGGTGCTGACGGCTTCGGATTAATCGCACGGTTTGTAGAGTTTCCTTTCCCCACTTCGAGGGTTACAGCATTTACCCCGCCCCCTCAGGTCCACGAGCGCAGCGTCCAGTCTGACTTCCTGCTGACCATCCTGAAAGATGTGGTGATGAGGAGATCGGACCTGCAGCTCATCCTCATGAGCGCCACGGTGGACTGCCACAAATTCTCCAACTACTTCAACCGCTGCCCGGTGATAACCATCCCAGGCCGGACGTTCCCAGTGGAGGTAGGAGGAGGGCTTTGTTGGATAAACAATCAAACTTCGTCCTTGGCAGAAATCTTGAGCCACTTCCCGTTTCTTAACATTTATTACTTTTGTTTATTCATCTCAGTCAGTAGTTTTGAAAGTTTGTTTATTTATATTATTTCCTTAGACTTTGGCTGCTTTTTGATGGGCTTTTATTTAAGGGAGGCATGTCATTCAAAGTCCATTTTTTTCCAGCCATTAAACACATTTTGTTGTACTTGGAGTCTTTAGGAGAACAGAAAAGTTGAATTTAGTTTCTCCTGGTGCTGTGTAGATATTTTAATCTGTCTCAGTTATATTTTTTAACCTGTTCGGTTTTCTCTATTTTATTTGATGTTTTCTGAACTATTACGGTACGTCAGTACTTGTGATGAAACTTCTAAATAAGGTCTGGATTTACCAACTACAGCTACTTCATTCTCCTCTGGGTCAGACTCTGGCTCCAACATGTGAGGCTGGATGGACAAGTCTGTTGTTGACGTCTTTTAATGAATTTGTAATAAATAAAAAGTTTCTGCTCTGCTATAGTCGTAAACCCCTCTATCAAACTAGAATGAATCGCTCTGGAAGCTGGAGGGGGATAGTGTGTGAAGCACCTTGTTTGGATTTAAAGAGACAGCCTCAAAACGAGTTGATCTGAGACACACCTCAGAAAAGAGGTGAAAGAGGGGCTTGTGGAGTTACAATAAGGAGGAATTCAGACCAAAGCATTGCAGTTCCATTTTATTGGATGTGAAAAAGCAGGATTTAAAAGCATGTCTCCATTACAATGTTTGTTTTTGACACCTACAAGACACAAGTTTCTTAGTTATAAAAAGCAAAGAACTGATTTCACATGGAAATTTAGCTAAAGAAACAGACAAATTAAGCTACAAGTTTCAAAGTTGCTAAAGACACTTCTTTTATCTGACTAAAATTAGTTTAAAAAGATGCAAGTGTCTTAAAGAAAAATACATTAAAAAGCATGTAAAAACTGTAATTCTCAAGACCAATTTTAATAAGAAAAGAAGGTTTGGCTGTTTGTAGTACGATGTCATGACAAATGTTAAACTTTTATAAGTTTAGCCTTAGTCATGAACTTTGTTCTGCTTTCATAGAAGCAGATGTGATTTGATTGATTGATTGACTGACTGACTGACTGACTTCTTATTTGTTTTTGTTTCAAGGTGTCTCATTTGGAGGATATAGTGGAGCAGACCGGGTACATTCTGGAAAAGGATTCCGAGTACTGCCAGAAAATTTTAGAAGAAGAAGAAGAAGTCTCCATCTGTGTCACACAAAAAGGCGGCAAAGCTTTGCAGCACCAGGTAACGTCTGTGCTTCATAAAGGTTTATTTCTGGGAGTGGTTTGGTACTGTGAACCAAATTAGACTTACCCAGCATGCCTTTGTGTGGTTGAATAGAGCCACTCAGTGTAACAACTGAAAAAGCTAAAGTGGGGTACTGGGGCAGATACTAACTTTTTAATTAAAGGTTTTTTTTCTCTCCAAGAAAAAAATACAAATGTAAAACCAACAAGTAAAACTAAAAAAAGGCCACAAAGGAGTTCAAACAGTACGATTCTAACATAGAAGTTTGTAGCTAAAACACAAAACTTCAGACTGATCTGCAAATTGTTTTGGAAGATTTAATTATATGTTTTTTCCAGATACATAATTTTTATTGTCATAGCACAGGTTTGCCTGCACAACAAAATTAAATTACTATATTAAAAAAACACTAATAAAATAAAAAAAAAACATTTGGAGGTAGTTTGCTGGTTTATATGCGCATTAAGTCCTGTCAGCCCAGGGGAAGAGGCTGTTTTTTTTAAGTCTTGTTTTATTTTGTGTTCTGGTACTTAACCAGAGGCTGGCTGAGCAAGTGATGATGAGGATGGAGGTGGACTTTAATGATACATTTTTCTACAGAGAGGCATCAAGTACAGCCTGCTGTATCGTTTTCTGGGGTCGGATTTATAAAACTGGCGTCCGCACAATTTGAGCCCAGAAACTTGCGTACGCCACTTTTTACGCCAAGGTTGTGATTTATAAAATCCAAACTTGACGTGAAAATG
>NW_013952438.1:840067-844298 GCF_001266775.1 Austrofundulus limnaeus
TGGGCGTGTAGAGGGTAGAACCTGAGGCGGGACCTCGTGCGCAAACTCTGACGAGCGGCTGTGATTTATAAAAGAAAGATGCGCAGAAACGTGCGTACGCATGRTTTTATAAATCTGAATTTTTTTTGGCGTACGCCATTTCCGCCTTTTGGCCGTACGTTCACTTTTAGTATGGTTTCCACGCCATCCTTTATAAATGAGACCCCTGAGCCTCTTCTAAATCACGGAGTTGACCCAGGTTTCTGTGCTTCTGTTTGTTTCAGGAGGTTATAATGAGGGGGGACTCCTCCGGCTGGGATCTGGGTCCTGACCTCGACCACTTCAGCAGCAGAACCCGGCAGGTGCTGCAGTACATGAACCCCAACAAGATCAACATGGACCTGCTCGTAGACCTCCTTGACTACCTGGGTACAGCTACTGGATGGTGCCGATCAAAGAACACAGCCGTTTCTAATCACGCAATGTGAAATAAACTTGTTTTTGTTTGGGGTTTTCCGTGCCTCTGCCAGATAAATCCCCGCAGTTTGCAGACATGGATGGAGCCGTGCTCGTCTTCCTCCCAGGTCTGGCTCACATCCAGCAGCTGTACGACCTGCTCTCTTCAGACAAGAGGTTTCGGGACAAAAATAGGTAGTTTGTGACCAGATGCTGCATTCTAATAAACCGTATCAAACTCTGAAAACAGAATAAGTGATGTCACACACTGTGCAGGTACAGGATCGTCGCTCTGCACTCAACTCTTTCATCTAAAGACCAAGCAGCTGCCTTCACAGTGCCCCCTGCTGGAGTCAGAAAGGTACTTTTTAATTAGACCTCAGATTTATTTGTATGAAATAATATTTCAAACTTTACATGTTTGATCTCTTTTCTTTTTAGGTTGTGTTGTCGACCAACATCGCAGAGACAGGTGTGACTATTCCTGATGTGGTGTTTGTTATTGACAGTGGGAAGACTAAAGAAAACAAGTAAGAGCCTATAAAACATTGTTTTAACTTTTTTTTTATTTCTGCTTATGTTGAACAGATTGCACTTACTGAAACTTTATTATCAGATCTGATTAGTCACAATAAATTTTACTCTTTCTGGGTGTTTTTGGTGCAAATAAACAAACTAAATATTAACGCCAGCAGTTTTACTGTTAAGAGTCTATTAGTGGCTTGATGCTGATATGCTAAAGTCCAAATCCAGCTGAAGTTACAGGTTCTTTGAATATTTTGAGCCAGTTAGAAGGTAAAAGTTTTATATGTATTGCAGCTGGTCATAATATTTGGCCCAGAAATATCCATGCCACAGTTGCTGTGGTTTTAAATGTGACTCTTAACTTTCATGAACATTTAGACCTTCAGCAAACACTTTGATTCAAAGCAGCCTAAAAGCAGGACAGTTTTCAAGCCCAGTCTTGCTCAGATATTTAGTGGTAAACTGGCTTAAAGGGCAGATTACAAGCAGAATGGGTAAAGAATTGCACAATAAATATAATTTAGCATTCAGATCCTGACTGTGTGTTTCTGTCTTACTGCAGTAAGTCCGTTAGACTGAGATCAGGTTTAATAAAACTTTGTAAAATGTTTCACCTGTTTATTGTTGAAATCTTTAGGGTTTTCTTTGCCGTATGTTTTGTGTGATTTTAATCTGTTGTGTAAAGCACCGTCCAGTTGATTTTGCTGCATGTAGTTAAATCAGAGCAGATGGTATATCTGTACGCTACATATATTTTCTGACTGTCAAATCCTCCAACATAACATCATTTTTCAATTACATTCAAGTCCTGAAAAAGTGGTTCTGCTAATTAAAGAAATTTAAATACCAAAAGCTATGTTCAAATATTTAGTACTTATTTAATACTTCGTTCAAATAATTTGTTACTGCATGTGTTAACTCATGAACAACAAATATAACAATAACTTGTGATCCTGTCTAATTAAAAAACAATGATGAACTGGTTTTAAAGAAACGTAACGAATTTCTGCTGTGTTGCTCAGGTACCACGAGAGCAGCCAGATGAGTTCTCTGGTCGAGACATTTGTCTCCAAAGCCAGCGCCCTCCAGAGGCAGGGGAGAGCAGGACGGGTCCGAAGTGGCTTCTGCTTCAGACTCTACCCCAAATACAGGTTTGGAGCTCGTCAGTCCATGGCAAAAAAACCAACTAGAGAAGCAATGCAGTGGGAGCTAAGAGCTGAATGACAGCTGAAATGTGCTGAAGAAGCTCAAACTGAGTTGGTGAAACAAGCAGAACACAAGCTAAAAGGATCGAGCTAAAAAATATTTATAAATGAAAACAGTCAAAATATGAGCTAAAAGGTAGTGGCAAATGGGTAACTAAAATTAGCAAAAAAGTAGAAAAAAGGTATCTAAAACTAGCAAAATGTTAGCTAAAAGATATAGTAGTAAAGATTAGCTAAAACATATAGCAAAAGGATAGCCAAAAGAAACAAAAGGGTTGCTAAAATTAACAAAAGGTTAGCTAAAAGGTATAGTATTTAGAGTAGCTGAGATAGCAAAAAGGTAGCTAAATGTTAACGTAGCAAAATGGAAGGTAAAACTAGCAAAATGTTAGCTAAAAGGTATAGTAGCAAAAGATTTACTAAAAGGTATTGTAGCAAGAGTGTAGCTATAATTAGCAAAGGGCATAGTAGC
The DNA here is from genome assembly GCF_001266775.1 of Austrofundulus limnaeus. NCBI lineage: Eukaryota > Metazoa > Chordata > Actinopteri > Cyprinodontiformes > Rivulidae > Austrofundulus > Austrofundulus limnaeus. The sequence goes on from NW_013952438.1 coordinate 842,705, forward strand.
AAAAGATCAGCTAAAATTGTGTAAATGTCAGTTAAAATGTCTAGTAGGAAAAGATTAGCTAAAAGAAGCAGAACATCAGATGAAAGTAGAAGAACAGCAGTTAAAAGCTAAATGTAGCAAAAGGTACATTTCAGTAGCTGAAAATGTTGTCTTAAAGCTCAGAGCAGCAGAACAGTAGCTACATGAAATGTTTTTGAAGGATTTGTGAATTTTAGCATCGTTTTAAGGTCAAGTTAAATATTTAAAAACTATAAAATTACTAAATCTTGAATGAGCCGAACATTTTGATGTATGAATGGCGAAAGTATCGCACTGTATCTAGAAGTAATTCGACTGGAAAAAAACAAACAAACTCATTGTTGTTATTTATTCATAAAACAGATTGCAGTTTAAAGTCATACTGGTTCTGACTGGTTCTGCTCTTATTTAAACTTCACTTCAGGTTTGATTCCTTCATGGATTATTCTGTTCCAGAGATTCTGCGGGTCCCACTGGAGGAGCTCTGTCTTCACATCATGGTTAGTGAGACAGTTTATTTCAGTTAGACGTCACGCAGAGATAAACACATTTTACTCTCCTCCTCTCTGGTAGAAATGTCAGTACGGCTCCCCGGAGGACTTTCTGAGCCGAGCCTTGGATGCTCCTCAGCCCCAGTCAGTCAGCAACGCTGTCAACCTGCTGAGGAAGATCGGTGCGTGTCAGCCCAGCTGTCACGTCCTCACCCCTCTGGGACATCACTTAGCAAGTCTGCCAGTCAACGTGAAGATCGGCAAGATGCTCATCTATGGAGCCATCCTCGGCTGCCTGGAGCCCATAGTACGTCCTGCCGCCACAGCACTCCAGGAGTTAAACCTCTGGTCCTTTTGGACCTTGTGCTGGGGACTGACACTACTTTTATTTTTGTTTGAGGTGACATGATTTAATAAATACTAACAGAAAGTTTGTTTCAGGCAACTATCGCAGCAGCCATCACAGAGAAGTCTCCTTTTTCCACACCGATGAATCGAAAAGAGGAAGCTAACTTGGCTAAGTCTGCTCTGGCGTTGGCAAACTCGGATCACCTGACCATATACAACGCATATCTGGGGTATGGACTGGTCCAAAAGACTGAATTTAAATTTTTCTTAAAAAAGTGTTTTTTATGGTAAAATAAGCTGGAAATATTTTTGAAATATGTTAGCAGCATCCTCTGTACGTGTTGTGAAACATAATCAGGTGCTTCACTTTGCAATGTGGCCATCATTGTGTCTTTTAATGTGTTTTCATCTTTTCTTAAAGGGGCAATATCATGTAAAATCAACTTTTTTGAGTTTTATATCATGTTATAATGTTAAACTGTCTTAAAAAAACATGCCCAAAGCCTTGCTTTGACTCATTCATGCATGTTTGAGAAATCCTGCAGCGTTTTTAGGAAGCCATGCTGAGGAGCAAAACGACAGGTGGGGACCAGAAACGCCTTTTGGGAGCAGAAATGCCCCTGGGACGTGTCTTTAAGCCGAACTTCCTCATGGCAGAGCGCATCCCCCTCCCCACACCCCGCCCATGACTCCTGCAGGCTCTCGGGTGAAACTGAAAGTGAAACTTAAACTGTCTC
>NW_013952438.1:845745-848188 GCF_001266775.1 Austrofundulus limnaeus
ATATAAAAAGGCAGCACATTATGAAAGATGAGACGTTCTGACAGTTGAGCTGCAGCTTTATTTTCACCAAAAAAGTCTGTTTAAGACCATTAAAATTCCCACAGAATCTTATAAGAAATGCTTTGTATCGAGTGATCACGACAAAGGTTTATCTTCAACATCCTGCAGATTTACCCGTAGCTCTCAGTCATCGAGGGTGAAGAGAAAAATAACTATTTCATGGCTGTGAGCGTGCATAAAAAATAGAAACTAATTACAATCCTGCATAAACTCCAAAAAGTTTGAATTAATTGCTACTAGCATTGGTTGTTTTCTTATTTTTGAAGTTGAGATATTTTTAAGCATTTAGCAAAGATATGTCAGTAAATTCATGCTCTTCATAACTGATTGTTTTGTTCTTCCACCTATCATTAACAGTCTGTGTGCTTGCAGGTTTAATGATCACCAGCTGGAATTATAATGAGTACAGATATATTTTATACTTATGATGAGGAATTTTGGAAGGACAGAGCAGAAAATCCTGCAAGGACACCTAAAAACAAACTTTTGCTGTTGGTAGGATTCACTTTTTGTAATTGTTCCATCATCTTGTGCTGTTTTAAACCTTGTTAGGTGGAAGAACTCACAGGCTGAGGGGCTGAGGACAGAGCTGTCCTACTGCAGGAAACATTTCCTCAATCGAACAGCTCTCATCACAATAGAGGTAATTTCAAATTGTTACCATTTTCTCAGTCTTTTATGATCTCACATGTTCCGTCTTTCAATCAGGACGTGAAGCACGAGCTGATGAAGATGATGGAGCAGGCAGGTTTCTGGTCGTCCCGCTCCTCTTCCTCCCGCCCGAAGCGGCGGGCAGACCCGCCGTCCCGGCAGGACATCTCGGTCCTGTTGGCAGCGCTGTCAGCGGGGCTGTACGACAGCGTGGCCCGGCTGCTGTGCAAGCCCTCGGTGGACGGGCTGGAGCGTGTGGCGTGCACCGTGGAGACGCCTCAGGGCAAGGCTCAGGTCCACCCTTCATCCGTTAACCGCAACCTGCAGACACATGGCTGGCTGCTGTACCAGGAGAAGGTAGAGGAGATCCGAGCGCTCTTGGTATTTTTCTATTAATCGGTTGTTTGCAATCGTTTTAAGGAAAGCTCCTCCTCAGGTTAAATACACTAAGATCTACCTGCGAGACACGACCCTGATTCCTCCGTTCCCTCTGCTGCTGTTCGGAGGCGACATCGACATTCAGCACCGGGAGAAGCTCATCACGTTAGACGGATGGATCCACTTTCAGGTCAGAGGTCACAGAGCTACAGTGGCCCAGCGGTGATTGTACACACAGGAATCATATCAGAAGGGTTTCAGTTCTTTAAACATGTACAGATAAAGAGCTAATACTTTTGATTTTATGTAAAACAAAATTTGATCTGTCAGCTTTAAACCGTCAAAATGATATTTATGTCTGTCATTTTTTTAGTTTGTGGATTAAAATATTTTTGTTTGCTGCTTTCAAGGCTCCAGTACGAATTGGTGTGATCTTCAAACATCTGAGGAAACTGATGGATTCCTTGCTGGAAAAGAAGCTGGAGAACCCCAGGATGAATCTCGAAGGTAAACCCGGTCATCGCCAACATTTTTTCTCGGTGCTAGATATTTTCAAAGCGGGGCCGTCACCAGATATTTCTACAACACCGGGTTGTTGTTTTTTTGGGGGGGTCTGATGTGTTCTTTGATCCTTTTTGCAGATGACTCAACCATCCAGGTGATCCTGGATCTGATCAGATCGGAGCAGGATGTGTGACAACCCAGGAGAACCTGCACGTCCTTTCAGACATCGGCCTCGAGTTGTCCAGAAAAATCTGAACTCTGGATCAACACCTGCAGAAACATTTAATTCCCATTGAGGAGGAATATAGAGGAAGAAAAAAACAGAAAGGCAGAAAAATGAACATTAATGTTGCCAATTTAGATATTTTTGTTTGTTTTGAGATGATTGTTTTATGTGGACCATCAACATAAAATTATATACAGTGGGGTGCGAAAGCTTGTGCACCCTTGTTAATTTTCCTGATTTACCTTTATAAATCATTGATTGTTTGGATAGAAAAATCTGTTAAATATATAATATGGGGACAAACATAGTGATATTTGAGAAGTGAAATGAAGTTTATATGATTTACAGAAAATGTGCAATAATTGGTTAAACAAAATTGGGCAGGTGCATAAATTTGGGCACAGTTGCCRTTTTATTGATTTCAAAACCTTTAGAACTAATTATTGCAACTTAAATTTGGTTTGGTAAGTTCAGTGACCCTTGGCCTCCAAACACAGGTGACTCCAATTATGAGAAAGTGCATTTAAGGGTGGCAATTGTAGGTTTTTCTCCTCTTTGCATCTTCTCTGAAGAGTCACAGCATGGGAGTCTCAAAACAACTTTCAAATGAGCTGAAAACAAAGA
>NW_013952438.1:852690-855367 GCF_001266775.1 Austrofundulus limnaeus
CATTATTTCACCATAAACCGACCACGACCAGGTGCTCCTCACAAGATTTCTGAAGATGTCATTAGCACCTCTAGTAATACTGTATATTTACTGAGAAAAAATGTTGACGTGTTCAATACTTATTTTACCTGCTGTATTAAAAGTTGGAGCCGAAAATGTCCGAGTCTGAAAGTGCATTTAAAATACTTATTTTTGTCTCATTTATATATATAAGTATTATTAACAAACTGTTTCACTGAAGCTAAACTGATGCTGAAGTTTTAATTAAATGTCTGTAGAGTGTATAATAATGGATGTAAGTGTATATTTAACTCATTGAACAAGTAAAAGGTTATAGGTTTTAAACAAAGGAGCTTTAATCAGGATTTTTATTGAAACTTTTGAACAGTCAGTGGTGAGATGCTTTCACATCTCAGAGGAAATGAAAACAAGTGGCACGTTACTTTGTGACTCTGGGTTAAACATTGATAAGCTGAAAAAATACATACAAAGGAGATAATTTCTGATGGAGTTACAGTATACTGAGGGGGAAAGGAGCTCTGCACGGCAAGTCTCACTGTAGTAATCTCTCTAAACGCGAACCGTGAACAAAGCTGATCAAACGCATCGTTTTGTTTTTGCTCTGATCTGCAACGGATTCAACTAAATAAAGCACAAAACGTTACACCTTGAGTTGTTTATCTTTTATACAGTTCACACGAAAACCTTAAAAATTAAATTTGATAAACCTTTATAATTAGCTGATATGTTTAGATCACAAAAGTCAAAACATTTATTATGAAACTGATGTCTCATCTGGTAACAGGGTTTGTGTAGGCTCCAGGAACTCGCAGAGGAAATGATACGTGAATCTGAAAGTTAGTAATGGACCAAACTGTAGCCTGTGTCCTTCACCGTTGAGTAGGTTGGCTCATCTGCAATCAAACAACATAAAATCAGCAATAAGTATGTGACGTTTTACAGTCAGTTTGTAGAAAAACAGTTCACGTCCAACACGACTGATGAGCTAAAGGCTAATTTGAATGTAGATAAGGCCAAAGTGGATGTCTGCCGCTTTAAAACTAGAGTGACTTAGTATTTAATGAACGAGAAAAAGATGTTGCTCATAGACTGTTATTACGGTAGTCAGATATAAAGCTTGAGTGAGCGTGCTGCATGTAACAACAACTATTAAAGTGGCTGGTTGCATTCCTGTTAATGTTGCAAAGAAGAGTAGAGCGTATCACCTTTAAAAAGGCTGTGTAGCTGCATAGGATGCTGGGTAACTTGGAAGTTATACAGTATGTGTGCAAGTGTGTGACTTAAAAGGTTAGTTGTTCATGTTTAAGTCTCTGTTAATGGCTGTAAGCTGACAACAGGAATGAGACAAGGAGGAAATATTTTTCTCTTAAATAGAGTGCAAAGACCAAGCGTGACATCATTGAAGCTCGACTCCGTTAGGCTTGACTGCTAGCTACTAGCAAAGTCTCTTCAATATACTGTATGTGAGAATTATTGAAACTGCAACTGACCCCGTTTCTTTATTTCATCTCGTTGACAAATAAAAATGTTTGTATTTCTGAGCTGAAAATGTTCCCAGATTCAATTTCAGAAATCTGGTCACCTCACTAAAAAAAGCTCCAGTCAAAAAAAAATTCACAGCTGTTCTTCTGGACTGTGTTATTAAAGTCTTTACATTGTTGTCATTTTCATAATTTTGCAAATAATTTGGTTGAAATAACATATTTCGCTAAAACTGACTGCAGGTTGAGTTCAAAGTGTTACTGCTACTTACTGTATGCTACTATGGTAAATAATAGATTTCTATGTAAATAACTGTTATGTGAAATGGACTAAACCAGAATAATATTTTTGTAAGACAGCAGTAATCCACTCAGACTAGCCAATTAGCTTGTCAGTTTTGCTCAACATAAACTCTATTCAGAGCTTTCTACAACAGGTAAGATATTTATCTTCATAACTATGGAAAACCACTTTAAACTGTCTGGATATGACTTGAAATATAAACGAGAGGGCAGCTCCTTTCATCAACATCAAAATAACCATTTTATCCACTGATACCAACAAGAGTTTTAGTGCAGTTTATCAGACAACATTATTTGCACATAAAAATAAACACTTTAATCACTTTTTTCTCAACATATATGAATAGACATTGACGAGTTAATAACTACTCTTTATGTAAAACAAACAAAAATAATAAAATACCCATACTGTTATGGGTCGGGTTCGGTAACGGTCCTCTCCTGCAAAATGACAAAACAAAGTCACCATTAAGACTGCATTTTCAGTATTTAGAAGTGTGGAAAAGAACAGGTCTTGTTTACCTGACGGCAGGTGATGGCAGGGGCCGTGATGGCGCTGTTCCAGTGGGCGACTTCTGACCGCTGTAGAAGTTCTCATACAGAACTGAAACTGTTCAAGACACATACGGGCAGCTTCTGTGTGATAACTACTTCCCTTTAACTATAATCCTGCACAGATTAACTGTTATATGACATCGAACTGTCAGTGGGTTTATACCTGGTGGCTTATCTCCGGTTCGTCTGAGGTTTACAAAGTGTTCGATATCTTCCTGGATGTCACATTGTTCCAGTGACTTCCTCACTTCCTCATAGAGCTACAAACCACACACACACACACACACACACACACACACACACACACACACACACAC
>NW_013952438.1:856197-858299 GCF_001266775.1 Austrofundulus limnaeus
CTTTTTTAAGTGAGAAGATAAGAAAGAAAATAAGAAAAGTGAAAAGTTTTTGGTTTGGCTTTTAACTCCAGAGAGCACATGTAATAGCCTCGTCTCACTCTCACTCTCTCTATTTTTTTCTCCCTTCTGTTTTGTTTTTGAAGTTCTGATTGTTTTGCATGCTTTTATATTACTATGCTTTTATTTTATTTTTTTTCTGTGCAGCACTTTGGTCGCCTTGGGGTTTGTAAAGTGCTATACAAATAAAGTTTTGATTTTGATTGATTGATTGATAAATCCACAGACAGCACAAATATTCATTCACAGAAACAGGAAACAATATGCGATAATAAAGGTAGTTAAAATGATAGAAAAAAATGGTTATATGTCAGCTTTTTATAGATCAGCTTCCTGAGCAACATTTGTTCAGAGTTAAGTGGGAACATTTATTTACTTTTGTCTGGACATGACTGAGTCTTAAGCTGCTAAACACCAAACTGTGACAGGTAGTCATTATCTGGGTCTGTTTGCTGTTTGGTGCAACCAAAATTTAAAAAAAGCTTGTTCAGCAACTTTTCACTCAAAACAGATACTTACTGCAAGAGAGAGTCACAACAATACATTTTTACAGCTTTAACAATGACCCAAAGTGCAAATATGATGTACAGCATGTGTGTTCACCACTGCTTCCCTGTTTTGTTTTATTGCTGTAAATTTGTATATTTTGTTCTGTTTTAACCATTCAGAACCAAATCGGCTCTTTCAGCTAATTTTTGGAGATGACGGCTATGACGCTTGGTCTAAAAGTTCAACATTTATAAAATACTTTAAACAATATTTCACTTATTTTACACAATAGAACGCTAAAATCTTTTCAGTTCCTTCAAAAACATTGTTCCTTTTAAAATCTACTTCAATATACTTGATCTAATTTTATCTTCTTCTAGTTCATAGCTACTTTTAGCTTTTAGCTTCTAAATAAGGTCCTTAAACAGCTTTGTAGGCTTGGTGTATGCGATGGTGATATACAGTAGATAAGAAACAGAGAAACATTTTGTGGGCTGGTGAAATGTTTTGAAGCTTTACCTCGTCACTGGTGACACACTGCTGAGAGAGCTGGTTAAGATGAGTCCAGATTGTGTTTCTTACAATGTTGATACGCTCTACTGACTGGTTTTCAAAGAACTGTGATTAAAAGAACACCAAAATACAAAACATTTGACATTTTGCTCAACATTTGATCCGTTTGTGTGTTTAGAGAACAAGGACGTCATTATTAGACTCTACCTCACAGGCATTGATGTGATCCTTCAGCCAGTCATCTCTGATCTTTGCCAGTGTGGTTACATTCTGCTGGTATAACTTGTCTGCCAGTAAAACAGTTTAAACAAATATTAAACTGACCAGGGAAGCATGAACTAGCAACACTGTCTAATAATCAAATGACATCAGTTGTGATAAACCCGCCTTTTTGTCATAAGATGTAAAGTTTAGTGCTTTCAGAACAATGCAAGGTATTATCTTATGAGTTCATATAAAAGGCAAATCTCTGGTACATAAGAATATCAGCAGTTTTTTTGCATTAAATAAACAAATCTAGTGATAACGACACCACCCACGGGTGTGTAGGCTGATACAATACACTCATCATTTGACTCAGACGCTTCACTTATCTCTTTTAGATGCAGGGCATGATAGCATGGTACGACATGATCGTGTGTTGACAGACAGGTTTCATGTAAAGCAGGAGAATAAAAGCAGCATCATAATGCAGTCCCATCATTTCAGTTTTGACTTACCTGCTTCTTCTGCATTCTGTTTGGCCTGTTGTGCTTTTGACTGGAGCTGGAAGATGAAAAAAAAGAATAAAAGCTCTTTTAAAGTAAAAAAAAAGGCATAATAAATTATCACGTTTTCCTAATACAGCGGGTAAAATAAGAATTGAACACATCACCATTTTTCTCAGTAAATATATTACTAGAGGTGCTAATGACATGAAATTTTCACCAGATGTCGGTAACAACCCAAGTGATCCATACATACAAAGCTGGACTGAGATGTCTGATGTTGTTCCTGGGATCTGTTTTAGCCACTGCTCCAGTTTGGGGGTGACTGCCCCGAGG
>NW_013952438.1:859274-870404 GCF_001266775.1 Austrofundulus limnaeus
CCTCGGGGCAGTCACCCCCAAACTGGAGCAGTGGCTAAAACAGATCCCAGGAACAACATCAGACATCTCAGTCCAGCTTTGTATGTATGGATCACTTGGGTTGTTACCAACATCTGGTGAAAATTTCATGTCATTAGCACCTCTAGTAATATATTTACTGAGAAAAATGGTGACGTATTCAATACTTATTTTACCCGCTGTATAGTAGGCTGATAGCTGAGAAAAAGACTGTAAAAATGAAAGTTTTGCTTCATCTTTAGGCTGGATTCGACATCTCAATGCATGGTTTAGAAATAAATATCTAGCTTTAGGAAAAATAATACTTAGTTTAAAAACAAAAAGAAATTAAACGTAATGCTTTTGCATTCAGGTCACCTTTTACCCTGATAATCAAAATACAGAGGAACTACAGTAATTGCCTTCAGAAATCACCTAAAAAGTCCAACTGTGTGTAATTTATTTTTTGTGTAAATCCAGCTGTTCTCCAAAAGAATGTCAGAAAACATCCACAATCAAACAGCATCATGAAGAGCAAGGAACACAACAAAACAGTTCAGGGATAAAGTTGTTGAAGTGGAAAAGTGGAAGTTAGATACTGCATAGTGGTAGCATGTATATGACCCCCGCACATACACACAGCACACTCACCAGAACTCACACAGAGCAGCTGTTTAAGATGTTCTGGTATTTATATGAGTGACTTGATGAGAGACAATGAAACAAGCCACATTCACATGCATGATGTCACATACCATATTAATCTCTCCAGGAAATTGTACCGTAGATGCTTTACAAATGTAGAAATGTTAGAAGCCATTTTGGGTGGAGGTAATGAATATGAGGCTATTGGAGTCTTAGTCAGTGTAGGTCAGATAGGACAACATCTGTGCCAAATTTCATCAAGATCTGATCATGTTTGAAATGAAATGACAGCCCTTCATCAGAGATAAACAACAACAACAAAAAAAAATCTGAAGTTCCTATGTTGAATATTTTTGGAGCAATAAGTATTTTTGTATGTGCAGACACCAGATTTTAAAATAGAAACCCCCTCTTGAAATAGGGGGTCTATCACAAAACCGTTTGCTAGTGCGGTGTAGGTGGGCCACACCTGTATTCCTACTAAATTTCATACTGCTAGGTGCAGCCGGTTGACCAAAAATCTCTGGAAAAAAAAAAAAAAAAAACGGTATGAAAACAATATGACCCCCGCTACGCATTATATTATATTATATTATAATTAAATTTCAATGCATATTTTATGTTTGTACTTCATCTTTAAAAACTACTTTGAGATGTGTGAATGTTTGTTCTTGTGTTTACCCTCTCCAACTGCTTGGTGTTGCTAAGGTTGGTGTTCCGGTTCAGGTTCTGATCTGCTTCTTCCTTGTCTCGACATTTTTGCTCGTACGTCTTCTTGGACTGACGACAAAACAAACAAAAAAACAAAACAAAACAAAACACCAAAGTTAGAAATAGTCCATTCTGAACTGTTGTCATCACACAAAAAAGGAAACAAAACAAGAAGGGATTTAATGCATTAAAGGAAATCAATTCACTGTCATTAGTTCTCCTTTCCCCCCCCCACTTTGTAACTTTTTGCGTGATGTCAGACTGGTTAAAACCCGTTCCTTCACCAAAGAGGAAGAACAGAGAGGGAATGACACTGACCATTTTCACATGCAACTGAAACTCCATAAGAAGGACTAAAAATAAGGACCAAACAGCAACACTTCCAACAGTGCAAAGCATAAACTCAGGTAAGGGAGTTCTGGCAAATCAGTCCTTCAAACTGTGTCTGATGTAGTTTTTGTTCTTTTTATCCTCAAAATACAAAAGGAAAACTTTTACATTGAATCCTTTCATCTTAAACAACAACTAATCTTCAGTATTTCCACTTCTACTTACGTCCATCGTCTTCTTGTACTGTGAGTACTTCTGTTTGTGGAGCACATCCATCTGTTGTTCTATCTATTTAAAAGTGACACAATTAACTATCAAATAAACATGTATTCATAATACGAACGTGTCACAGTGTAAAAAAAAGTACTAACCTTTTTCCTCACTTCTTTCTGCTTTTCTTTAAACTCTTCCAGCTTCTTGGCCTCCTCCCTCATGCTGTGTGCCAGCTGCAAGTGTGTCAGACTGACTTGTTCAGTCTCTACACAAAAAAAGGCATTTGAATAATATGCTAGAACACATGAATCAAAATGTTAATAAAAATATATATACTTACGTAATTTAAACATATCCAGAGATCTCTTTAATGTGCTAAAACAAAAATTAAAATATGTATATTTATTTTATTTTTACATAAAATGTGCATAAATGTAATATTTTATATGGCTGCTGGAATTTTGAAGCTGTTTAAAACACTTGTGAGACAAATATTTTCTGAAAAATAGTTTTTTGTTTGTTTGTTTGTTTGTTTTTTTTTCAATAAGTTTGCAAAGTGGACCAAAATTCAGGAATCCCTACAGGGGCATTGCATTTCCATAACTAGTTCCCATCAGATGCGACTAAGTCAGATTTTCGTAATCACCTTTAGGGTGGAATCTCACTGTGCTGCAACTGTTGAAGAAAAGTTGGTCTCAAAATTGTGAGAAACTTGGTAAATTTTCAGTGTGGCCGCACTTAACATCCACCTTTTGAAAACCCCGACCTATATGTATGTATGTATTTATTTATTTATTTATTTATTTATTTATTTATTTATTTATTTATTTATTTATTTATTGTCAATGCAATGCACACTATTGTGATTCGTTACCCATCCAAGTCATCTCAGCTTTGGCATGCTTCTCCTCCTGCATACTTTGTCCTAGAGCTGCCATTGTAATTTTATATCTGTAAAGCCCCTGTGCCAAATGATGGCTATGCCTTTTGGTGCCTGTAAAACTTATAGTTTATGAAATATTAATGTTACTGCACCATAGTTTAATATTTCAACTCAGTAGTTCAGTGTTTACAGTACTAATATGATTGTATTTTGATGTTTTACTATAATATTGTCTTAATACCGCTCTGTTGTTGTAATATAATGCATTTTTGTGTCAATAATTGTATTGGCAATGTGGCCTCTTTCTGCACACATACAAACCAACCCCTGCCACCATCTGCCACAGCTCCATTGGTCTAATGGTCTATGTCATGGACTTTCATGTGGAAGATCAGGGTTCAAAACCCAGCTAATGAAACTTTAACAAAAAAAATCTCTTCAAACTTCATATTGTCACACAGTTACCTTAATTACAAACACCTGCTGACGTGACAGCCACAAGCTGGTATAGAAAACACTTTTGAGCTTGGTCTAACTTCATTCTGCAAGTCCATTGCTGCAGGCAAAGACATGCTACATGGCAATGCACACTTGTTTTTACATCGTAAAAACCCATGTCTTGTTTATGTTTGTTTGTTTGTTTGTAGAGTTGGCCAAGCACATTATTTTGGTTTCCACCTCCACAAACGTAATACCCCTCTATGCAGCCGCCTCCATGTTTATGATTTAATCTACCATAGTCCTCTTTTGAAGTGAAAATAGGCAGATCTAGACTAGTGTTTGAAGAAAATATTACTTGGCATGGTATTTAGACATGGATGTTTTCTGTTAGAGGAGGCTCCTGTGTCGCCGGTTGGAGACACCCATAATAAAACCAAGAAGGGCTTAAGTCACCCACGACAACTCCATGACTATTTCAAGTGAACATTTGTTACACAAAATCTCTGTACTGCTTACAGAGATCTCAGGCAACAAGAGAGCAAAACTTCTGCAATTCAAGCAAGGAAATTGAGAAGCACAAACATTGTAAGCCTTCTATCTTCATGAATGTTGTTGGGCAGATGCCAGTAGTTGCAGCCTAGTAATATATTACTTATAGTGTTTGCCACAGAGAATTACTTGCCTCCATCTGACCCTATCTTTAGCCTTGTTCTCTACCACACCAACCCTCTAGCTCACCGCCCTGCATGTTTTAGATCAGGAGTGTCAAACTCATTTTCACCGAGGGCCACCTGAGCCCTCGAAAGGCCACTTGTGATGAACTTTGATGTTTCATGTTTAACTTTGACCAAACAGTGTTTTAACATGTCCTCTTTTAAACACTAAGAGCTAAGTGTACGACTGACTAAATCTGAGACAAATACAGAAATATTATTATCAGTGAGAAAACAAAGCTTTTCTCACTGATGAGTTTCTAGAGTAGCTAAATGGCAGATTTAGTTTATGGTTGATGCTGACTTTAAAGCAGCTTATTTTCAGACTGTTCTATCCAAATAAATAGCTCAGACCAACCTCCTCAGGCCAATTGTCATTATCTTTCACCTTTTAAGTTAATTTTGTTGCATTTTAAATTTAACTTTTATTGATATTAGAAACAAATTTCATGTTAAGTAAAAAAAAGTTGTTTTTTTGGGGGGGGGGTGTAACCCCCTGGCGGGCCACATGGGAGTCACCTGCAGGCCACATCTGGCCCGCGGGCCTTGAGTTTGACACATGCGTTTTAGATGTTTTCCTGCTTCAACACACTGGACTGAAATATTGAGTTGACAAGTTTCTACTAAACTTGATAATATTCTGAATATGTGTTTTAATTAAGTGAACCAGGTGTGCCGAAGCAGGGAAACGGCTAAAACACGCAGGACAGTGGCTCACGAGGAACAGGGTTGAAGACTTCTGCTCTAGTTCTTCCTGCTTCTCTGGCACACTTGTCTCCTTCTTACTCACACACATGTACACCTCATCTTCTCATTTTTCCACCTCTCCAGGCTCTCTTCCACCTGCTCCCTACGCTCACAGCAGACTACAATGTCATCCGCAAACATCAAAGTTCACAGAGACTCCTGCCTGACCTCAACTGTCGGAGTGTTCAGAGGTCCGGCTGACGCTGTGGTGAAGACGCAGGGTGCTCGTTCTGGTTTACACTTTCATAAGAAAATGGATAATTCTTAAATCTTAGAACTAATCCTCCTTTTTTCCTTACTGTTCTTAATCTTAAAACCTTGCCGTAAGTTTAATGTGCCTGTAAACATCTGGTTTATCAAGATCTAAACCTAAAGTTTATTATTCTTTCTGAGTTGTCATACTTACATAAATTATTACGGACGCCTACGTGATTTTGTGGATGTTTTAACTCATAAAGTTCTGATTATTCACATTAGTTTGTACATAAGTGGTTTACTTTATTCTGTAAATAAGTATCATTTATTTTAGAAAACGTACTGAGTTGGCAAATTGTTGTGTGTGCGTGTTTCTCACATTTACACGGAGAGGTATTTCATCTTCCCAGAGAAAGAACTCGTGATTCCTCATAACTTTAAGTTTTGAGAAGTGTAGAGATCATAGTTCTCTTACACTGTCAATCACCAATGCTTACAACCCTAATCCAATAAAACTGAGACATTGTGTAAAACATATAAAAACAGAATATTGTATATAAGATTTACAAATCCTATTCTTACTAACTTAATATTTTTATTGCAAAAAGTCACTCATTTTGATTTTGATGCCTGCAACAACCAAAATGAAAAAAAAAAACATTCCACAGGTGAACAGGTTAATTGGAAACAATTGAGTGTTATGATTGGGTATAATTATTGTACAAAAATTTTTAATATTTATATTCTGTAGAAGGGACTTTTTAATATTTTACACACTATTTTGAAAACAGGTGGGCCCATAACATATAGCCCTGGTTCCCTACAAAACTAGAATAGAATAGAATAGAATAGAATAGAATAGAATAGAATAGAATAGAATAGAATNATAGAATAGAATAGAATAGAATAGAATAGAATAGAATAGAATAGAATAGAATAGAATAGAATAGAACTTTAATGTCCACCATAGCGGAAATCTTTCTGAGTCAGTGTTCAGTTCTTTTAAATGTGTTTTAAGGGCTCTCCAGTCCCTCCCTTAGAAGTGTGTCAAATGCATTGAATTATACTGTACTGTTTGATGGGTCCAAAGGACAACATATTGAACCTTTACAACAAAGGATGGTAAAACACATCCTTTCTAGTGAGTCATTTTCACCCATCAGTCTTCCTTCCTCTTCACTCAAACACTTCTGCACAGAAAACCATTTTAGGCTCAGCTGACCACCAACCAAACAGGAACCTAACGTGCCTGTGGAGGAGCGGCACATCAACACGAGCGCGTTGAAAAAAAAAAAACACAAACTAAAATATCACTAAAAACTGAAAATAGTCATCATTTCCACTTTTAAATTGCCAACTAAACAGTTTAACCTCATGTGTGCTGAATTTATCAGCACTGCCGTCTTAACCCAGACTTAAAAAAGTGCAACATCAGCTTTAAAGAAAGGAAAAAAAAAAGATAAACCTTTAATTAACAGAAGCTTCGGTAAACAGAGCTGCTCAAACACATAATAACAGCACGTCGACTCAGAAGCTGCTTACTTCATTTCGTTGTGTCCACAGACCTTCTTGGACAAACTGAGCAGATCCTTGGCGTACTTCTCTTCAATTGAAGCCCTGAAAGAAATCATTATAACATATTGTAATACATAAACAACGAATAGCTAACAAAGCAAATGAACTGTCCTTTCCTTAATAGGTGAATGCTAAATGCTGCATCTGTAATGAACATTTACAAACAACTTGATCTTATCTATAGAAAAATGGACGTTTGCTGACATGGATGTTTTAAATTCAAATCTCAAAAGGTTGATAAGAAAAGACATTTGCATTGGCTAACAGAACAATGGAAGAAGTGTATGACTACCACAGACAAACTCAAAGCCAATTAAAAGCCATTTCATCTTTTATTATACAATGACGGCATTTGGTTCAAACAAAAACAACAATTCACATCATTATGAGATCCTTCTATGAATCTATGAAAATTGTAGATTCACACTGAATGAAGGCATCAAAACTATGAATTAACACGTGGAATTGTATACTTGACAAAAAAGTGTGAAACAACTGAAAATATGTCTTATATTCTAGGTTCTTCAAAGTAGCCACCTTTTGCTTTGATCACTGCTTCACACACTCTTGGCATTCTCTTGATGCATTTTGATGCCTTCAGTGTGAATCTACAATTTTCTTAGTCATGAAAAGAAAGAAAACTCTTTGAATGAGGTGTGTCCAAACTTTTGATCTTTACTGTACGTGTTGGAGATGACTCTCAGCTACTACCACACCAAATCTTATCTCTGTTTTTAAACTGGACTGAACTGAAGCCATTTGTGCTTTTACTACACTGTAAAAACTGTCATCTTACCAAGTTTTAAAATCTTATAACAGCCAAAAAGTCTTTTTGATCTTGTTTTGAGACTGATTTACTAAACAGGAACTGATTGTGTAAGAATAATCATCTTGTTTTCACAATGTGTAAGATTATTTGTCTTGTTAGTCTGAAAATTTGACTCAAATTTAGTCAAAAATTTCTGCTAAATGGAGTAAGAAAATTTTACTTGGTAAGATTCTTGAAATAAGAAAAATTTGAGTCAAATCAAGTATTTCAAGAATCTTACCAAGTAAAATTTTCTTACTCCATTGGCAGAAATTTTTTGACTTAATTTGAGTCAAATTTTCAGATTAACAAGACAAATAATCTTACACATTCTGAAAACAAGATGATTATTCTTACACAATCGGTTCTTGTTTAGTAAATCAGTCTCAACACAAATCAAAAAGACTTTTTGGCTGGATATAAGATTTTAAAACTTGGTAAGATGGACAGTTTTTGCAGTGTTAGATTGATCATGAACTGGATGAACTCTAAAAGTTATACGTCCAGCAAGTTTCATTACAATTTGTCCCGTGGTTCAACAGTTAATGCTGCAGTTTTTAACCAAGGACTTGTGTGACCTGCTGTTGCCCAGACTATGTGCTGGGGATGACTCTCAGCTACTACCACACCAAACTTTGGCTCAACGTCTGCAAAACTGTGGCCTGGTTAAAACCAGACCCTGTCCTTCACTTTGCTTCGTACAAGGGTCTGGACTTGATGCATGGAGAATCGATTTCTTGCAGGAGGCGTGGCCTCTGCTGAAGCATGTGTGTGTTGTCGGTGTGAAGGAGGCTAAGCTAAGAAGCTAACCGGAAATCGCGTGCGCTGTAAACAACCCTACTGAGAGGAGAAATATACCGAGCCGAACGAGACGACTGTAAATGAGAGCTGCTGTTTTGTCAGACATATTTAATTTTATTTGGAAGCCTTATCAACACGGACTGGCTTCATTCACTTCCTCCACTGCCTTATGCTAAAATAACTAGCAGACTGCGCAGAACACCGACGTCGTTCAAAACTCCACCTACTGTTCTCTGATTGGCCCAGGTAAAATAAACTACAAGCAGACACTGCGCAGAAAATTGACGTTCAAAACTCTGCCTTCTGTTTGCTGATTGGCCCAGGTAAAATAAACTACAAGCAGACACTGCGCAGAAAATTGACGTTCTGTTCTCTGATTGGTTCGGCTAAAAATCTGCCAGCGAAATCCTTGTTAATGGAAGAAGTCCCAGACGGAGCAGTGAAGGGAAACTAGAATTGAGCGGAGCTGCATAGGAAGGCAAGGGCCAGGCTAGCAAAACTGACAGTTACAAGCGTTTTTGCGTTAGCTAACGTCCATCAAACGTGGCGGTCATTTTGGATTAGGTTGATTTCAAAAGACAATCACTTGCAGATGTATTGATTTCGTCCTGTATGATTTATTACAGTCTGTCCCCTGGTTTAATAGATATTTGGTAACAGATAAATATACATGTAAACATGCACTTGTTATGCTGTCCTTTCAAGCATTGAGGTGATAATTACTCATTGGTGACTTCAGATGTGTTACTCAGACTGCGAGTTTAGATCAAGCAAATCAGGAAATACTTCAACTTATGTATCAGTGACTAATGTACAAGAAAAGTACACAAGTACAGAAACTAACAGTGATGTGTGTACTTCTGCATAAAATCACTGACTGTCTGCAAGGTTCAAATATTTTTTACCTCTTTTCACCATTTTTATGGCGTGAATTTCACTTTAAGACCATTTTTTTAACAGTAACATTTGTGGTTACGAGTTGTACTTCTTGTGATTTGCAAACCGCCATGCGTTACAAAATTCTTTCTATTAATAGTTTAAGGAACTTTTGGGTTTTTTGTTTCACAGCATTGTCCCGTGATATTTCCCAGGTTTATTAGTCTGTGCCTTGGTCCTGTCACAATGACCTGTTTCTCTCCTCAAGCATAACAGCATCATTTATGAATCATTGTGCTGCAAATTAAGCAAGAAGGAACTTAAAAATTCAAACACGGAACTTTCTATAATACCATCATAAATCAAAAGCCTTGTGCTCCTTGAAGGAATATCCCTCGCCACCTTAGATGCCAGAGTTTTTGATTCATTTTATGTTTTATGTTGAGTAGCAGTTTTGGTCAAACCGTCTAAACGTTATGTGCAACATCATGCAAGGAGATCTCATCCTCAGTTTTTGTGTTGTGAATAATCCCCAGCTATTACCACTTCAAATTTTAGCTCAATGTCTCTTAAGCTGACTGTGTTGGAGCAACTTTTGTGTTTGCTAAGGTTACTTTGCTGCAGTGGCCATATTCAATTGGACTGACTCTAAAAGTTAATCAGATGTAGATGTACATCCAGTGATTACGATCTGAAAGTTTTGGTGAAAGTCATCCAGTGGTACATGAGATATTTGGCTAACAGACAAGCAGGGTTGGCTCTAATAACTAAAGCTGGCTAAAGCTGACTGGAAATTGTGTTGTGAATGACTCTTAGTGACTACCACACCAAATTCTAGTTTGACTGAATTAAAGCCATTTTTGTGTTTTCTAAGGTCAGTTAGCTGCAGCAGTTGTCTTGAATTGGGTTGGCACCAAAGAATAATCACTTGCAGAAAAGTAAAGTAAATTAAAAAAAAAAAACTTGCAAAACCACTTTTTGCCTTTCTATAATGAGCGATACTGTTATAACTGATGCTAAAAAAAGAACTCAAGGTTATTTTTCAAACACATTTATAAAAAATTACCACTTAAGTCCTAACAAAAAAAATGCATTTAGACATTTGGGAAGCAGTTTGGTGTTTGTATTACTGTAAAAGATATGCATTTCCATCAAGGAAGTATTCACTTTCTCTTTAACTGCAAGCTAGCAAAAACAAAAAAAAGTATCCAGTTCTTCTAAGTAATAAACTTCTTGCTATTGTGGCATTACAAAGCCTATAGTTCGTCTTCCTCCATCTTTATAAGTTTCATTTTCACCTTCTCTTTTCCTCTCCACAAACTCGGGGTTTATGGTCAGTGAGCCCCACATCCCCATCATTACCTGGCTTTCATGAAGTCCTCCACCTCCTTGCATGTCCTTTTGCCGTCGTTGAGATACAGGATGATGGCATCATAGCCAGCAGTGGAGGTCAAATCAGAGTTCTGTCAGGAATGGATGAGAATTATTTGATTATTTTGTCTGTTTTTATTATCAGCAGTTATTACATAAAACCCATTATTACTGTTTTTTCTAATGTCCCTTTTTAAAAACTTTAATATTGTCTTAACTTAAATAAAACTAACATTTCTAGATTCACATGTAAAGTGCTAGAAGTAATACTAAATAAAAGAATAACCTGAACTTAAGGCAGTTAATTATACAATATTTCAGCTAGTTTAGCTTCAAAATAAAACTGTAAACAAAACTTACCCAGAAGAAATCTTTAAAATGTAGGTTTTTCATAACCGAATCAGAGAAGGCGGTGAAGCAGCAAGTTTTTAATGGCTTTGGATCAGCTCGCTGTGTCAAGTCTGTTGGTCAGAAGAGCCGCGCGACGCCAGAGTCAAAATGACGCATGCGCAGTAGCGATGGCGATGACAGCTGGAGCCCTTAATATTGACAAACAAAAGGTGTGGTTTTCTGCCCTCTGGTGGCTGAAAGCGGAACTCACAGGAAGCGTTGAACCTTGAATTCAGCCTGAACAGGTAATAAACTAATTAGTTTCTCCTCAGTAAATTAGAGAAATAAAATACAGGGAGGATTTTATTTTTTTCTCCTCTTGAATATGTGCATGTCGGTGCTGCCAATATATATTATTATACATACATACATGCATACATACATACAGTGTACATACATACATACATACATACATACATACATACATACATACA
>NW_013952438.1:870424-879847 GCF_001266775.1 Austrofundulus limnaeus
ATATATATATGTGTGTGTGTGTGTGTATATGTATGTATGTATGTATGTATGCATGTATATGTATATTCACTTAGTTTACCTTTACATAAAACACATATGAACTTCAGATGAGGAAGTCAAATTAGCACATGATGTACATGTGAAACGCAGGTTTTTCACAGATCCTGTGTAATTTTGTAACATTACCAAGTTCATGTGATCCTATAGTGAATCATGTGACTTTTCTACAAAGGTTTATACAATATTTTTTTTTACCTTCAAATGCAATGAGTTCTTTGTTGAATTGTTTGATGGGATCAAATAAACTGTGGGAAGTGCCTGAATGCTTTGGTAAAAAGACAATGAGACAGATCCATTCATCCATCATCTGTACACGCTTCTTCCTTTCAGGGTCGTGGGAGTCACTGGTGCCCATATCCAGCAGTCACAGTGCGAGGGTCAGAGTACACCCTGTACAGGTCGCAAGTCCATCACAGGGCCACATAGAGACAAATGAGACAAACAACTGAGCCACCATGCTGCCAATGAGAGAGATATTTTTATGAAATAGTGTGTTTTTCAAATAAGGGGTACATTTCTAACACTGATGTCATTTTATGTGTTTTAGTAGTAGAACTGAATAAAATAATTTGAATAATTGTCATAAATAAACTTTAAACTTGACTTTCAGTGGTTACAACTTCTGAAGTAAATTAAATTCAAGGTTTTACAAAAAGGCATGCTCACCTAATTTTTAAACAGTTAAAATAAGAACATCAGACTGAGCTGACAAACCCCAGACCGTGGACATTGCATTAAATCATTTAAACGTCCCCACCCAACACATTGTGTTCAGAAACCTGGAGGACAGTGATTCATTTCGTATCCAAAAAACAAACACTTGTTTTACAGAATGTGACATGAGTAAACATTTTGTTGGCCAGAACCTTTGATAAACATTTACAGTGAAACACACATCCCGGAAGTACTTTACAATTCTTTATCAGCAGTGATGCCCACACCCTCTTTATGTGTGTCAACAGTCTGCATTAACTGCTCCTGAAAAAGAAAGGTAAAAAAAATGTTATTTATGCCTTTATGCATACTTTAAGCTCTTGATGAGGTCTCCCTTGCAAAAAAGAAAAAAGAAAAAAAAAGAAAAAATATCCAATCTCAAGGGGATTTGCTTGGTTAAATAAAAGTCAATGAATAAAATATAAAATAATTTAAAAAATAAATATTTTAGCAGCACAAAATACAGAAATATTTCTTGTCCGGACTTTCAAAGTGTTGAATTAACAATAAAAGGTAGCATAAAGGAATTAATCCTTCAGTTTATATTTTAAGTTAAATGAATGATTTTGTGAGATTGTCATAAATGTGATAAATTTGTCATTTTTTGAACTAAAAAGGGATATTTGATGGTGGTTAGCAGCTTCACGTTTTCCTTTCGGATCTGAGTCTGTTCTCTTCACGCATGTCTGGGCTTCAAAACATGTTGGGACAAAACAGTCACTGAGACAGAGGAACTTCCAGCTTGTACTAAAGAATGTTGAGCAGAAAATCCCAGTTACTTCCATAATGAGACATCAGAAAACATCTGATGTAACAACAGATAAAAGGCTTTTCAAAACAGTGGTCACTCAAAACCCAGGCCTGCTCATGTACATAAACGTTACATGACCGCATTTAAGACATGTCACTAAATCTAAACGTTAAAATAAGAAAATAAAGCAGCAAAATAAATTTAATGATGACTCTCTGTTGCTCTCTCCTCACCAAAATCAAAGATTACTGAAAAATTCATATTTCGTACTTTTGGATTGAAGGTTTACCACCTGTCATGCAAAGGATGCACTAAATCCAACGAGAAAAATAAAAGTAAACCTATTTCACATTTAGACTATTAACTTTGGGACTGATTAAAATGTCTACGGGGGCCAGATTTGGCCCGCAGGCCTTCAGTCCAAACACTGGGTGAATGTGAGTGAAAAAAGAGAAGGGGATGCTGTTTCCTCCACTCTGCTGTGTTTGTTTTTACACTCGTTAAAGACGGAGGCACCAGGTCAAGTTTACTCACCAATACTTTATAAATACTTTTTAATACTTTACTTTAATTCATCAGACTCAAGTGTGCACTCGTTTAATTACAAGGAACTATTTTACCGTATAGTCAATGAGGAGGAATACCAAATTTGTCTTTTGAAATAAAAAATAAAAAATAATGAATTTAAAAGTTTGAAAATCAATTGGAGAAATCAAGTAGATGAAGTATTTACTTAGATTTTGATGTTGATACAATTTAAGATAAAATAAAGATTAATCAAGGATTATTCTTATTCATCAAAACAAAAAAAATCATTTGCACAGAAATCATTTTGTGTTTTAAACGTGCAATGAATGAAGACAAAATGTAATGGTTTGTTTGAGATTTGACCAGATTGCACAAGACTGTCAAGTTTCTTTATTTATTAGTATTTATTAGTTGTTACAATAATTGTCAAACAACAAATCAAAAATTTTCATATATAAAACATAACAATGACATAAAAAAACTTTAAGAATTTTCTTTTTAAGTGTAAGCATTTTTCATGTTGCCGCTGTCAAAGACAGGAAACATTAATCAGGTCAAAATAACCTTTTAAGGAAAACAGTTCCGTTCTGTTATAAAACACGACCTCAGATCTCATGTGTCTCTCTGTTGGACCTGTGAGAAACTGGTGACATGTCCAGATCCTGAGATCCTGAGATGAACCAAAACAGATGACAAATTACAACACAGTGCTCAACAAAAACCAAACCACAGCCAAGTGGCAGCCTGAGAAAAAAATAACTACACTTCTACCACTTTCTTGTGAATAAAGAGAGTAAGCTGCAGCCACTTCATCAAATGTTCACTTGCTTTATAAAACCAGATGTTTTGATGTTTTACAATCCTTAAACTGGGAGAAAACACAGTAAATGTAACTCAGATTTCACCTTTAGCATTTTTTAGTTTAGAACAGTGTTGAAAAAAAAATAGCAAGTGAAGGTTTCCTAGAGAAAGCCTCTTGTTTTTTTAAAAAAAGTGCAGCTTAACCCTCCTGATGCCCCTGGGTCAAAGTAACCCTCAAAGCCAGGGTTGACTTTACAAAGTCCAGTCTGAACAAACTTTAGGACTTTTGGAACAATGTCCATTTGGCAGATGAGACTAAAGTGAAATGGTTACCCACTGAGCATGAGACTGTATTAGCCACATGAGCTGCAACATTTTATAACAATTAAACTAAAGCACAGGAGTGGAAGCCTCATGATTTAGGTTTGTGCAGTCACAAGAAACAGACAAATGTAATTACATAAATCTGTTTCAGAAGGAATAAACATCATGCGACATACAGTTGTTCTTTTGTAACCGATCTCCATCCATCCATCATCTACTGCTTGTTCCAGAGTCGGGTCGCAGGGGCAGCAGCTTGAGCAGGGAGGCCAGGGAGGGACCACAAGATACTTAAAATCCTCCTCACCTCCAACCCAGAGAGAGAAATCCACCCTTTTCCGACTGATTTGGAGGAGCTGATCCTCATCTCAACCACTTCACACTCAGCTGTGAACCGCTCCAGTGAGAGCTGAAGATCACGGCATGATGACTCCAACAGGACCATATCATCTGCAAATAGCAGTGATGGAATCCTGAGGCCACCGAACCGGACACGTTGCACCGAGAAATCCATAAAAGTTATGAACAGAATCAGCAACAATGGGCAGTCTTGATTGAGTCCAAGGGGTCCGACTTCGAACCGAACTCTCGCCCCACTTGTTTTGAGATTGAATAGCACATGATGGACTCACGATCCCATAAATGCGGAGCACCCCCCACAGTGTACCTCGAGGAACACGGTCGAATGGCTTCTCCAAGTCCACAAAACACATGCAGGCTGGATTAGCAAAGTCCAATGACCCCTCGAGGATCCTAGTGAGGTCCAGTGTTCCACAGCCAGGATGGAACCTGCATTGTTCCATCTAAATCTGAGGCTTGACCATCGATCGGACTCACTTCTCCAACAGACCTTACCAGGGAGGCTGAGGAGAGTGATGTTTCTATATTTGGAACACACCAACAGCTCGAGCATGCTTTAAATTTGTTCTAAAAAAATAGAGAAAAGCAAATGCTGTTGTAAAAAACAAACTTATCTTTCACCATTTATGCGACAGTTAAACTTTACTGCATTTGAGGTGTACCGCAGATAAATTAGGATAGATGAAAAAAAAAACGGTACAAAACACAACTAACCCATGATGGCAAAACAAAGCTTCAGTTTGCCACAACATGAGCTTCACACCCATCAAACATTTACTGCTGATGTGATGATCTGGTGGCTGCACATTCCGAATTTTCACAACACAGTTTTCAGAAATGACAGCGAAAACCATCTGTGTGTAACGTTGTAACACAAGTGCAATTCAACACTCCTTAGCTGACATGATGAGCATCTTTCTTTTTCTCTTCAAAGGGACTTTCCAAACAAAGAGGAAGTGTTTACGAAGCAAGTCGTGACATGTTCGTATCGTCGTCAGAAGGAGACTTCATGACAGTTTTGATATTGAATGAAAACTAGGTTTGACATTAGAACGACACCATTTTCAACATGGTCTTTGTTTACACCACTCAAAAAGCCAGTGTGTTCTGTTCATTCTGATAAGCAGTCATCTGAGTTAAAACAAGGCTCCTAAACCTGTTACAACTGAGATAAATAACCTTCATGGTGAGAATATGTAAGGCAATGTTTTTGTAACACAGCAAATGATGATATCACCTTGTCTCATGTGATCTGTGTTACGTCTTAATTTTACTTTCGGTATCAAGCTGCTCTTAGCTCATGAATAACCTCAACGTTTAAAATTACAAATATTTTCATTATTTTTTTGTCATTTCATTAAATTGTCTGGCACAAACAGCACAGCTAGAACAGAGTCTAAAGGTGGTATTTGTGTACTGTAATCTGACTGATTAGAGATTATAAAATACTGTATTTTGGTGTGAGAGGGAGGAGCTTGGCTTAGACTGCTGGGGATTCCTGTTGCGTCATTCAGAAGTATATAAGCTTGCCTTCCTATTATTAGAGTGAACCTGCTCTGTCTTGTCATAATGCAACAGTGGAGCATAAAAGGCACTCGAAGCAGGAGAACCTGAAGCTTTCTTCTCTACGAACACATTCAAAATGGCAAAACAAGGTATCAAAATGAGCGATTTTGTATAAAATTGTTTTTGTTTTAAGTTTACAACTTTATTGTGTTGCATTGTAGCTTGATCAACCACGTTGTGTTGTTTTCTTCACAGAGTATAATGACGTTGTTGAACACTGTGCCCGTGAGCTCCGAAAAGTTGGAGACAAGCTGTACTGGAAGTACAAACTACTGGAAATACTGATCAACAACTACAAGACTGTGTATAAGATAACATGAGACGTCACAGCTGAAGAACATGAAAAGGGAATGAAAATATGGAAGAAGAAAAGACATTAAAAAGTAAAAAAGCCAACACAGAAAAAAAGTCTTGGATGTGGACTCGTCGTCGGTGACAAAGTGTCATCCCTCAGGGGGAGAGCTGGACATCAACCAGTGGAAACAAGTCGTCAGAGTCAGTGGTATGGACTTTGGACTGGGACCAGTACTGTACAGAGGAACAAGCTTGTGGGAGGTGGTTGATCCTGAGGCGTGTGGATGACTGGACCAATGGAGGTTTATCTGCTGACGCTGATAGTACTGCACATATATCTTTGTTTTGGGCTTTTTTGTGCCCGGTTAAAAAACTTTTTACAAAAACAATTAATTTAAATGTGTCCTCTCAAACTGACAGGACTGAACTATCACTACCTGTTTAAATACTAATACTAAGAATGATACATATTATTTCTTACTGTGGGAAACTTTATGTCATACTTATTTATAAGTGGATAATTTATTAATATTGCTGCCTTAAATAATTTTAATATCTATTTACTACTTTTTTACTCTGAGTGCAACTCCAATTGTTTTATTTATCTTTTATTTCAAGAATATATTGCTAATATTTGTGTTTGAAAATATATTTGATTTACTTAATAAGTTATCCTTAAAAATGACTACTTTTTCCAAGCTTGGCTGCTGCACAAAAGCCATATAAAAACCAAATGCATGTTAGTTTCGATGTGGCAGGTTACTTTATATTGATAGTATCCTGTTTTCTGTGACAATAATTTAGATTTTTAATTGTATTTGTGAGCAAACAGATTTTTATTAAAAAGCCTGTTGACTTTCTATGTGGTGCTTTAAGATTTTTTGGGGGTTGTTTGGAAATAGAGATTTTTAAAATTATATTTATTAAATTTCAATAAAGCCACTGAACCTGACCAATCAGAAAGAGAGAGGACCTGAATTGTGGTTGCAGGGTGGGAGGGCTCTTTAGAACTTGTGTTAGAAGTTGGGAGAAGGTTTGTTAGTGAATTCAAAAGGAAGAACCAAAAATGTCCTAAAGGGCCTCTCATATATTGGTATTAGAATTGAGAGGCCCAAAAGTTGGATATCCTCCAAAAATGGAATCCCAACTAGGAATTTCAGGGATTCTAACCTGGTATGATCTTAAAACTCAATAAGGATGACTCACATAAAAATCTGTAAAAAAATACAGCAGGGCTGGCCTATGGTATAGGCAGTGTAGGCAAATGCTAAGGGCGCCATCCATTTAGGGGGCACCACAAATGGGAGACAAAAACAAATATTTTCTAACTTTTTATCAGAGTATATTTGATTTAATTTGTAGAATAATTAATGGTTACTTAAATTTATGAAGGTAACTTGTTCTGTGGGTATCTCAGCCTGATTTGTTCCTACATGAGGTGTTACATGGTGCAGAGGATATGATAAAAGTATCATATGATGCAGTCAAGACTACTGGTGCTCTATGTGAAAAAAAGAAAAACTAATGAAGATGAAAAATTTCAGTTATGATCTCAGATAAAGTTCAGGTTTTCTGTTTTCCACCTTCATAAAAGACTGGTTTCATGTTGTTTTATTAATCTTAATAATTTAGTAAAATGTACTTCAAATGGTTGGAAAATGCATAGTTTTGAGTAGATCTTTTATAAAATTATCTGTGGGAGTATACCACTGGACCCCCCCCTATAACTGCTTCTCTCCACAGCTGCTCGTTAACATGAACAGGTGTTCCTCATTGCTGTCAGCAAATGTTAACAGGTATGAGGTAGACTTCTGGTGATCAGTTTCAAATTATGTTATTCACTATTTTAATTGGGCAACCTGGTTTCTAAAAATAAAAAAATGCAGTAATATCATTGACAAAAACATTTCATTTGGTATGTGAATGTATGTAAATTGGTGGTGAGACGTAGAAAATTGCACAAGGGGTGCCATCTGAACTCTTGAGGTACCAAACATTTGTCAGTTTGCATCTCAGAAATCCAGTGACACACTCAGTACTTTTCAAATACTATAAAACATGCTGCTACAATGTTTAAATGCACACAGAATGCAAATAAATAAAAATTAATGGTTATCGGCATATACTGTAGTTAGTTAGCCGGTCACTGAGCTCAACTATCAGCAAATGCTGAATGCACAATAAAGTTGGATCTGAAGTAATTCACAGATTTGCACTCTAACTTCAGACATAAATGAAACACAGCATGAGGCTCCACAAATCCAATAAAGAGGATATTTTGACTTCACTGAAACAGAAGTAGACAAAGATGTGCTGTTTATCTAAGTGTTTCCACTGAACAGACAGAAGAATAGTGAGTATTTCAGTCAATGCATCTGAAGTTAATTTATCACCATAAAAACAGCACATTCATGTCCACAGATCCACCTAATAGAATGTGTCTGTAATGCCAACAACATAAAGCTATCAAAAATGATGTCACATGTCAGTTTAATGCTGACTGGATAAATGTTGGGAAGGGAAGACAAAAATCAACTTCCTCACAAACGGGCCAAAGTGTGAAACAAACAAACAAACAAACAAACAAACAAACAAACAAACAAACAAACAAACAAACAAACAAACAAACAAACAAACAAACAAAAAAATAGTACAGGAGAAACCCAATCTGATAGAAGAACAATGACATGGGTGGAGAACAGCAATAACACAACAAAACATGATCTGCTTATCAGAATACCAGTCATATTTCAGAGACTGCCCCCAAGTGACCGCAACACAGCCTGACTTGTGGAGATGCATGTTGAAACCATCTTATAACATGGTGATGTGTTTAACGTACTGAACACAATACTGATAGAAATGAAATATTGTTTTTGTAGTGTTTCTCCTTTAGATTTTCTCTACAAAATCTCTGGAACATTTTACACTGTCAAAGGTTTTCACAAAGAATACAATTTTAAATTGGTTTTGATGGCAGGTTAAAATTAAATTACCATCTAACAGCAGGTTAGGAAAAAGGTAAGTATGGATGCTTGGTTGTCTGTGTATTTCTATACTCGTCCTGCTATGAACTGACACTCAGAGTGTCCCACAACCTGAAACAGAATGAAGCGTGTCCTGAATGAATAGATCATGGATGGATGAAGTCTCTAATGAAGTAGAAAAGTCTGCTGTTTTTTTTTTTTTTTTTTTTTGTCAAAAATGGGGAGCTGGGAACAGTTAGCAGGTTTGTCTCAAATCTCTGGCTTTAAAAGCAAACGTTCAAGTCTTGAACTTAACAGATAGCCATTGCTGGGTAGCAAGCAAAATATCACATTTTGTTTTTATTTAGTCTTAGGAATGAAATCTGGCTGCAGAGTTTCTGTATGAGAAAGATAATTTTAGAACCATGGCTGGACATTTATTGGTTTATGACGAAAAGTTGCCATGAGAGTGAAACCACTTTGTTTTTCTCCCCAATAAAAAAAGTGTTTTATAAAATTCTGAATTATTCCTTTAATTTAAAAAGTGCTCTCAGTCTAATTTAATATGGTTTTCAAGTGGTTGGCTAATACTTCCAAATATACACTCCTGATCAAAATCTTGAGACCAGTGAAAAAAGTGCAAGAATTTGCATTTTGCACTATTGGATCTTAAGAAGGTTCTAAGTAGAGCTTCACAATRTTAAAAGAAGAAATCAGTGCAAGAGACAAGAACTTTAGAGCAGGGAATTGTCTGAAAACTGTATTTACACTCAAACATGATTTTTTTCAGCTGATCAAAAGTTTGACCATAGCTCAAAAAAACCCTGAAAACTCCCCAAAACAGAAATCAAAGTGTCAAAAAAAGGACTCAGTAATGAGTAGCTCCACCATTCTTGTTGATGACTTCAAACAATGGTTTAGGCATGCTTGATGCCAGTGTTTCCAGGAGGCTAGTGGGAACGTTGCTCCAAGTGTTGAAGATGGCTTCACGAAGGGCATCCACTGGAACTGATGTCCATTTTTGTAAACTTCCCTTGCCATCCATCCCCAAATGTTCTCAGT
>NW_013952438.1:880273-882447 GCF_001266775.1 Austrofundulus limnaeus
ACTGAGAACATTTGGGGATGGATGGCAAGGGAAGTTTACAAAAATGGACATCAGTTCCAGACAGTGCCCTTCGTGAAGCCATCTTCAACACTTGGAGCAACGTTCCCACTAGCCTCCTGGAAACACTGGCATCAAGCATGCCTAAACCATTGTTTGAAGTCATCAACAAGAATGGTGGAGCTACTCATTACTGAGTCCTTTTTTTGACACTTTGATTTCTTTTTTTGGGGGGGTTCGGGTTTTTTTGAGCTATGGTCAAACTTTTGATCAGCTGAAAAAAATCATGTTTGAGTGTAAATGCAGTTTTCAGAAAATTCCCTGCTCAAAAGTTCTTGTCTCTTACACTGATTTCTTCTTTTAACATTGTGAAACTCTACTTAGAACCTTCTTAAGATCCAACAGTGTAAAATGCAAATTCTTACACTTTTTTGACTGGTCTTAAAATTTTGATCAGGACTGTACCTGACACAAAAAGTAAGAATATTAGTTGTTTGGTAGATTATTTCTTTGTTGTAACAATGCTTTCAGCAATGAATCTTATGGTGGGTACCTGACGGGCAGTACCTCAGGGTACCAGAAGCTCAAAGCAAATGTCAATAACAACAGCAAAATAAGCTGTTTGGCAGAGATTTGGCAAATTTTTCATGTGTGCAACCTACATACTCAGCTCTACTGCTCATCCCAAAAATTCATGTTCCTTACAAACGTGGCACCATTTAAAAGGGAATTTAACAGTCTTTCCAAAAATTGTAACAAAAATTGTTACAACACAGAAATAATCTACCAAACACACATTTCCTTACTTTTTTGTGCGAAACGTAAAGTCTTTAGATGCTTCTTTTATCTCACAAGGAGATAAACTTTAAATAAATTAAAGGATTGTGTCGTTGAATGTGGCTCTTCATGCCAGAGTTTTAGACAAATATTGTAGTTGTTTTGGTCAAATTTTAAGAACAACTTTACGCACATTATACAACATTTCAAGATGGCACACTAAGTGTGTTTTCAATGACTCTCAACTACTACCACATTAAATTTTACCTTAGTTCAATATCTGTTAAACTGACCGAGCTACAGGCGTGTTTGTGTTGCTTAACGTTGATTAGATGTGACGGCCATCTTGAATTGGACTTACTGCAAAAGTTAATCAGCTGTAGAGACATTTGCAGTGTTTAGTTTCTGAGAGTTTCACTAAAAATCCACACAGTCGCTCATAGGATATTTTGCTAACAGACAAACAGGGTTAACTCAAACAGTCAACACAGGTTTAAAGCAAAGATCTTGTGCAACAAATAGCACATACATGTTGTGATGACTCCAATCCCACGTTTTGCACCACTGGACTGATTTATAAATTATAACCATCTTTAGGTTTTTGAAGTTGGGATGACTGAGGCTGATTGTATTCACATCGGCCTGACTCCACGAGTTACTCATTTGTAGATGCTCATCCACAGTCACATGCAAAAACATTATCATTCACCTTTGCTTTTTGGCAGCAGGTGATAAAAAATAAAATGCAAAACATCTTGGTGGAGATCTTCCAAGTTCCAGGACAATAAAATCCCATGTGGTGACAATCCTTTATTTAATTACACAGGAATGTAAATAGGGTTGTGTAAAAAGGAAATCTAAATTCCTGAGGGCCTCCAGAATTTGGCATATTTGCTTGACAATTCATTTAAACCATGACAATATGCTTGAAATCCTAAAGGGCACCAGAGCAGCTTTGCATGTTTTGCTTCAAGCAACTTGATAATGATGGAAAGTACGGTCTAAAAGTTTTATAGTTGTTCAAATAGATGGCAGTTCTCTTTCACTGTGGACCTGAATTACAGGAATCCCTTGACTGTAAAAACAGAGTTCAGTTTGCTCTTTATAGGTCTGTAAATAAATGTGCAAGAAACACCTGAAGCAGCTTCTTGACCTGCATATATGAAAAAAGAATATACGGCACACATTTAGATCAAATAAAAACAGCAGCAAATGCAGGTAAATTTCAGGCACTTAAAGAATCCTTACTTTATTTTGTGTGGTATTACAAAAAAAGCATACAGAATTATAGAGGATAGGAGAGTAGATCCCTTTCATTGAGTTCAATTAGATCGTACACGTAAAATGACTAATAATTACATAGAAGCCTTTTTCTCTGTCGCTACATCCAGTAAAGTACC
>NW_013952438.1:882692-893064 GCF_001266775.1 Austrofundulus limnaeus
GGACATGCATGGTCTCTTTGCTGTAAACGGATCAGAACAGTTCTTCATACGTTTTGGGTATGTTGTTCGTCTAAATTGAACAAAAATGTACTCAAACAATAGGTGACGTCACATTATCCAAAGATTAGACCAAAGCAGAAATCCACTCAGAACTTTATTGTGAAAATGGAGTTAACCTGACCAGCATGAAATCATGTTTTTGAGTTAGTCTTTGTCCCACCTGACTGTTTTCACCATTTGGACCCAAGTAACACTCTTATTGTACACACAACAACACAACGGCTTCTGCATTTTTTTTTAACCCTTTGGACAAAATTAATCATGATTTATGACATGATATAGTTAAAAAAAGCATCAATTGCCAAATAGAAACTTAAAGGGTCAGCTTATCCAATTTACACGTTTCCGCACGTCAGGTGGAAATTCCACAGACATGCAGGGTTTTCGTGGACATGATTTCCTCTGTAAATGGGAAACAGTGAACAGTCAAGCTAGGATGAATCACGTTGGAAACTCATGCATGAAATACGGCTTCAGGTTTCTCTAAAGATCCGTAACAATAAGATTTTGCATTGCTAGAAACCCTTCTAATAACAGTGAGAAATTCTGATTCTTTTTAAATTTATAAACCAAAAACAGAAACGAACAAAGAACATTTAACAAACTGAAACTAAACTTTCTGGTTTAACGTTCCCAGTCCATTTGTGCAAGTAACCCCTAATTACCAAAGTAAATCTCTCAGGATGGATGTTCAGCGATTCAGGACAGAGATGAGTTTCGCCTGCATCTGTTTTCATTTGAGTTCACATAGAAATGTAAGCAGAAGCCTTTTTAACTTGCCCAAAGGAATGATTTTAAAGTGTTCACAGAGCTCTGTAGCTGTAGACAAAATTAAAGGAAATTTGCCATCGCTTATCAGGTTGTAGGTTCCATCATTTTCAAACATGAGCAAATTACATTGCCCAATAAACACTAAATGTTACTCAAACCACAAGGGGAATGACTGGGCAAGATTGTGAGAAATGGAAAGCTACTCCAAGTCATCAACTAGCAACATAAATAGCAATGGAAGACTAGCCACATTATATAAAACACAGAACAGGCCCTCGGCAAAAGCAGCAAACTAATTTTCTTTCTTCAAAATGTAATTCTGCATTTGTGTCTCTAAGGGTCAAATTATCCACCTCGCTTTTTTTTAAACTGGTACAGGAACCGAACTCGGGGCGTTTATCCTCTCTTACTTCCTCAAAAAAAAAAAAAAAAAAAAAATACAAATGTGATGAGGAAGGAGGGAGGACAGACCATTTGAAAGAGATGACAGAGAGAATGGGTCAAACATTCAGGTAGTCTGTCTTAACAGTAACCATTGAGCAGGCATTCCCAACAATGGGAATGAGCTGGTGGAGGCAGGAGATCTCTGAGTGCAAAGAGCATCGATAGCTATGTAGGTCATCATTTATCGTTGAATTAGAATGTGAGAAAAAAGGAAACAGATTTCAGAACGGGGCCTAATTGTAAAAATAAAGCAGAGGTGATATATATATTTATATACTGTATGCATGTATTTATGTATATTTTTTTCAGTCGAAGTGAAACTTGGCTCCAGTCGATATCTTCATATTCACTAATCGCCACCATATCCACTCTTTGATGTGATCCTACATTGACAGAAAGCCGTCCGCTTGTAGTGTTGATGTTTTTAAATGTTTCCAGCCTTGCAGTGGCAGATACCTTACCTCTCTCAAGTCATCACAGCCTGTCGTCATTCATTCCATCCCATCCAATCAAATGTTACTTGGTGAAGCCCACCACCAACCAGACTGTACTGTTAATATGGACTACCACCACAAATGCCATCCAGAATAGATGTATAAACAGGCTCCTCAACCCAAAATAGATTGTCTCATTAAAGTGAAGTCTGTCTCATTAAGTCCTTCAACCAATTAAATAACACAGACCATAGCCAGATCTTTCAGTCCAACCAACCAGGTGTTTTTTTGGGGGTATTTTCCTTCTCATTTTGTAAATGCAGCCACCACAGCCCACATCAGTTCGTTGGCGTTGGGCTTTGTACTCTCCTTCTCAGGCTCCAGCTCAATCAGAGTGTGGACTCTCTTCATGGCCACGTCGTACTGGTCGTCTTGCAGCGGGGCGAAGGCGTTCTCGAGAACGTCTGACGAGTGAGCCAGGAGGATGAGGGCCAGGACCCGCTTGTCCATGCGATGGGGATCGTTGACCCACTTCTCCAAAACGGAGTCCTGGACCTTCTTGACAAGGCGCTGTCGAGGATAAAATGAAGATGTGTTACACCTCGCTTCACAATGACAGGTCACACACAGTCAGGCTGGCTGGAGGGTCTAATTAGTAACTAAACGTCTGTTCACAAGGCTCTCACGGCCATGAGCCTGGCAAATACGTGATACAAGAGGGAGACAAAGGGAGACACAAACTAACAAGTAAGCAAACGAAATGACCAACATCATTTTAATTTATCGTGCGATTAATTGATTGCTCATCGCGACAGGCCCATTTGTAAAAAAATATTCATGGATCTAGTCATTTTATTCTTATTTCTGTTCATCCAAAGCTGAGCAACTATTCATGAGTCTGATAAACATAACATACCGAGAAGTAAATGAAAGTTACTTTAAACTCTAAAATATTATAAGCTTGGTATGCAGCATTATTAGGCTTTTTTTAAGGGCTTGATTTAGAGCAAGGCCACATTTGAACTGAGACAAAATCAAAAGCAAGTCATTTCTCTTTGTCCTCATTGCTTTGATAAAGTATCACATAGCCAAAACAAAACCTGCTTTAATCATCTCAGGAAAAATCAGTGCCCCTTTGGCATGCATCTGAAATTATTTTATTCCCCCCCTCCCCAGACAGAAATAACATTAATGCATTTTTAAAATAAAACAGAAATCAAAATTAGGAATAATCTGTTTGATCTATTGTTTCCTTTAAAAACACACCCGCAGTTGATACACTAATTAAACTTTACAATGATCTTATGACTCTTGAACTATGCAGGAAGAAGCCGAGGTATGACTGATGCTCATGTAAAAGACTATTATCAGAGTATAGACGGTTATTTTTAGAAAAATAACAGAACATTGCCATCATACCTGCTTAATTGTACTGTTGGTGAGTGGATGTGTAGTCATGTCAAACAGCAAGAAGTTCTGCTTCTCTGTGGTGAGGACGCCTTTCTCCACAAGGTTTTTTGCCAGACGCTCCCTGACATTTCTCAGCTGGTAGTGCAGCTTTAAGGGATTCCAGGTCTCTCCTAAAAGTCAAAGCCAGATCCACGTTTACAACTGCTTCACTGCCTAATTTATAATTGTATTAGACGTTGTTAATACAGACCGGGCAATTGGGGCTGCAACTAACAATTATTTTAATAATCGATTAATCCGTCGATTGTTTCGATTAATCGGCCAAATCATTAAAACGCTTAATTAAATGAATATGAGTAGATATAAATTAATTTAATTCCTGTATTATACAAGTTATTGATTTATTAACTTATGTGAAGTTGATTTATCTTATAGATTGACTAACAATTAAGTAATAAGCAGCCATTTTCTTAAAAAACAGTTTTCTCTTGGATCAAGAGGGTCTTTTCATAACATGAAGGATTTGTTTTATAATCTCCTGAATTAAAAACCAGAAGCACATCATACATATTTTAACATTTTGCCAGTTGTATTAATACTGACTGAAAAAAAAGTGTATTTCTCATACAAGGAACATAAAAATTTAATAGGTTGCTGAATGAGGAAAATAAATTAAAAGAAAATGTGATTTTTAGATGTAAAACCATTATTAATTTATTATAATTATAATTTATTTATATTTAACATTTATATTTTTTCTCAAATTTTTTTTTTACTTTTTGCTTCCTTGTTGTTGGTTTTGTCTGACTAAAACATTGTTCGACCCAGTAAACGGTTCTAAAGCAACAGCTGCTCACATAAAATGAGACCGTTATTTAAAAAAATTAAATGTAGCACATACTTTCTATCATAACTTCGGATCTACTTGGCCTAACAACACAATTTAAAAACTGATTTAAAGTTCAAAGTCTCTACTTTTCACTTTAGGGTCTCACAGAGGGCGGATCTTTACAGGTAGAGGGTTTTTTCTTCCCAAACTTTATTTAGGTCAGCCAGCATTGACAACGCTCTGCGGGTGACATAAACGGCTCCGCGACATGGCGAGGGATGCATAAATCATACGACACAACAAATCGATAATGAAATTCGTTGCCAACGCTTTTAATAATCGATTTTTATCATTTTGTTGTTGCAGCCCTAATTGTGATACTATAAAAATACAAATCAGCTCAAAATATTTGAATGAAAACACATTATTTGTTTGCTCAAGTGAGTGTAACGATAAGCATATTACTGTTGAGTTTGGTTAGCAAAGTCAGTACTGCTTATCTCACCACTCAGCAGCTCTATCCAGCTCTGGACAGTCTCTGGAGGTTGAGTTTCCTTAATATGCTTCAAGGCCTCATCCAGCAGCACATCCCCTGTTGGAGCATCAGACTTGCAGATAACCTTGCAAAACAAAAGATAATTGTTAGTTGCTGTATTATTTTCTCTAAGCTGGACTCGTATTCTTAGCAAACAGGAATTTCAAGTAGATGAAGTGGAGCATTACTTGGCATGAAAACAAACCAGTTCCTGGTGTTAAATTACGACACACAAACATTTTAGACCTCACGACACGTCTTATGATTACCAAGTTAAACATTCTCATCCATCTGTAGGTGGTTGTGGAATTTTCAGAGATGAAACTCAGATTGTAAAAGTTGTGAATAGATTGTCCCTGATGGCGAATGCTGGGGTTCCACAAGGCTGCTGTCTAAGCCCCATACTAAAGACTGTGTGGTGAATGTGTGGTCAATCACTCTTCAAACTACATTTTTCAGCCTCCCTCTAGAGAAGCACTAAGAATATACACTGCTCAAAAAATAAAGGGAACACTTAAACAACGCACGCTAAGTCCAAGTAAATCAAACTTTTGTGAAGCACATTCAACTCTGTACAGAACAAAGTACTCAATGCGAATATTTCATTGATTAAGATTGGGAGTTAGCGTGTGTTGTTTTTATTTTTTGAGCAGTGTATTAGTGACCTCACAGCTCAGAGACAGTATTTATCCACAAGCAGTCAGATTTTAGCTCCTAAATTAATGTTGTGGATGATTTAAATTGAGATTTTGTGCCTATGTATTTACACATTTTCTGATTATATTACAAATAACTGTTATTAGCATGCCCATAGGTGTCATATTCTTAATTTTACATTTGTTTGACTTTATTAAAAAACAGTTTTATACACCATATTGTGTATAATTAGAAGTCAAATGACTAGGGTTTTTTAATGCCCAGTGTCAATATTTCTAAAGCATTGCCATGTTTAATTTGTTTCTTTTAACCTATAAATAAAACACATTACAATTTATTAGAATTTGAAAAACTCTTATTACTTGTGATTAAGCTTGGAGGTCTAATGTAGATCAGTATTCAAAGTTAAGGTTGGAGTGCCAAGAATAAAGTTAAGGACTTTATCTGAAAAAGACACATTTCCTATCTCGCCAGTTAAAACCATGATTCTCTAAAACACGTCAAACTCAAGGCCAGTGGACCAAATTTGGCCCTCATTAACATTTCACCTGGCCCCAAAGGTAATACTTTAAATGTGAAAGTATTTCTGTTTTTGTTACTGTATTTAGTTCATTCTTGTCATGACAGCTGGCTAACTTTAAAGCCAAGAAAATTAAGTTTGAAATTTTCAATCGTTAATTTTGATGTGGAAAG
The DNA here is from genome assembly GCF_001266775.1 of Austrofundulus limnaeus. Taxonomy (NCBI): domain Eukaryota; kingdom Metazoa; phylum Chordata; class Actinopteri; order Cyprinodontiformes; family Rivulidae; genus Austrofundulus; species Austrofundulus limnaeus. Next base: position 888,526 of record NW_013952438.1, read on the forward strand.
ATCAATTACATTTTGTTGCAAATTTTGTCTCTTCTTATTTTAAAGTCAAATAATTGGATTCTTAGTGTTTTTTAACTGGTTTGATGGATTGTGATAAAAATGTATCTCTGAGATAAAAAAGGGATAAGAAGTAAATGTTAATGAAAAGTCTTTCTAAATTTAATTCATTTTCTTTGTAAAAAATGTAACAAAACATAATAAGGAAAAGGTAATTTGTATTTCTATAAAAATAATTTGTTATAAAACATTTCTTCCATAAGTATTGATAGATTAGCCTTTGGTTTGGACCAGGTTTTGAATTTTGGACCCTTGTGTAAATGACCTGATGCATCTCAGTAATCCAGGTAAAAAAATCAAAAAGGAAAAAAAATTGTATAGGTCTTCTGGACGGGTTCTTCTCTAATGAAACATTTCGTCTCTCCTCCAAGAGACTTCTTCAGTCTGAGTTTCAGGCAAAATTCAGGCTTTTCTAAACATGATGTCCCAGTGGCTTTCAAACCCCAAAACACATTACGGCAAAGGCTGGTTCACCCCAAAGATCCGGTGCCCCGGCACAAACAGAGCAATGTTGTATATGGTGTGAAGTGCCAGGAGGACTGCGACCAGTTATACATCGGGGAAACAAAGCAGCCACTGTTCAAAAGAATGTCCCAACACAGACGAGCTACATCTAATGGCCAGAACTCTGCAGTTTTCAATCATTTACAGGCCAGCGGTCACTCTTTCAGAGATGAGGATGTTCTCATTCTTGATAGAGAGGAACGTTGGTTTGAGAGAGGAGTAAAAGAAGCCATTTTTGTGAAGAAAGACCGTCCATCATTAAACAGAGGTGGAGGCCTCCGTTTTCAGTTGTCCCCCTCCTACAGCGCGGCCACTGCCAGTGTCACTCCACCCCCTGGTAACAATAAGTGTTAATTAGGTGTCAACGATAGCCATGTGATGTGAGTATCAGTCACATGGAGGCAGKGCTTAAAAGCCTGAATTTTGCCTGAAACTCTCAGACTGAAGAAGTCTCTTGGCGGAGAGATGAAACGTTTCATTAGAGAAGAACCCGACCAGAAGACCTATATAATTTTTATTCTTCTTGTGTAAATGAGTTTGACACAACGGCTCTAAAATATAAGAATTTAGGTTTTACCGTCTTCTTCATTAAGTGTGACTATTAAGTTTGTGGCATACTTTATTCAATTAATTTTCTTTGGGGTTTGCTGGTGTTGAACAGAAAAAATGTACCCCTGCTGTGACAGGAATGGTGTCAAGTGTAACAACAATGTGCTGCCCACAGATGAGCCTGTATTCATATTTATGAGGCCAGTGATGCTGGTGATTGTAGCCCAAATAATTTTTTTTACTTCCTAACATCTCACCTTCCTTCCAAGCAGGCTTTTCCTTCTCACACCGCAGGCCTCCAGCTGTATCCTTCCTTTGAGGGCCAGCTCTACCAGCATACAGCCGCGAAGACCGGAAGAAATACAGTCATTCCAGAAAGACGTGTAGCCCTTGAGAAAAAAAAAACACACACACACTTGCTTACTTTAGCTGACGTGTAGAGCCAGTCACAGTCCAGCACTTTCAGGTTACTTCCTGGCAAGCTGTCAAGACTTCCCAGGTAACGCAAACAAAAGAAGCCGTGCTAAGGACGTCAGTGTTTAATTACTGCTTTCATCCGGGAATTTAACAGACGACTGAAAAGCAACACCAAATGTCGCCACATTACGGTTATTAAGCAGAGTAATGACACGTTGCACTTTCGCATAAATAGAAAGTATTTGACACCGATTAGCTAACATGCTAAAGGTGTTTCAAGCTGTAGGCACAAATGCAGAAAACCGGTTGAATAAAAGTTTCTGCGTGTTGACATTTTGGTTCGTGACGCAACGTAAACACTATGTTGGAAAAAACAAATGTTGGGTTCCACCGACAACAAGTTTTTTTTTACTCGACAAGCTTGACACAAACAGCCACACACCTCTCGATCCTTGAGGCCCAGAAGCAACACCTCTTCCATGAGCGTGAGCCGGGTCTCCTTCGAGTCCCCCTTGTCGTCTTCCTCCTCCTCTTCCCCGCGGCGCGCCTCGTCTTCCTCGCCGCCGGAGTCCTTGTCTTTCTCGGCGGCGGCGCTGCGAATGGCCTCGGTCCTCCGCTGGACAAGGCCCGAGGTTCTCTGCGTGAGAGAAGTCATAGCTGGAGTTGCGGGACGACGGAATCCGGAGACAAGCGCCTACTTCGATCAACGAGAGAAGCGCGCCGCATGTAACGAAAATATTAAAGATGAAAACTGGGGAAGAAAAGGCCGACTGCGAGGAAGCGGCCGCTAACGTTGAGCTCGGCTCGGTATTTCTGCAACGACTCTGCCTACTTCCTGATCCAACATGGTGGCGATGACGTGACGTAGCGTGTCTTGTTTGCTGCGTTAATTGTATGGCAAGCCATTTTCGCATAAAATCGGTTTCGTCGGACTATCTGTAATTACGTTCTAGATCAGGGGTCTGCAACCTTTATGATCAAAGGAGCAATTTCTGCTCCTTGTCTCACTAATAAAATGTGTTCAGAGCCGCAAAACAAGCTACAACTGTGATTATCAATGGGTGGTCCGTGGGCCTATTCAAGGTCTTTTCGGGAACCTTTACGGTCAGTGGAGGTGACACTACAAGACAAAAAAAATATTGTTATTATTAAATTATTTAATATTATACACATAAGGACAAATAAAAAGACCATATTCATGTAAACAAGAAAATACTGTTTGGTTTATACCAAATTTAATAAAAAGTAGTACAATTGAATTATTCAGGGATTTTTTTTCTAATTCTTATTATGTTGTCTTCAAATGATTTTAAGATAACTGATGGATTTGAGAAAAAGAAGTTGTCTTATAAACAACAGTAAACAGCAGACTAACACGTTTTACTTTTTTATTAGTCGTTTTGATCACATATTTGCATACAAATTGATGTCAGTTGTGGGTATAAAAACCCAAAAAACTTTATTCTGTTATGTTTGGTCACATTTTCAAAGAGCTACTGCAGAGGAACCAGAGAGCCACATGTGGCCCCAGAGTCGCAGGTTGCAGACCCCTGTTCTATATCTAAAAATGAGTTTTGACTAGGAATAACTACATTTTGACTGTCCGAAACGTTAATTTAAGATATCTGTATTAACATTCTGACTAGTCATAATTCCAATTCAAGATATCTTAAAAGGAATGTTGACTAGTCAAAATGTAATTTAAGATATCTAAAATGACAACACTGGATTCATCATTTGAAGGGTCAAACATCTGTAAATGCAATTCAAGAAATCTCAAACGTAATTATGACTAGTCAAAATGATGTTTTTAGATATCTGAAATAAAAAATTGCTCGCAAGCCCCCATGCTGCCACTAAGCTGTCCAAACAGTTGCCTGCAGTTTTGTGAAGCTGCAAGGAATAACAATAAACTATCTGTTTTTTAATTCATGTTGAGCACGAGCTACAGAGATATAAATTGTGTTAAAAACAGAATTTGAGCTGGACTGACTTCTGACACTGCAGACCACTTAATAGCACATGATTAAAGAAAGGCTATAGTGACTTAATACAACTATTTGTAAATCATAGCTATATGCAGACTAGAGAGCTCATGGTGTGCACATATTACTCATATTTCCTATTCATATTTTATAAAATAAGACTGTGTTGCTGGCTTATTGGATGATTCTCTCTAGGAGCACCAGAGAAAGTAACTATGTCCATATTTCATGCATTAACTAGTGCAGCTTGAAAACAGATCACGATTATCATTTTCTACATAATATTGAGCAATAGTTTTGGTTATTTGTCCATTTACAATATTTTGTCATTGTAGCTATTTGGCAATCAACAAAATAAAAACAGCTGGAACTGGTTCTCTTGCATTATCATTTGATGTTTGTTATTTATTTTTATTTATTTATTTATTACATTTTTTATATTTTTTTTGACATTTTGAAGGTTTCCCAGTGACATAGACATATAGGCCTATACATAATGTTTAATTGCTGTGTACAGAAGGGTCAAAACAAAATGGCTTGCCATATAAAGCCACTAGTCAAGACTAACTTAGAGATATCTCGAATTGTATTTTTGACTAGTCCAAATTCTTTGTGGCAAGCCATTTTAGCATAAAATCGGATTCACGACACTTTCATTCCAGATATCTGAAATTGAATTAAGACTAGTCATATTTGTTATTTAAGAATCTCAAATTACATTTTGATTAGTATATTATATATTACTGCTCGGCCTGAAACATGAGAAACTCTCCGGTCCAGTTAACCGGAGAGTCTCCAGATCTTTTCACACAAATAAAACCAGATTAATGCCTATTCCATACATGATTCTAGATGTTTTTTCAAAGCGATATCTGTCTAACGCTCATGTTACATTAAACATAACATGTACAATAAATAAGTAAATAAATAAGTAAATAAATAAATAAATAAGAAGAAAGAAAGAAAGAAAGAAAGAAAGAAAGAAAGAAAGAAAGAAAGAAAGAAAGAAAGAAAGAAAGAAAGAAAG
>NW_013952438.1:893364-903073 GCF_001266775.1 Austrofundulus limnaeus
CACACACACACACACACACACACACATATGTATATATGTATATATACAGTATATATAAAGAATTGATAAAGAAAATATAGTTTCCCTGCTGCATCTGTTTAAAGTCCAATGACATTTGAATTTTGCACATAAAATCCACAAAAAAGGGGACAAATATGACCAGTTTTATACTCATGCATGGGTTTTTTTTCCAGGCACTCTGGTTTCCTTCTGGTCAGAAAACTGTCAAATACTGGAGATTTTAAAGGTGTGAGACTCATTGTTACCCTGTGTTGGACTGATGACCTGTCCAGGTTCATACTGCTTTTCACCAGATGACTTCTTGAGCAAGTTATGATTTAAATAATTTATACGGTTTTAAATAAATTTAAAAAATATTCAGTGTTTTGTAATATAGGTTGTCAACACAAGGTGGCAGACAGCACCTTCTTTTTTCTTTATTTCTTTTTTTTTTTTTTTTGTCTTTCTAAGTTTGTACTCCCTTTTTGCACCTAATCATATTTTAATGTGACTTTTGTACTTTGGTGAGGAGGTGGAACATTGCAACCAGCGAAACTAAAGTTCTGCATAAATTTAGATAAACAGAAGAAAAGAAACACTCTTTTTATCAATTCATTTGTTAAATGAAATTCGTTCCTTTTTGATCATTGCTTCAGGCTTGTATTCTTGAGGCTGCAGGTTCAAATTCAAATAAAATTCAAATTCAAAAATACTTCATTGATCCCAGAGGGAAATTAGGTGTTGTAACTCATTTAACGATTTATTGTAGATGCTGATGGCTGTGGCAGGAAGGATCTTCTCGACTGAAAACACTACAACAGCCTCATGAAGAGGATGGTCAGGGTTGTCCACAATGTTCTTGATTTTTTGTAAAATCCTTTTATGCACCATCATCTCCAGAGGTTCCACAGTCGTCCCAAGAACAGAACCAGTCTTCTTTATCAAGTTGTTTAGCCTTTTTATGTCCCTGGCTCTGATGCTGCTGCCCCAACAGATGATGCAGAAGAGATTACACTCTCAACAACAGACTTATAGAAGATCTGCAGCATCTTGCTGCAGACATTGAAGGTTCTCAGCTTATTCAAGAATAACAGTCTGCTCTGTCCTTTCTTGTAGACTGCTCAGAGCCCAGGTTGTGTCAAGAAGAGCATCTGGTATAAAATAATGACCAAATCTTTCATGCGAGTTCGCTCGCTGTGGCGACCCCTGCAGAAGGGAGCGGCTGAAAGGAAAACGACATAATGACAGTTGTCAGTGTGGGAATCTCTTCCTAAAATTTACATTGTTGGCTTCAGAAATGGAACGTTTATTATTTTTGGATCACTTTATTATTTGCAGACTCCACTAATAAACTTCAAAATGCCGCCCCTTTCCATTTCCTGCACTTCAGTGCTCTGCTCGTTTGGCCCAAGATCCTTTGAGAGGGCAGCAGAATTATGTGACTTATAAACAATGACTCGCAATGTTTCTCTGTGATGTAAATGATTACAGTTTCAAAGAGGATATTCTGTATTACCGCAGTGGGAAATAAGCCTAAAATTATCAGTGACGAGTCACACTTTCCTGTATGTCTCTTATAGGCATTTTTATCAGATAATAAAAGCTGCTGTGTTTCCTCTACAACTCCAAAAATGGACAAAAATACACTTGATGAAACTAAAGAACGAGTTAAGACCAAAATCAGCTCCTGCTTTTCAGCACCGAGCATAATTAACCACATATGAAATGTAGGAATTCAGTTTATGATCATTAAAATGCCCTCATTATGTTTGTGAGCCACATATACTCTAATAGCATTTCTCACAAATACATTTTACTCAACAATCTCTATGGCATTAAACAACCAATGAACCCAAAATTGTCTTAAGGTGACATTTTGGTTTTTTTATTCATTATTTCTTTTAACTGCAGAGAAGTTTGAGTCCACTATAAACGAACCACTAATTGCCATTTTATTGGTTCTATTTTTTTAAATGTCTGCCCACAGTTTTAACCTGTCACATGTTACAAAGTTATAATGCAGATTAATAGGTTATAGTCTCTTTGAATGTGTTATGGACTAATTATTTATATCTGTTTTACCTTGACACTGTCCAGTACTCATATCTTATGATAACTAGTTTCGGCTGTTTTAATCTGTTGCCCTAGAATTCAAGACTCCAGCAATGCATGACCTCTTTTTATTTTGATAAGGTGTTTCCGGGCTGACAGCCCTGTCATTGGTTAGATGGTTCACAGTTGGCGAACTGTGATTGGTTGTAAGCATGTCACAGGATGTTATATTATCGGCTGCTCTGCGCTGACGAGCCAGCCACAACTTGACAGACTTCTCTGACTGACTTCTGCTCTGTTGTTGCTCAAATTAAATCATTTGACGACCATACACGCAGACTTTCTGTGCATTTATTCCAACTTGTTTCTGCATTCTTGGTAAATCGTGCCACCACAGTATGTTACTGACATAAGATTAAAGATGGAAATAATAAAATACCAGAAAACAGTTTAAATTAAACCAGCAATTCTTGAAGAAATGCATATCACTCACCACCTCGCATGCCAGTGTGAAAAGATCTTTTGGGATCTGTTGGTGCTTATTTAGGATGACTCAACACACAACCTTAGCTCAATTTCTGAAAAACTGACTTTGTTCTAACCATTTTTTATGCTTGCTAAAGTTGATTAGCTGTGGAGGTCATCCACTACCTGTGGGGATTGACTCTAAAAGTTGATCAGTTGTTTGCCATCCTTGGGGTCAAAGATGATGACCACCAAATTCTGATTTTTGTGTGGTTGTGATCTGAGCTGTTTATTTTACTCACTGAGAATTCTTTGATAATCTTTATGGTTTACCTCAAAGCTCTCAGTGGCCACGTTTTCCACGAGCCTTAAAAAAAGAGCAATGATTTCCCAGGTGTTTAGGTTTCAAGCTTTTTATGTTTTAGGGTTTCCTTCCATCTTTTCTGTTGGCCTCCCTGAGTTCTGCTGACTTTACTCAGGTCTGAAAGCAGAATCTGGTGCAGAAGACACGAACAAAGATCTGTCTTTTGCAGCTGGTTTTCATGATGCATACTTTGATGAAGGGCAAACCAGCTTCTTCTAGAGCCCTGATGTTGATGCAGTGACCCACCCATTGGATACTGAGAATCTTACAAAGTCACTTGTGCCTTGTCTGCAGGTAGTTTCATGTCTCTTAAACATAAAAGGACCGTGACAACAGTGGTACATCTGTATTAGACAAGCACCCATTGCTTTTGTCCAATGCCGTACCAATTATCCTCATCAAGTGTAGCATCGGCTGATAAGATAAATGACGTTTACAGCTGTAGTTGTTCATTCAGTCATTACTTTCTGGGAGTTTCACTAAAACATGTCCACTGATTCATGACGTATTTTCAGACAGGCACAGCCCACCTAACAAAATGTGTCTGACTCAATTCTGGTTCACACAATGTACCATCACTCGGCCCAGATACTGGAAACAATGATGGCCCTTTGGTGGCCCAGGTGTAGTTTACCAGAGGTGTTCCACGCATGGGCCAGCACCACATAAACCAAACCACAACTGGGCCAGCTGTGGCATACCATCTTAAAAACAGTGCCATCATTGCCAGACCTGGCCCACACCTGTCTGCTATGTGGGATACACAGTCAGTTTCACATCAGCAGGCAGTTATAGATGACAAAATGTATTTAACTCCACCTGCTCATGAGTTGACTGCAGCAGATTATGAATACTCGATTAATTTACATCAGGCAGAATGATTAAAACCCCTCTACTGTCCTAATCCATCTTTATTGCCTCCGTCAAGTCATAACTAAAGGAACAATCTGCGCAGTAACAAAACACTGTCTGTTTTTATGACATTAAAAAGAGACTCTAAAAATTCCTCAGAGAGATGCTTGGAAATATGCGCCGTGTAAACAATAATCTCTTCTGCCATCACAGCCAAGACAGTTGCTCGACTCTGACCATCTATGTCGAATTTTTTGCACACAGTCCAAGATGACAAGACGCACAACTGGGAGATTAGTCCTTCAAGTTTCATTGAAAATCTCTTTACGTTATAAAGACTTCGAGCAGTCGTAAACATGCAGATGCTAGTTTTAAAAATAGTCGTGTGTTTGTAGATTTTAATTAAGTAGTAAGTTGAAAGTGTAGTCTTTAAAAACCTAGATTTTATCTTTTCAACAATAATCAACTGGACCCAAATGTTTCTCGACATAACAGCTAATCATTCGCCGCCTCAATGACACTGTTAATAAAACTCGAGGTCCCTGGGAGGCCTGACAGATAATTTATGGTTTCAAATGGCAGGAACTAAACATCTGTATTTTTCACTTTGTACATTTTGGCTCACTGATCTTGGAGCTCTGGTCCTGACACTGAGCCCAAAGCACTCCCCAGAGCTTCCCAGGAAGCCTCACTCAGGCCCATATTGGAGCCATTTCCTGTCTCTGGAGTGGGCAAAAGGGGGTGACCCTTAGTGACCCTCCCATATAAATGCACATGAATGCTCGCACATACACACGCATGCATTAAGGCAACACCCCCACAATGAGAACCCGGGGAAAGGCACTTTCATGTGAACTGCTGTAAGTGAATTGTAAAATCTCTCAAATGCTTTACAGACAGCATCTTATAGGAGAATAATGGCTGAGAAAATATAGTTATAGGTAATAGCTCGTGATATTGAAAAACGCTCCGGTGTTTCTTCGAAGGCTGAGAAAAAGCAGGATCACAGTTTAGGGATCATGTGTAGAGGGCTTAAAAATAAACATCCTCTCAGTTTACTCAGTTTGTTTCAGTAATAGGAAAGCTGAAAGAACAGTAGGCCAAGCTGGGTGGAAATAATTTGAGGATAAAAAGGGTCACATTTGCAATTTTCTCAGTGGATGGTACAGGGTCTCTGTCCTGGGCCAGTGCAAACACAAATAGCAAGAAAAACAGAAGCTCAAATGACAAGACGCTTACGATTAACAGCGCTTCCAAGGACATGCAGGACTCATCGGCCTGATGGCCAGGGTTGGGTGAAACTATACAACTTTATTTTTCTTTTAAAGAAAAAAACAAGGTGGAGGTGAAGAAATAATGAGATGTCAGAGTTGAAAACTGGGAGCAAAAAATAATGTGTGTTTGAACAGCCTGCTCCAGCTCTGCACAATCACAGGAAGTGCATTGCTTTTGCCCCATTCACAGTGACGCGAACAATAAACATAACAATGAGGTCATACATCTACACCCCATGCGGCGGATGACTAAAAGCAGGGGCTTGGATTCATGAAAGGGTCGAATCTGGGGCCGAGATCCATCTTTTCTCACAACCACTGGGCTGATCGCTGTTTTCAGAAGGAATAAGAAGCAGAAACACTGTCACAGCTTGAGAGAATGAAGTTGTCAAAGTTTCACTAATTGTGTTTTGCAAATTTACCTGCAAATGAGGAAGTAATAGTTAGGTTTGTGAAGGCCTTGAGTTCACTTAGGTGGGTCACAAACTCATTGTCTGCACTTATCTCATGTCTCTTGATGCAGTGTCTGCATCAACTTTGTATTTCTTTTCTTTTTTAGAATAGCCTCATGAATTTAGCACAGAGCACCAAACACAGGAAACGGCTGTTCAGTGGAGACTTCTGCAGCTACAACCGTCTTCTCTCAGTGGTTGGTGGAGACAAGACTGCCGTGTCCCATTCACTGTCACAGGGAGCTGATTACCAGACCTTGTTAAAGGTGCATTACACCCTGAGGTGGTTATCAGTCCATCACATGATCCCACAGAAACACAAAATCACAAGTACCCACACGTCAGGTCAATCAACTCGCAAACTCACAATTGAAAAACATGTTTTTATGGATGGTATAGGCTACATGTAGTGCTCGTAGAGTAAACCATTCTTCAGTAGTAAATGTACAAGTTATCAATTTGCTGCAGGGATGTTGGTTTTTTAGTGAAAAGATGGACGGTCAAACATTTGTGAAGTCTAGTGGAAAAAAATATCCATAAAGCAAAAAAACTGTCAATGTCAGTTTATAGCATATTTAAAACAACAAATTTGAAGTGCTTTACAGTTCAGGACTTGTGCCATTAAGAAAAGAAAGTTAAAAATGAAAGGTGGAAAAAACAAAATGAGTTACATTTTAGCTTTAACCTCAACTTCCAGCTGTGGTTGCAAAGAGCTGTGTTATTTGACAAATTTTGAAAGTGTTTTTGAATAAATCAAGCGATGTCCATGAATGTGCCACTAAGCACGGTGGATTAGTGGTTAGCACTGATGCCTCATTGCAAGAAGATCCTGGGATCGGTCCCTGGGATCTTTCCATGTGGAGATGGTCTCCTCGTGCTTGCGAGGGTTTTCTCTGGGTACTCTGCTCTGGTTTCCTCCCACAGACCAAAAACATGTATGTTAGGCTGTCCTATGGATCAGACCTCCCATACAAAAGAGATCTGTGATCTCAGTGGGATTTGTCTGGTTAAATAAAAACTAATAATAAAATAAAGAATATCTTGTCTGTAATATCATGCAGCTGGAGGACCCCCTCCCCTCCCCACAAAGGGGTGGGGGGGATCTCTACAATACTGGGGAAAAAAACTTTTATCTTGTGATGACAGAACATAGGAGACATGATGAAATCATTTATTTCTATGTAATTTTATGTTTATTTGTAATATTATTTTTTAAGAATTACCTAAGCAGATGCTTCATGTAAAATGTTCCAAAATCAAAGCTAATATTTTAAGCATGATTTCTTGCTGTTGTTGATTGTTTAACTGACATTTTGCACTCTCTGGTGATCTTTTGATTCAAGTTTGTTGTCATTTTCTTGAAAATAAAACTGAAAATGTGTTTATTGATTCCCTTAAGCCAGTATTTTCTGTGATCCTCCCTTTCCCGTGCTCAATTTCTGCAGGAAGTCTTAACAATGGAGAACATCCAGAGCTCCTGAAACTAAACTGGAAGACACATACACACATCTGCAGAGTGTGGACATGTCAGGGACACATCCATACGTAATTATATATCAGTGAAGAAGTGGTGACCTCAGCATTTGTTTTACTGTTTCAGCATAGTGTTTTGGAAATCCTGTTCAGTTTAAGACAAAACAACCAGTGTTGGAAAGAAACAAAAATATTTCTCAATCATTTCTAGTGAAGACAATTTTAAAATACTTTATTCATTTGATTAGGTGTAAGGAATTCCAGTTCCTTTGGTTCATTTTACACTAACAGCTGCACATTTTTATTATTATTATCATTAGCACTGTAGCAGCAAGATAGCCACAACATCCAGTCTAAAATTGACAAAGATGACGATCAGTCTAAGGAAGAGAGGAAACAGATGAGTACAAATACACAGAGGGAGGCAATGAGTGGGCATGGGTGTAACAAAGTACAAAAACTGATTAGTCATAGTTAAAAAACAGACACATGAAATCAAACAAGGATGCAAAATATACAAACATAACTCAAAAATGCATCAAATCCAAATACAAAAGAACAGAAACTCAAATGAATTAAAACAAAACCAAGAAGACAAGTGCTGATTTAGAAGATTTTAACACAAATGGGAAACTTAAGGCATGATATAGGTTTCTTCATGATGTGGAGCTGATTTGCTGCCTTTGGTACCAAACAATTAAATCAAAGGGTTACATGAAGGCATTTTATAGAAAGGTAAAAAAAAAAAAAAAGAAAAAACACTCAAATTAACAACATGTTGAAGACATCAAATTACACAGATGAAGTTTTATGGTGTAATGTTTTTCCTGGGCGACAGTTAAACATCTCAGTAAAAAGTATCATTGGTATCAATTTAATAAAAATAATTATTCAATTGTCTTTATACAAAACCTTTTAATGCACCTCACACAACTAGAACGCCCAGAATTCCACAAAGTAGTACAAAACATAATATAATACGATGTTTTGTTTTGTTTTTCCTCATCTAACCTTCTGTGGTATTTTTGTTTTTCTTTTTAAAAGGTAGCGCGACCCCTGCTGGATGCTGCATGACCTGATCACCTGTTCCCCCATGTTTCCGTCATGTGTGTGTCTTCTTGAATGGGTGTTCTTAAATCTAATTTCATTGTGCTCTGTACAATGACAATAAATGAAATGAAATGAAATGAAATGAAATCAAATAAATGCGAGCTGACTCCAAATTTAGGCAACAAATTGTCTTGAGCAGATGCCCTCAGAAACCGAACCATGTTTCTCCAAATCAAAAGATGTGTGTCTGCAAAGGTCAAGTGAATGTGAACATGATGATGGGCTGTAAAGACCTCATGATCTCAGTCATCATCTGGTTGCACAGTGGGAGGTCAAACACAACAAGGTCAACTGATATACCTAAAGAGATGTGACCCCTGAGGGGCCAGGGTTGGAGGTTTTGAGTCTTCAGGCCTGAAATTCACCCCAGCAGACTTGTTATTGTGATCAGACTTGTCAAAACTAAACTGTTTCACTGTTATAACTTTTAAATTCATCCATAAAACATAGGCAGTCAGCAAGGTTAGAGCTCCTTTTAACCACTTCTTTGGATGTGACATGGTGGCCTTCTCAGTTTACTTTTTTTTTTTTTTTTTTTTTTACAAAATCTCCTGTTCACCATTTCTTGCTACATGTGGTGTTGAGTTCCTAATGTGGGTGTGTTTTGAATTTAGCCTACTATGTTCACCTCTGCCTTCTCTGACAGCCAAACTAGTAAACAACCTTCTGCTTGTAATTTGAAGAACTTGGCTTGACTGACTCAGCTAGATAACGTAATGAAAGTCAGGAGCAAACTTTTTACTTTTTATACTTAAACTGTAGTACTACTCTGAAATCCTACATGAGAGAAACAAAACAAAACAAAACAAAACAAAACAAAACAAAACAAAACAAAACAAAACAAAACAAAACAACAACAACAAAAAGTAGCTACAACCAAAAGAAAAAAAGGACCAGAGTATTTTGAGGAGAGACATTTTCATCCTATTTTAACAAGATTTGTTCGTTATTTTAATCAAAATTTTATGTCATGAATGTATATTTGTTACTTACATGTTTTTAAATTTTTGTGATTAGATAAATATGTTTAGACCTAGGCACAATTCTGTTGGACTTTTTTGTATTTTTATTGCCAAGATAAAAGAATAGAAACAAAAACACCTAGTGAAGACTAAAAGAAAAAAGAATGACCCCAAATGTTCAGGAAAGTTTATGGCAAAACTAACAAAAACATACATTTTGAATTTTGCAATTACTTTTCTTTACAAAAAGCTTGTTTGTGAATTCACCAGTTTGTGAATTACTGTTATGAATTCTTGAGTTTGACCATTAAAGATCAAACTTTTTTTTTGAGCCAGATGTAACATTACTGGGACAAAAAAAATGGAGAAGTAAATTAAAAAATCAGTTAATAAATGAAATGTTTACAGTGTATTTACTTTAAATTAATCCCAAACATCCTGATCAAACAAAATAATTTAATTAGTAGTATTATATTGACACATACTACTGTATATGTATTTGTAACGAACCACTCTATGAAATTAGGACCAGCCCAATCTCACAAAATAATCCCTTAAGATCTTTGCATTATGAAATCTCAGACACTGACAAGACCAATTCTGATCATGAATGAGAAATGAAAACTTGTGACCTGAACGTATTTCCAAAATAAAGTAATTTATTTTTAGATATATGAACAGGATTAAACATACAAACATTTATTA
>NW_013952438.1:907068-916398 GCF_001266775.1 Austrofundulus limnaeus
GTTGTCGTTTGTAATCATCAAAATTAAACGAAATAAACATTTGAAATATATGAGTTTGTATGTAATGTATGAATATAATATACAAGTTTCACTTTTTAAATGGAATTACCGAAATAAATCTACTTTTTCATGATATTCTAATTTTATGACCAGCACCTGTATATGGCCTATTATTGAAAAGTCCTGCAGCAGGCTTGTGGGTGGGCTGCTGCGAAGCTGCTGCCTGTCTCTTTTAATATCCAAGAGTCTGTTGCTCCAAACATGAACCATGCAGAACACTTTCTTACGCTGAATTGTGAACATAACTTTTAAAATCCCCACCCTCCCTCTTATGCCTCCCTTTGTGTCTGCCCTGCTCTCATGTCAGATGTCACACCAAATGAGCGCACTCTGAGCAGAACGTAATATCCTGGTGGCTGTGAGACATGCCAGGAATGTGACACTGGAAAGAAGTATGTGTGTGTTCACACATGATAGTCATGCATTTAGTGCATGCAAATCTGTAGTGTTTATGTGTCTGAAAACATAAAGCTAAATGCAGCAGACTGCAAAAAACGACCAGAAAAAGACTTGATCAAAGTTAATAAAATCAAAGGCAAACTCAATAAAGTAAACTTGTTAAGTGATACCTAACTCAAAACAGGCACCAGTTAGAAACAGACTCCATGTGTGAAACTATGAGAAGATGCAGAAGTAAACATAATGCACAGAGATCTGCAAACTAAAAAAAGAAGTAACCTGTTAGACCATGACAAAAAGTAATTTTAACAGTCTGTTACTCAGGTATAAATCCACACAATGCTAGAAAGTACTGTATGTTTGGTGCCAAACAGGCTACAGAAAGTGATTGGTGCTCAGTAATCTAAAAAGAGAGAAAACAATTCAATGAAGCCCCATCAATTTCATGTACTCTGACATCAGGATTCGGGGACAAACTTCGATAGAAATCACATTCCTGTCATTGTTAGAAACAGTTGAAGAAAGAAAAAAAAAACCACTGAAACATAATGACTTTCAACTTTTGACTCCAGTCCCATAACAATGAAGTTTGGCATAAATTACTAAAACATAAAGAGTCTGTGTAAGTCGCAAACAACACTTCTTTTTAATGTTATAATGCAGCACTGGATCATTTTTTAGACTCAATCGTTTTGAAGCTTTCAGAGTTCATCAGGCAAGACACATTATCCCTGGTGATGAGATGTCAAGTATTGTATTGGGTGTGAGTGAATGAACGTGGCTTGTTTTACAAAAACACTCTAAGTTGAAAACAAGTCCAAAAAATGGTTTTAAATAAACAGTCTTGAACATTTACCATACTCTCTTTGTGGTCACTGTTGTTATAAAATACAAGTCTTCAACAAATTTCTTACACACAAATCCCAATGTCATCCATCCATCCATCCATCCATCCATCCATCCATCCATCCATCCATCCATCCATCCATCCATCCATCCATCCATCCATCCATCCATCCATCCATCCATCCCTTATGCTGGGGAAATTCCAAAGTGTTCCGGATGAAGTATACAAATGAAGATCATTTTGTTGGCACCCTACCTTCTTCTTGTGGCAGTTTTAAGGGTCACCACAGCATATTCTCTTTCCTCACTTTAACTATCTTCATGTCCTCTCTAACGGCAGCCATATAACTTGTTTTAGATTTTTTTCAGCTGTATCTCTATTATCCTTCTACCAATATACCAACAGTCCTTCCTCTGTATACTGTATGTCCAAACCATCTCAGTCTGGTGTCTAACTTTATCTCCCTTCAAGCTACACTGTACCTCTGATTATCTCCTTTATGTCCTTTCCACCCCAGAGGAAAACCTTAGCATCTTCTTCTCTGCCATTTCCACTTCCATCTCTGTCTCATCTTTTTATCAGTACCACAGTCTCCAAACCACACAATGTAACTGGTCTCACAACTCTCTTATAAACCTGTCCTTTGACCTTTGCTACCACCTTTTTGTCACAAATCACTCCTGAAACTTTTCCTTGATGCAGTCCCACCTCCACCTTGAAGCTACTCCCTACATCATATCTCACTTTCCTTCCATCCTCGAATATGTGCTGTATCAGTCTAACATACTTCTCTGCCACTCTACAGCTCCTCCATCAACACCATGTCATAAAAGCTTTCATTAAATTAAATAAGACAATGAAGTTCTTTCTGACCCATTCTGTACTTCTCCATCAGCATCCTCAAAGCAAAGATGGTGTCTGTGGTGCTCCTTTTTGGCATGAAACCATATCGGTGCTCATAAAGTCCAAGTCTAGCTTCCACAAGTCCCTGTTTCCCTTGGGTCAAGGCAATTTAAACTCAAGGGCAGCGGGATGATTAAATCTTCATGATGAGTTGGTAACTTTCCACAATACTAAAAAAAAATAAATAAAAAAACTAAACACAACAGATGTGACTGAAGCTAAATGGATCCAATTTTGTCTCATCAATCACAGAAACTTTGGGTCTTGTCAACATGCATGTCAGCAAATTCCTATCTAGATTTTTGGGGATTTTCTGTCAATACTGGAGCCCCCTGGGTTTTCTTCCATGCAGCCCAGTATGACTAAAAAATGTGACAGATGGTATAATCAGAAATATATTTTACCTTAACCTTGGATTGTTTCTTTGGCTCTTTTCCTAACAACTTCAGTCAATATGAAGCAGTTACTTTTTTCTGTTAGGGTTTTATTTGTTCATTACATTTTCATATATGAATTAAATGCATGTATGATGGAAAGGATGACTTTTCTGCTAAGGTATAGAGTAACCATCAGTGCAATGAACCTGAAGGGAGTCCAGCTTGTTCCTTAGAGAGACGGAGGATCAGTGTTGGGGGTGAAACTGAAACCACCTCAGTGTTGACAAGGTCAGAATAGGTCCCGACCCTGCGCTGGCCCTGTGTGAAGAGATGCTCCAGCTCCACTCTGCTTGGGGACAGGAGATTGAAGAGATCTCTAATGGCTGTCTTCATGTACCAGACTATTGTTTTTCCCCTGTCCAGAGGGTGATACTTGGGTCACTTTGAAGATAGTGTGCTCATATTTACTCATACAGCTTTATTCATGATCATATCCTGCTCCTTTTTGTTGTAGTGAGGATATAGACACTTACCTCACATAAAACAACAGATATTCAGATGTGGATGGTTTGCAAGTTGGCTGCTTTTTGCTAGAAAGTTGATGCTTAAACAAGAGAGGACCATCATCTCTTGTTTAAGTATTAATTTTCCAGCGAAAAAAACTATTTATGTGTTTAAACTTTGGTCACTTCCTTCATATTGAAACATTTCTGTAAATTGTTTGCACAATTTTAAAGAGAAATTGGACTGGCAATAATAAAGAAGAACAAGAAAGGGGAAGGAACTTGAAGGGGTTTAAAGTCAGCATTAATCCATCTGCTCTTCTTGGTCTGCTTAATGTTAGAGTTCAGAAAAATAAAGACAAAAGCTGGTCTCATCAGAGCAATCAGAACGGATGGATCTGCTTTCTGTCATACTGAGCTGTCCATCTCCAGTGACATCACACTCACCAGCAGCCCACTGTGGTGACGCCACCAATGCAGCAGAATCAGAAACCAGTTCAGACTTTCTGTACTGTTGCTGTTTTTTTTTTAATTTAAAAAGACAGAAGTTGAAACTGTCCTTTTTCTATACCAGCACAGTCATCACAGCCTTATATAGATATAAACAGCAACTCTCAAAAGCAGAACTGATATCTGCGACTTCTAAATTTAATTATGTGGCTTCAGTTTCAACAAAGATTTTGTAGAGATTTTGTAGAAATTAAACGTGAATGGTTAGAATTCATGTTGGAAAATAGGCCCACTTATTAAGACATGATTATGTTATAACGTGCTTGGTGAACTCTCAAGTATAAAAAAAGTGCTCATTTGCCTTGTCGTCATATCACTATTTAACAACAAAAATGTACTTTTGGGTGTGTTTGACTGTTAGCAAAATATCTCATGAACCACTACTCAGAATTTAATAAAACGCTAGAAAAAAAATGTATTTCAACAACGGAAGCCAAGGATCCAGGGGCAGACAAAGTTCAGGGGCTCGGGCCCTGTTGATTTTTGTCTTGGGGACTGGGTTTGGTGGAGAGGTGCCAGGTGAAACTCAAACTCAGGACAAATCTCAAATAAAAGAGGGGAGTTATCTGGGATCCCCCTCAGACTAACTGTCTCAGAAATTTGGTACCATGATGGCAGTAGTGACCCAATTAAAAACATTAAAACCCCAACACCCAACACATACACAATGTTTGTACAACCTTTTCACGTAACCTTCAAAATCAACATGGACTGTCTGTTAGCCAAATATCTCCTAAACCACTGCTCAGATTGAAATGGAATTCACATTTACAACTTAAAAACTTTTGGATTTAACATATTGGCATAGTGCTTAGTGACATGTGATTTACTGTAAACTCAGCAAAAAATGATAATTTTATTTAGAGTGAAGTTGTTATTTAAAGGCACAGTGTGTAGGATTTGTTGTTTTCAGCGACATCTAGTGGTTGAGTGGTTGAATCATCCTCCCTGGTCCTCCCCCCACCCCCCCCCCCTGCTTCCAAACACAAAGGAGTTGCTACGGTGTCTCTCAGGTGTCAAAAACCTTTGATAATTCCAACCGCGATGTCTACCAGCAGCTTCAGGGCTAGTGATGTTTCAAGTGGTAAGATTATGAGCTTTAATAAGTAAAATTATCCCAGCTAAAATGACAGACAACAAATATTACATTTTTTGTATTACAACTAAAACCATTTTTGATGCCGCCACCGCAGTTTGTCCTTCATGAGCCTTCGTAGACAAGATGGCGGTGCAAGATGGCGGCTGCCTGTATTGGCGACCCACGGCCATGGAGATATAAACAGCTTTTTATAAGGTTAAAAATAATAAAACAAGGTCTTTGTCTGCAATGATTAGACATGTTTTTTTTATTATTGTCATTAGTGATTATCTCAATTTCGGCTAAAAGAATTGACAAAATTCTACACACTGTGCCTTTAAATGTTTCCTGCCTGAGATGCAATGTTCTGACAGGTCTGAAGCGTGCAACTAGGATTAATCAAGCCGTGGACTTAAAAGAAGCCTAAAGAAGCTAATGTTTTTCACATAGCAGAAGAAAATATTTAATTTTTCATTAGTTCTTTTGTTTCATAACTCTGAATGTAAACTAGTGGAGTCTATGGTTTACATCATGCCAAAAAATATTTCTGTGAAAGTAGTATGAAGTCCTCGGATAGCCAATCTTTATCAGACACAACAAAACTGAATACCCTAGTATATATTTACTGTGACTTGTCAAAACAGTAGGGTGGTTACTGAGGGGGTGGAGCCTTTAATTCATCATGACTTGAACATAAATTTAGTTTGCTCAAAAACAGTTATATTTTACACAGCTTTGAATAAGTTTAAAGATCCTAAACTTAGCACTAAAGGTAAGGAAATGTGTGTTTGATAGGTTATTTCTTTGTTGTAACAATGCTTCTTGGCAATAAATCTTATATTGGTGCACAGCCTGTCAATTTCTTTTAAATGGCGCCACATTTGTAAGGAACATGCATTTCTTGAATGAGCAGTAGTGGGTTGTGTACATGAACAATTTGCCCAGTCTTACTGTTGATACTTGTTTTGAGCCTCTGGTACCCCCAGGTGCTGCCAATCAAGTGTCAGTCACAAGATTTATTGACAGGAAGCATTCTTACAACAAAGAATTCAGTTTCCTTACTTTTTGTGTGAAGGTTAGATGTTGCTGTCTTTCCTTCTCAGACTTGTTAATGTCAATATGATGCACGTCTTCTTATATTCGTTAACTTCTTTTATCTTTGTTAAACCTGCAAGGTCTTATTGAAGCAAACTTTCTCTTATCTCTAATCAGGGATCCCTGATTAGTTGTAACATTAGACTTTTTTTTGATAAACGTATATTTAACTGTAAAATAAAGACTGTAAAAACACTGTAGGATTTTTAGTTTTGTACATTTTTAAATATATATTTTAACACGGATGGAGCCATTTTATTTACATGCAAAGCATTCTGGGTAAATGATGACGTGGATAGGTCATCGGTGCGAGGCTGCTAGCGAGCTATATCCACCCTGAAGGATAGTCTTGGACAATATTTGACAATTGACTCTTTTAAATGAAACCAGAGAGCGTTGACAGAGAGGAGAAGGTAGAAATGACTCAGCCTGTAACTGAAAATATAGATGGAGGACAACAGAGCTGCTTCATGGAAGAAGAACCTCAGCTTAGCCTGTTAGCCTTTGTGCTAGCAGTGATGCTATATGGCCTTATGTATTAGCTCAGTGCTAGCTCAACAAGCTAAACTGAGGTCCTCCATCCATATTTTCAGTTACAGGCTGAGTCATTTCTACCTTCTTCTCTCTGTCAATGCTCTCTGGTTTCATTTAAAAGAGTCGATCATCAGATATTGTCCAAGATCAACCTTCAGGGTAGGTATAGCTCGCTAGCAGCGTTGCACCGATGACCTTTCCACGTCATCATTTACCCAGAATGCTTTGCATGTAAATAAAATGGCCCTATCCGTTTATATTAACTTTTAGTTTAAAAATTATAAAAACTAAACATCCTACAGTATTTTTACAGTCTTTATTTTACAGTTAAAATAAATGTTTATCAAATAAAGTCTAATGTTACAACTAATCGGGGATCCCTTTAAGAGTTTACTGGAGCCTGACATGTGGAGGGAGAAGCTGTGATTGAACCATCAACCCTTTTGACATCTAAAAGCATGTAAGATTTTCAGACTTTTAGAAATACATGAACTATTTGGCTAATGATTTTTATTTACAAAAGCAGATTTCTCGTTTTGTTGTCAGCTAATGGATTTAAAAGGCAACTTCTGCAGCGTTTTTATTTTGCCAGATTTCCAGTAATACTTTTATCAGGAAATAAATTGTATAAGGAGGGAGGGGACAAGTGGTGGAGCTTAACACTCAAAACTACTGAGTTTGCATCACATCCCAACCAGAGACTTCACATTAATTTTTTGATTTTGATTTTACTCAGAGTTTCCTCCTGCTTTTAGTCACTGACACACATCTGGAACAACAGAGGCATTTACAAATGAGTCAGCTCAGTTGTTTTTCATGTTTTGTGCTGATTGTTTTTGGTCTTTACTGTAAAGTGTGTCCCAATAGTTTGCATCAACTGAAATTCACAAATTTTAGCTTCCCAACAACCGTCTGTTTACTTCCCAACTGGTGCTACAAAGTAATGATGCCACAAAATTCTGTGGAAAGCAGTTTATCAGTCAATATTTTACAATGGAGTGAAAGTCTTGATAAGAAGTGGAGGAACATATTACGACTTGTAACAAAACAAAAAAAAAAACCACCAAGATTTGTATCACCGTTTTGGTCTCAACATTAGAATTATTCTCCTATAATGTTTACTTTACTGCTAACAGACATCATGCACTCCTTCATGTTGAGGAAATTTTGTTCCTGCAACAAATTTCCCAGGATTTTTTAGCTTTTTTTCTCGTTGATTGTTGGAATTAAGCCTCCAAAATCACAAAGAAAAAAGAAAAGAAAAGGAAAGGAAAGAAAAGAAAAGAAAAGAAAAGAAAAGAAAAGAAAAGAAAAGTCCTGTTCTTGATTACTATTTATGCCTAGACCCTAAGTTTCAGTGCTTCAAACAAAGTTGATTTAGGTCAAGCTATTCATTTGTCTGGGAGGCAGGGTTTGTCTTAATTGGATGTTTTCCTTTTTACATTTTTATCCAAATTTGTAAAAATAAAATAAAAACACTGGTGATGCATTCTTCCTGCCTATCCACTTGTGAAGGAAATTAAAGCGATAGGGAGAGGAAAAACACATTAGCATGGACTTCCACAGCTAGTACACACAGCTTGTCGAAAAAAAGAAACAAAAAAAAACACAGGGCAGAGAGGAAACTGCGTAAAGGCTCAAAAATGAAAACATGGATTTTCATCAGAACACTTTCTGTTAGCAGAAGAACAAAGCGGGCTGAAGCATGTAAGAGGATAAGGAGGGAGGGGTCCGTTTGTGAATTGGAGCTAATCAGAGTCTTCCTGAGGCTCAGTCAGGGATGTCTTTGAGACTGAAGACAGGAAGGACTCCTGTAAACTGTCTCATTTGTTGGGTGTTCCTGAGATCCTGCCTCAGGCGCATATGTGTGCGAGCCTTTGCTTACATTTAAACTGTGCTGTATTTGTTGCTCGCATGTATTGTGGGTTGCATATCTCGGAATAAGGCTTCAAAGGATGGCCTTCATGTACGCAGGTTTGCCTTTTCTCTTGTGTTTGCAGCTCCTTGTACGTCAAGAGGTCATAATATTTAGGCTCAGAAAATGAGAGCGTAAACTGTGTTGATAATATCATGACACAGAGCCAAGCGTGCAGATGTGGATGAAGAGAGGGAGGAATAATATGGCAATTGGTGCAAAAATATCCAGCAAGAATATGATGAGTATTTCTTGTACGGCAACAAAAAGCAGAAATTACTATGTCAAGCACGAGGTCACATACTTTTTTAATAATGTTCAGCAGCACGTTTGAAATTATTAAATATGGCTGAAAGTTTGCAGTTTTTTTTTTACTATAGGAGAGCTTAGCCAACCCTATAGGATTTTAAAGGAAAATCTTAAGCCTACTAAAACAAAAACTGGGGAGGAGCCTGATAACTGCAAGCTCCACCTCCTATTCTACTTTTAGAAACTTTAGGAACCACAAGTAAACCTGCTGCCTGAATAAACTGCTCTGTTGGTGAAAATATGGAACAAGAAGATCTTTAATATAACTTGGATGTTAAGAGCTTTGTACGTAAAAAAAATAAGATTTTAAACTCTGATTTTTCCCCTCGCTGAAATCTCTTGTGACCTTTTGAATACTTTTAGGGTTTTAAGGACAAATTCAAAACCACAGACATGAATGTGCTGAGTGAGCAGAGAGTTTCCCCACAAAGACAGAACAGAGAAGCATCTCCCTCTGTCTCAATCTGTGACATCTGAATAGTTTTCAGGTCACTATTTGTTGATTTTGATGGTCAGCAGAGTACATACCAGGTCAATAAGTCTGAGTTGCCTAACTGAGGCCTTTGAAGGCTTTAAATGCAAGCAGCAAGGTTTTAAAATCAATGGAAGTGCAGAGCGACAACAACAGGAGATCCAGCTGTGGAGTTTTGAACCTTTTGAACCAAAGCAAGAGTAAATCTAACTTTTGTAAGACATAATTTAGTAGTATGAAGTATGAGATTATTTGAGCTAAAATAAATAAAAAAGGGCAAAAACAATTAAATACAGCATCTCTCTCTCTCTCTCTCTCTCTCTCTCTC
>NW_013952438.1:917270-928333 GCF_001266775.1 Austrofundulus limnaeus
TGTGTGTGTGTGTGTGTGTGTGTGTGTGTGTGTGTGTGTGTGTGTGTGTGTGTGTTAAACTCTCAGAAAGTATTCACTGAAAAACCTAAGCTTGAATTGTTGAAGTCAACTCTGTCTGTTAGCAAAATATTTTATAAACCACTGAAAGGTGTGGACGTAGCTGATAGTCATCCAACGCTGTGCGCTAACACACCTTTGTTTAAAACGTTGGGATGCAAGGCAGAGAACATACATTTCTTCGAGGTTGTACATATAAAAAAATACAAGCAATCATTGATGAAAAACAGCAATGCACTGTGAAACAGGCCAACTTATTTTCATTATAAAGTCAAACACTTAGTTTGGTATTTTGACATTTTCTTTGGTTGATTATTTCATTTAAAAGAATTAAAAAGGTCAGCCTGTTGCTTCATTCCCAATTTTAATGTGATTGATGTTTCCACTGAAAGATAACAAAAAGCTCATTCTGGCTTGGACCTGTCTTTGATATGTTCCAGCTGATTGACCCCCTCAGGACTGATGAGTGCCAGGAGGGAAATCTATTTTTGGATGATGGAGCATGATACCAGAGGGCAATTTAATCCATTTTTTTTATCAGAAAACACGAGCAGCAGTGTTGATATTTGTTCAAATAATTACCCCCACATGCACTTTAGAACTTTAGACTTTACACTTTTTGTTTATCAGAATAAACTCGGCTGTTTGGACCAATAAAATAATAATAATAAAAAAATAAGAATACAGTTATGAATAAATCAGCTGCCTTTGTGAAGATCTCATTAACACAGCTGAATACTGGTGGAAGCTCCAGTGACGCAGGAGCTGTCAGAAACTCTCAGCCTGTCTGCTCCGGCTTGCAGCAGATAAATTGTGGTCCAGTCGGCAGGTTTTACAGCGCTGCTGTCATTTTTTCCCCCCCTTACTCTCTCTCCCACAGTGTGAGTGAGAGAACTTACAACTCTCTCTCTCTTTACATCACAGCCCGCCTTCCTCCTCCTTTTCCTCCTCCGCTCCCCAGAGCCGCTGATCCGAGCGGACACGCAGCATCTCCCTCTGTCCGCCTCTCGCTCCTCCACGCCGAAGCACGTGCGGGAATGTCTCTCGGACTCCTACTAGTCGTTTAACCAGCTTCTTCCCCACTCCGAGGATCCGGAAAGTCCTGCGCGAAGGAGCGAGGCTACAGGCGGGGACGCGCGCCTTGCGTCAGGATGCTCCAGCTCTGTCTGACAGCAGCGGCTGCTGTTGGTGAGTAGACGCCTGGAGGGGTGCGGGCTTCTCGGGCTGATCGCTCTAACTGAACACTGAACCGGCTCGGTGTGTCACTCATGCTGCCTGAGTGGATCCACCTCGCCCTGCTGTCATCTCTTACCATGCACTTGGACAGATTACAGTCAGCCTAATGACTGCATGCTGCTCTAAACAGATGCTGCAAGTGTGCAAACCATCCCAGTCCCTTCTTGACTCAAGAAAGAGAACATTAAAAAGGACTTATGAAGTCGTTCTGGCAGTAATGTGATGCTGCATCCTCGGGCTCATCTTCAGTTCAGTTCATTAGCTTTAGAAGAGTGGAAGTGTCCTTTTAACCCTCAGATTCCTTTGCTTTCATGTGATCCTGGCATGTGGTGGTCATAGAGTAAACTGACATAATGTGTGTCACTGTAAGAGGATCACCTGAAGATCATCACATCCTGCTGCAGCTTGTTATCTTGTTTTATTGTGCATGCTTTATATATTGCTCCCCGTGCATGGGATCACTTCATCAGCTGTCCAGGTTCCTACGATCAATTCTTTTCGGTTCACTTGAGATGCTTATGTTGAATTAAAAATGGTCAGCGATGAGAACTCAGTTCGACTGGGTTTCATCACAAAGCTCTGGGCTTGCATAGCTCCAGCTGTCAGCTGTTGTCTGTTACTTCACAGTGGCAATCACATGATCACCATTTGTGTCTGTGTTTGTTTGAACCTCTGATGACCTCGTTTCACCCCAATAAATAGAGCCCAAAATATCGACTTGTAGCAAATAGCCAAAGTAGAGTTGAAAGCTGTTCCTCTGTTTCTCACTCCCTCTTTCACATGAGTTTGGAATGCATGATCATAATATATATACATTAGATTAATAGGATAAATATAAGCATTACATGCCTGTTTAATCTGTATTTTGCCTGTTGATGACATGATGACTGCAATGATGCAGTGTTGCTTTATAGTTTGTAATGACATTGAAAGTCTTTTGTTAAAGTTGAGTGATCTATATCAGAGGTCTTCAACCCAGTTCTTCATGACCCACTAACCTGCATATTTTTTTGTGTTTTCCTACTTCAGTGCACCTGACTGAAATGAATGAGTGATTCACATGATTTTGAGATAATTTAATTTGAATTAGGTGGTCCGAAGCAGGGAAACAGCTAAAACATGTAGGACATTGGGTCAGGAGGAACAGGGCTGAAGACTCTGAGTTGTTTCTTCTCAGACTTATTATCTGCAAGCCTTCTAGTGTAGATCTACCTTTGCTGTCCATTTATCCATTACTTTGTCTCTTTTAATCTTTACTTAACCAAGAAAAGTCCCATGGAGATAGACTGTTAAACTCTTATAATGTCTTTTCAAGAAATTACCACTACAAGCTACATAGCAAAATTTTGTCTAGCCCAAATGGTCGTTCCAATGACGGCCTTTTATGGGCCCAGAGGTGCGTCCATACATGGGCCAGCACCACATAAACAACCACAACTGGGCCAGTTATGACATTTCATCTTAAAACAGTGCCACAATTGCCAGACCTGGCCCATGTCTGGTCAACAAACCACTTGTCATGCCAGCTGTGCTAGCTTGACACCAGATCTGGCCCACACCTGTCTGCTTTGTGTGAAAGCTCAATAAAGTTCTGTTTATATTCTGTATAGAGAATGTAAAGAGACCTTTTTTTTAGAGATTTCACTTCATTAATTCAGATAAGATGTCCCAATCTTCAAAAATTTGCAAGTTATTTGGTATTTAATTGTCAGAAAACCCATTTTAAACCAGCTACACTGCAAAACATGCATCAGTGTGAATGTTGAGTCTAGTGACTTTTATTCACAGATGTAGCTTTCTAAATTTGCCATCTAAAAAGGGCTCGACATACGGGGAGTACAGCGATTAGCGGCAATCATCACAGCCAGGGTGAAACCCGACACACGGGACGCAATAGCGATCGAAGCGTTGTGAATCGCGCTCTCAGATCGCTTGTCTTCACAAAATTTGATTGGTTGTTGACTCTGAAGGCGGGTGTGCATTATGGACATGTAAACTAAACAAATCTTGTGATGCTAATGATATTGAAAAACAAACACACATCAAGATACAGTTTTATGAGGAAAAACTTACCATAAACGTCACCCTGGTGCCAATAAATTCCCACAAAGCTTTTCAGTAATCACTTGGTGAAAGTGTTAGCTAACCGCAGTGTGTAGCATACTCTCCTCTCATTGGTCAATCAATGAAACCCTCGCTGATTGGTTGTACGCTAAGCGACAGCGACAAAATTTGAACATTTTTCAACTTTCATATGTCACGTCACAAGCTCGCGTGTGCACGTGTATGTGTACGAGCGCGAAATTTCACATGCACTATTTTCGCCGGTCGCTTAGCTGGAGGAGGGCAAGCGATTGTCGCCTCACCGCACAGGCTCCATAGGAAATTAATGGAGAGCGAGCGACGTCGCCTCCCGAGTGTCGAACCCTTAATGGATGTAAAAGACAACATCTGCTGTGTTTTTTTAACCAAGGTTTCCAGTAAAACTCATTGAAAGATTGTTTAATCTCTTTTATCAGGAAATAAACTGGGTATTGTGTGGTGACTCTTTACACACTGCTGTCTGAAAAAACAATTGTGTTTGCGTCACATTCCAAGAAGGGACTTCACTTTAATATTTTGATTTTATGTAGTTTCCTTCTGCTTTTAGTCATTAGGGAATTTATAAATGAATTTCTCATACACCGTATAACTGTGGATCTAAAGCAATTAAACAACAAAATTCAGTGGAAAGCAGCTTCTCAGCCATCAGAATTTTAGAACGATGTGAAAGTTGTGAAAAGTTGTGGAGGAACTTAACTTATGGAGGAATCTTATTGGAATCACTGTTTTGACCTTAGCTTTAGAATTATTCTCCCTTTATAACATTGACTTTGCTGCCTGCCTCAGCTAAGGCCGGCGTCACACTACAAGAAAATTATGCCAATTTTTGCCCTTCCGACAATCTTAAGGAAGTCCAGACTATCGTGATGGCTCTAAAGATAATCATACAAGACATTCCTGCCGTGGGTGGTGAGTTAAGAGTTAAGAGTGATCTAGTTGGCTCGGAAGGACGTCGGGACCGCTCCGACCTCAAATCGGGCATATTCAACATGTTTGATTTTTTTTGGCCCGATATCAGAGAGTGTGTAGTGTTCACCCGAGCTCTCAGCCTGTTGAATGAGACGTGTAGCCAATCAGAAAGTGAGGTGACGTAAACAAAAACTGTCATGACTCACCAGAACGTCTGCTGGATGTTAAGTTGTTTTTCCTCCGGTAAAAATAGTCCACAAGCGATCGACATTGTTTCTTCCTTGTTGCAAATGTTTCTTTACTCTGAACTCACGTCTCTGGAGGTCACGTGAGATTTTTCCTCGGACATCTGAATTCTCGCGAGGTTTCAGGAAGTCTTGCGTGATTTAATATCTGACAGTCGTGTGTGGTGTGTTGTCTCTTGACGTGTGGCTGTACACCACACACTGTAGGACCAAACCTGGTATATCCATGTTTTATTTTTATCCTCATGTGTGGGCTCTATCAGTCTTTGAAAATCGGCTGACTGGTTTAAAATCTTGTAGTGTGACTCAGCCAGACTCAGAAACATCAACATCATGCATTGTGTTCATGTGGAAGAAATCTTGGTCATACAATTTTTCTCAGAATTTTAAAAGTTTTTCTTTTTTTGTTTGAGTTCTCTGTTTGATCTAGGCCTCCAAAACAATTTTTTTTTTTACAAAAGTGCCTCATGCTTTGTTACCAGTTATGTCTAAATCCTAATTGTCTGAAAAGGTCATTGCTGTCTCATATTCCATCTTTCACAGTCCTAAAGCTCCAGTAACACAGTCTGAACTGCAGAATGATGACCTCAGCTGGTTTACACAGCAGTTAGACCTGTCGTGTTTGAGACCTTACTGGGAGATCCCGTGTTGTGCTATTAGAGCTAACTGGACCCGCCTCAGAGGTCCACATGTGGTTATTATGGTGACACCATTTAATCTCTGCAAATTCCTGAAGGAGATGAGGCTGCAGGTGGTTTGAGTTTGGTACTGGAGAGGGGAGAGAAGCGGGCATCTGGCTTCAATCAAAATAAAATGAACTGGAGTGACAAAAACTAAGTACTGCATTGAACACCTGAGACAAGGGTGGAACCTTGTGATTTCATACATTTTTGTTTGGTTCTTGCTTTTGAAACAGGAAGGAATAATGCAAACCTTCACGTTTGAGCAAAGCCTGGATTATATACTTCAGTAAGACATGAGACAGTGGATCAGTGATTATGTCATTATTTCATCTTTTTCTGATTGAGAGTTTAAAGACGGACTGAAGGGAATACATTCTCATGATTTCTCCCTCTGCCGTACCACAGCTCTCCAAATGTAGCACGACGCATAGTTAGGCATATAAATAACAGCGATAGTAGCATACATACCTGTTCGTTCGGTAATGGATTCTGCTACTCTTCACACCAGGAACTGAAACAGAAAACCGTATTAGCTGGTGTGCTATTACAGAAAAGCCCTCACAAGGCGATATGTGATCCAGACTATGGTGAAGACTGAAGCCACAGCAGCCAGCACCTATATGGAGAGTTAACTAAAAGTTTTTTTCTCCAGTCAGATGACAGTTAAGCTAGTCGGTGAGAGATATGTGCATCAAAGCAAAAATAAGTGTTTGAATGATGCTGCATCGTGGCGCAAGCTACTTAAAGGGTAGGTGACGCATGTGTCGTGATCACGTCAGTCAGGATTGGAGTAATGAGATAAATGCTTCTGAGGAATACGCAGGGGGTCATATCCCATAGTGAGACACCGAAAGAAGTACCATGAATGAGAACTTTGTTTTCTTAAGCCACACAGACCAATCACCTTTAAGCTTCCTCAGGTCATTCATAAATCCCAGGTGAAGCAGGCCAGTTCCCACTCACCTGTATGCACTCAGATATGAACCCAGCCGTGCGGAACCAAAAGAGGTGTGGAGCAGAACTCATTTGGGCTGTAGTTCTAAACGCATGACACATTTAGTGTGTGATGGACGTCTGCCTCATATCATTCACAAAACAAAATGAATTAACTTACTTTAGCGGCCCTCCTTGTGATTTAATATTTTTTAATCTACAAATGAGCTGTGTCACGTTATGTTCAATAATCCCTTAGTAATAAATCTGTTTGTTGATGTTTAATCCTGCGAGCGGGGCGGCCGCTCATTAATGTCGTCAATTTATTATCGTTACTGAGCCACAGCACCACAGGTCGGCCTGCCCAACTCTGACATTACCTCCCTTGGCAGCTTAGAGGGGCGTCAGAGAGAAACTCTCCTCGACCCCTCTCTGTTGATCTGAGGGGGACACAACACACGTCAGTCCCAGTCTAAGCTGTGTTCTGAATGAGGCTGCTGCAAGGTCTGCAGGACAGGGTTCTGACGGGGGGCGAGGCACACAGCAAGGTGTCACTGGGAGACAACATATGGAAGTTACGCAGTTTTTTGTCACTCAACAGCATGAGCAAATGCCGCTTAAATTATAAACCAGCTGTTAGAAGTTTAAAATTATTAAAATTATCGTCATTAGAGTTGATTATCAAGGCTTGGATACTAAAACCAGAGACTATTGACTCTAAATGAAAGTAGCATTCCCTGAAGTCTTTCACACAAAGATTTTGCTAGCACTCAGAATCTGTGTTGGGAATGATTCTTATCTACTACCACACTGAATTTTATAAACTGTTTTGACTTTATTTCTTTTGTTTCCCTTCCTGCCTGACCTTATGACTTGCAGACACAGAAGCTGTTTCAGTAAAGTGCCTCCAATGCAAACATAAACATAAAGGGATGTTTGTTTGTGAGATGTGAGAAACAGTCGCAGGACATTTGAGAGCTCATACATTTGTAAAAATGGAGTGTGACTTTGTAGCAATGTTTTCTTTTTTTTACAAAGATAAAACCAATAGAAGTCGATTTGACATTTGACCAGAGGTTTACTGTAGTGCAGGTGTGCCGAGGTGATATCCGGTTGAATTTATCAGTTGTTTAACTTTTAGTTTTGCAACAGTTTGTTTGCTGCAGGGACGAGGGAGAAAAGGTGAAAGGTTAGTTGAACGCAACCAAATATAGAAAACACAACATTCCTTTGAGGACTTTTTCCTCTGCAGTTTCTCACACTGACGATCTGGGAACTCAACATATTCTCTTGAACACATTCAACTGTTGCGGCAAATGACCAGAGAGGACGGTTAACTCACTGAAAACTGTCAGGTCATCTTCAGACATTAAAGCTTTGGACTGAATTTACGAGCTTGGCGAGACGCTTTGTGAACTCGGCCCTCTCTGTCATCAGTAACGTTTT
The DNA here is from genome assembly GCF_001266775.1 of Austrofundulus limnaeus. Lineage (NCBI taxonomy): Eukaryota > Metazoa > Chordata > Actinopteri > Cyprinodontiformes > Rivulidae > Austrofundulus > Austrofundulus limnaeus. The sequence goes on from NW_013952438.1 coordinate 924,883, forward strand.
CTGTCCTCCCTCCTCCTCCTTGTGGTGAACACATCTCTCATTTCAGGCAGCTCTCCTGCTGGTTGTCCTAATCTGACACAATTTGTCTGCTCCATGATTCCCTGAAACACTAACATGTTTGTTCATTTTTCTGCCATCTCATCCAATCATTTTAGTTGATTTTGTTGATTTTTAGATTTTGATAGCAGTACATAATACACAGCACCGTACACATACATATATACAGGGTACTAATGGGGTACTTACAGGGAAACATACAAGGCGTCATCCTCCATTAAGAGAATTGGGGGTTCGAGGTGTCTTTGGTCAAGACGCTGAACCCACTGCCTTTGATGTGTGTCCCATCAGTGAATGTGATCTAAAGCACTCGATCTAGATTAGCTTTGTAAAGAGACTTAGAGTGGTGTGTGAATGGGTGAATGAGGACACAAATTGTACCTCATAAGTTGTTCTGTAAGGAAACGACACAGTTTCATTTACATGAAAACACTGGTTTCATTATAAATATCTTCTTTGACTTTACAAAACTATAATGTAGTCATATTGTGAAGCAACTTGTGATTATGCCTTTTATTTCCTATTTGCTATAGATGCAGTTTTTCTCGGAAAGAAGGTAACACATCCACACTTACAGTGTATCTCATCATTTACATTTCCTGTTTGACTGTGTTCTCCCAAAGAAGATGATTCTAAGAAGTTTTAAATACTCTCTCCTGTGCTGTGAACCCACTCACACAGGTGGTGTGACTACAGTTGCAGTTTACTCACTATCAGCATCATAATACTACAGGTGATCTTTTTTATCAATTTATAAGCTGTGTGTAGCCATGCTCCTGAGAGAAAGTGATTTTCCTGTCTTAGTTGAAGAAACTGAACGTTCGAGACTGGTGTGAACTTAAACTTTCATATATTTTAAATTGATTATTTTGACCTTTATGACCTTTATATTTTACCAAAAGTGACCTTCAAGTTCAAGTCTAATATTCTTTTCTTTTTACTAAAAGCATAAACATGGTGGTTTATTACATGACCATTTGAGACTTGACATGTAACTTTTCACCTTTCTTTTTCTGTTTCTCTGTTCATTTCCTGCTCATCTTCTCTCTGCATAGCTAGTGGATTTAGATATTGTTTACTCACTGTGCAGTGTGCAAAACCAAGAGGTCCAAAATAGAACAAGCAAATTATCAAAGAGAAAGGAAAAAAATTCAAATCCTTTTAAAGATGTTTTACCTCTCATTAATGAACTTTCTCAATTCAAACTGTAAAATATGAAGTAATGCAGTCATTTTTTTCTGAACATTGAGCTAAAATTTGCCGTGGTAGTGTCTGAGCATCATCTCAAATACACAACAAATCAACATCATAGTTGGTAAAACGTTCATAACATTTGTCAGTAGCTGTACCAGCTGAGGTAGGATCACATGAAATCTGTGCAGATAAAGAAATGATTGTGCATCTTGGGTGCATGTAGAGTTTACTGGTGTAAAAAAATGTCATAAAGTTCCACAAACAAAAACAAAAGTGCATATATTTTCATGATAAACCAGTCAAAATGATGCTCAAAGAAGATTTGTCTGTGAAGCCACAAAGGCCACCCACATGATCTAGTTTCACACTCTGCTGCTCAAGAAAGCCTACAACTGTGATGCTTTTATCGGATCTGTGGTCTCTGCACCATGTGGCTAAAATAAAACCATCCCCAGTAAATGAAACATGCTCACAGTCTGTTGGAACACAGAACTGATGCACTGCATATGATCAGTAATGGTGTTATACAAACACCAAAAGATATCACAAAGCTTTTTATACTGTTATTTTTTTTTAAATTTGCCATGAACAGTGAGAAATAACATCACATTCAAACAGGCAGAGGTTTAAAGGAAATGTTAGCACCTATCTTGAACAAAATGTAGTGTACAGGGGGAAGAGGTTGAAGGGAAATGGTAATAGCTTAACCACAAAACCATTGTATACCTCCATTTCTTGTTGAGAAATTCATTTGTGTATTTTTTTAAATATGAATATATTTGGAATAATAAGCAATAAAGGCCATTAAGGCATTTTTAATAAGAGAGGCTAATTCCATTTTCTTTGAAATATAATTTTATATTGGATAAAAAAAAAAACAATGCTCATTCTTGATTAGAAGAATAAAGAGGTAGATGTCTTTTGCTGAAAGCTCTGTACATGAATTAGAGAAGTGATGTCATGATCCTTGAAAAAATGATGTTTGAAATGCTGATTTGGATAAAAGAAATGACCTTCTGAATAGCTGAAATTTTTATTTTAACTAAATTAAATGACTGCAATTTTGGTTGTGAAACTTCTTGCAAACTAATATGTGATAAACTGGCTTGCCACAGTCTGAGTACTTCTTTCCCTTCCCAGTGACCAGTTTTCACAATCTGATCTTAGCTGGGTTGTTTCTGTTTAAAAAAAAGTGTATTTTTTTTCTTTTCTGGTTACTCTCCCATCTAACCATGCATGTAAGGTTAATTGACCGTGGACGTGAACGTGAGCATGGAGGGTTGTTTGTCTCGTTTATCTCCAGGTTGGATGAAAGGCTGGTCCAGGGTCACACTGTGACAGCAGGGACAAACTCCTGCAACTCCCATGACCCTGAATAGAAAAAAAAAACACTCTGGGTGTTGAAAAATTAATGGAAAGACTTGAGGGTCGCTCCAACAAATTACAGAAACAACATAAATATATCAACACAGTTAAAGTGCCTGTGACATAAAAATTTAAAAATAAATATAAAGGCATGTTCGGAAAGATAACATTATTAGCATATTGCAGAAAATAATTTGCTGCTGCTGAGATGAACAGTTGTTGAGATACATGTATTTGCACGTGAAGCAACAGGAAGCGATGTAATAGGGAAATATCTGCATGGAACAAAGCATTGATAAAATAGCTAACGACACAGACTGTAGAGAAGAATCTGATGTTTCTTTAGATTATTGTGAGTTTCTTTCAGAGAGAGATGAAGACGAGTCAGAGTTCAAATAATATTGTTTCAATAAATAAAGACCAGAGAGTTCTCTTTCTTAAAAAGATCCCCTTTGATGTCACTTCCTGTTGCACTTTGGCTGAGCCAAGTTCGAAAGAAAATATGCCATTTATGTGACAATGGGTAAAATCACGTTTTATGCAAGGTTTCTAATAAAAAAATGTGTTTCCTTTGACTTTTTTGTATTCGATGGATAGGCATGTCACTTTAAGATTGAGACAATAAACTTGTAAATGTTTTTTTTTGTCAGGCATGAAACAAAGACAATGAGATAGTTTTTAAAATACTTTGAAAGTCCTTGATTTTATTTTCTTTGATATAAAAATTGACAGTATTTCACTGATAGTTGTGGGTGTTTACTGATGTGACGTATTGTCTTTTAAAGCTGGATATTTCAGCACTTGGACCCAAATTACTGGATATATATATATATAT
>NW_013952438.1:931038-941144 GCF_001266775.1 Austrofundulus limnaeus
GGGATGGACTCACCTGCACAGTGTTCTGCTGATGAGACTCTGACACCATTTAAGCTGCTGGCTGAGATCCATCCGATGCTGGAATATTCAGTCACCTCCGGTTCAAACCCCTGTGAAACCCTCTGAGGAGTTTTCTCTGGTTCCTCCCTCGTTGAAAGCTGTGAGCTTATCTGGGAACTGGATTTCTCTGTGAATCCTCCTCACATCTCCGCCCTGCCTCTCTCGTGCACTACCACCTACAAGAACAACCAAGACCTCACAAATCTCACCTACCTGGAACTCTTCTTCAACCTTCCCCTCCATGCCAGCCTCGACCTCAGGATCTCAAACCCTGGGCAAACACTGTAAATAAACTCACTTACCTTTTTTACCACTTGTGTCAGTTCCTGTCTTTTCACTGTCCGTCGAGTCTGATTTGGGTACTCAGTTAAAACGCAAACCTGATATTTTGTTGTTCCTCTGTGTGTTTTGTTAGGTTTATTATATCTGTTCCATCAGTCACTTCTCCTCAGTCAGTTTCAGCTCCCTTAGTCAGCCTTCTATGCTCATCTCCACCTACTCCCTGTTTTGCTTGTAACAGCTGCAGCCACTTCCCTCATCAGTCCCAGATTTTTGTACTGTCCACATCCTACCATGACAACCTAAATTTACCACCTGTGGGAATAATAAAAGCTTATCTTATCTTATCTTATCTTATCTTATCTTATCTTATCTTGTCTTATCTTATCTTATCTTATCTTATCTTATCTTATCTTATCTTAACTTATCTTATCTTATTGTGGCCACGTCAAACTGTTTGTTATCTTTACTGTTGAGTCAACTGCATGTGTCCACCAAACAGTATGGTCAGGAGATAAAGGCACTTTACAGCTCCAGCAACACAAATGAAAATTTATGCAAAATGACTGGCTGATGCAGATTACTGTGATCTCTGGATAGATGCTTTGTGGAACACTAAAAATAGACTGAAGAAATTGAACTGCATTACTAAATTATATTTATATATTGTTTAAAACACTTTTTAAAATACTATTTTTGGATACACTCAGAAATTTCTATAAGTTTGTTTTTTCCTACTTTCTTTACTCATAATTTTTGTCTGCTTTGTTTCCATGTTTCCATTTGCTTCCATTGCCGTCACAAAACAAGCTACACAAATATTCATTGCAGTTTATGGTATTTTCTCTTAGGGTTTCCATCAAAACATGCTAGATTATTTTGCATGATGCTTATTGATTTTAGAAGGTCATCCTCTGACCCTTGGCGGTGTGTATTTTTAGCCTGTGTCCCTCCTTCAACCCCTAAAACAGTTGTGATCAGCAGATTTAACTAACGGTCTGAGCCTGCCAGGTGGAAATGTCTTGGTGACTCTCAGTAACTCTCACGTCATTACAGAAATAGGGTTGTTGTTTTTTTTTTTTTTTGCAAGGATGAAAGCTTTGACAGTCATGAGGGAGGGGATGATGTCATGTGTCTGCCTACGGCTGGATGTTTTCTACACCAGTGAGAAAACAGAGCTCCTGAGAATACATCTGGAAGTTTAGCAGAGTGTAATTTGACACCGTTGGCCATGTTCAATCAATGAGAGGAAGGGAAACAAGCACAGAGATGTTGGGTTGGATGGTGAGATGGAGGGAAGGACAGAGATGAATGGAAAGCAGAAATTGTATAAAGATGGATAATGTTCTCGAGTGACAGAGGGATGGACGAATGAATTAACAACGGAATGGACAACAGGAAGTTAAAAATCAAGTCAGGTTGAGGTGGGTGATTGTAGACATGTACCTTTAAAATTGTTTGGGGGAATGTCATCTTTTATAGGTGCTGCTATATTGTCAGGTCCCTCTTGAAAAAGAAATTGTACCTCAACAACAAGTTTTTTTTAACTGTTTAAATATCTGTATAACTTTTATTAAAATATTCAAACAACTATTGACTTCTACACATGTTTCTGGTGATTTTTGTATGTATTCTTTGCAAGAACATAATCATACAATCAAAAATTTAGGTACAGACTATGTTAGTAAATGTAAGAATGCCAAAACAAAATACATGAGTCGTTTAATATTCTTTTCTGAAAGGCAGGTGATTCTGAATGTTTGTCAAATATTACTTCTTTTTCTTTTTTCTTTTTTAAACAACAAAACAACATGCCATGAGCACAATTTTTCTTATAATTTTGTTTCCTGGAGATCATACCAGTGTGTCAGTCTAATTTAGGGAACCACTACTCTACAGTAAAGTGTTTTATTTTAAGGAAATACGATAAATACAATGCTATAGAAAACATCTGGCAACAATCTTCCTGAATAAATCATTTTATGTTTCTTTAGCCACTCCTGATATTATCAGCTCTGCACTGGATTTTGCTCGGATATGCATTGACCTGTGCTGACAGAATGAGTCACTATGATGAATTTCTCAATACCGAGTTTTTATGATTTTTAAATGTCTATCTCAGAAAATTCAAAGTGATACACTGTTTGTTAAAAAATCTTAATTTAGCAAGCCAGTTTTGTTTTCAAGAGTGCCGGTTTGGTAACTTTGGCAGGAGTTGTGTTTTGAGGTTGAAGTTAAATCTAGATGTGGGTGACCCACAACTCAGAGCTGCTGAAAGCATATCGTGCAAAAAGCATAAAGCACCGCAGCTTCCTGTGTAGCGGTGAAGTGTTGCTGTTGAGCAGAAACAACATGTCTAACCACGCAGATCATGCTAACGTGCTGCTGTTTCTGATCATGCTGTCAGCTTGAGTTATTTGTCTTGTCCTCCTCTTCCTCCAGACATTTGCTCTAGAACTCCAAGGAATTTAGCCCTGCTTTGTTCTCCTACGTATGAAGATACAAACACACCTATTTTTGTGACCTTTTCACGTCCAGTGCACACCCACGCGCTGCAAATTTGCCAAGAGGAAGAAACTGAGCAGACAGCCACATGAGAAAATTAAGTCAAAGTGTGCAGAGCTGAAATGATCCCAATTCCAGCTCAAGATTTTTTTTGTCTGTTTCAGAGTCTTTAGACTGGAAAGTGTGAATGACGTTAAAGGACAAAACAAGATAAAACGTTAGTGTGAAGTCATCAGAGCTTTATGAGGAAGTCAGTGGTTAAGGATGATAAAGAAGCTTAGCAAAAAAACAAAAATGAAAAAAAGAATAATAATAATAAAAAAGGAATCTGGAAATGTTTTCTGTTTTATTAGTTTCATGACTCAAAGCTGCCCAGGGCCATGCCAGCAGCCTGTTCTCCTGGCAGAAACTGTCAGCTGTTAAACATCAGCAGATGGTGCAGAACAGTTCCAGGAACCCACCCCCAATCCTTTCACATCAAATTTCTTTACAAACACCTGCGTGTCAAAACTCTGCAATTAGGATGATTACGTTTCTGAGCTAATTCTGGGGATTGTTAATACTTTTACTGCATGTGTCAGTTTAGGCGCAGCCTCATTTCTGACCACAGCTAATTAAAGTTTAGTTTGTGTTGCACACAGGTGCTGATTTGAGTCAAGCTTTAAAGCTGTTTATTGCTGGTTAGACGTGTTACAGACAAGCAGGTGCCAGTTGGGCCTGTGTTTTTTACTTTAGCTGATTCCGGCTTTGAAACCTACAGGTGCTGAGTTGGGTCTTTTTCTTTTTGTATTTATTTTTGTTTACAACAGGTGTGATGTCAGCAGGTGCTGATTTCTGCTGCTTCCAGTCCCGACTGCAATCTGACCTTGGCTGCTTGCTGTAATGCTTTGCAGAAATGTTAAACTCAGTAATGTAGCTTGTAATGATTACAACTTAGAGGGCAGAAAGATTCTATCACGGGTTGCTGAAAAACTGCAAGGAGCGATTACAAACACGTGGAGTTGGATTAAAACCAGAAATCCAGGATTCGTGCATTATTTAAACACTTTTTTTAAGTTTCTACTGAAGAAGAAGGATGTGTATGTGTTTTAGCATGGCACACACCAGCAGAGCAGCAGCATCAGTCCTCTGTGTATGCGTGAAATGCTTTTAAGCTGATCACTCAGTATGCGTCCCTAATGTTCTGAGTCCACTAAAAGCCCAACAATGATTGTGCCATAAAACAAAAAGTAAAAAAAAAAAAAAAAAAAAAAAAAAAAAAAAGAACGGCCTCAAAGATAAATTGTGCTTTGGTTTCTGTTTGCAGCTTGACTAATGTGGTGGTTTGTCAGTTTGTGTAGGCTTATGAATTGGTCAGCACGTGTTTGTACATTTCTGCTTTTGACTGACATTTACGTACTTTAGCTCAGGGGCGGAGCCATAAAGGTGGCATGGCGGGGTGGGGGTGGGGGGTGCACTGGCCATCCTTGGAATCCTAAGAAAAGATTTCAAGCTAAAATATAACAGCATACATTTTTAGTGTACAGGGTTAAAATGAAACCAGGCCAATAAAAAACAAATAAAGTCTGATTTTTTTATTTTCCTAGTTTTATCTCAATTTTGTTTTGAAATACTTTTCTTAATGCCTAATCTTTGAGCTTTAATTTGAGTTATATTTCATTAAGTAATACCACGTTCTTTTGCATTTTATTTTTGACCACAATGTAATTTTGAGATAACTGATTTGAGATGCAGTATTTTAATTTAATGCCTTGATTTATTGGACTGTTAGAAATAAATTCCTCTCTTTCCTGCTGTGCTCAGCCCATGTGATCGATTCCAACATGAATCTTTCAGACTGGGACAGACAACCTAACATGCCAATACCACAGTGACTCATGACCATTTCAGTCTCAAAGAGGAAATTATTGGATTTTCATGGTAGATGTGATCAGAAATGGCCAGTTACAGTTCATAACTTACTGGTTTTATTTGAGCTGGGTGGAGTCAGACGACATCAAGGACAGTAAAATGAGACTGGCAGTCTCCCAATGGACAGGGGACGTTTGGAATAATTCAAATCTCAGGACAGTTTGACTGAATTGTACTTGAGCTTCGACTCATAAATGAAAAAAGCTCAACTGGCCCAAGGCCATCTTTAATGAGCTAAATTAGAAATGTATCTTTCCTGGTGTGTCCGTGTGAGTATGTGTGTGTCGGTGTGTGTGCCTTTAGAGTTAAGGGGTTGTCTGTAATGAAACGGGAAATGGAGATTTGGTGGGAGAGGAAGAGGGGTCACAGAGGAGAAAGGATGGAGGCTGAAACAGAGGAGATAAAATATCTTGGCTGGGATTCCTTTTTCAGACTCTGCACATCTAGTTCTGCCTGAGTTTGCAGAAACTTTAGTTTTGCAGTTGAAACCAGCTGTTTACACACACTGTTTATAAAGACACAATGCATTTTTTCACACTGATGTAAAATCAGAATAAAATTTTCCTGTTAGATCAATTAGGATTACTATTTTTTTGTTTTTTGCTAAATGCCAGAATAATGAGAGAGAGATCATTTTTAAGACATTTTTTTATTTCTTTCTTCAAAGTCAAAAGTTTAAATACACTTCATTAGTATTTGGTACCATTGCCCTAAAACTGTATAACTTGTGTCAAACGTTTTGGATCTCCTTCCACAAGCTTCTCACAATAGTTGGCAGGAATTATTCTTCCTGACAGAACTGGTGTAACTGTGTCTTGTTTGTTGGCCACCTTGCTCACACGTATTTTCAGCTTTGCTCATAAAGTTTTGATAAGATTGAGGTCAGGGCTTTGTGATGGCCACTCCAAAACATTGACTTTGTTATCCCTGAGCCACTTTGTAACCAGTTTGACAGTATGCTTTGGGTCATTGTTCATTTGGAAGACCTCTTTGCGCCCAAGCTGGCTGATGTCTTGAGATGTCGCTTCAGTATTTCCACATAATGGGCCTCATGAAAGAACATGTTTGTATTCTTATACAAAATTTAACCTACTTTTGTTCATATGAAGGGTTCGTACGAACATACCATGTCAGATTCAACAAACTTTTATATCTTTGGGGAAAGTGTGTAAATGAGCTGCGTAAACATGATGAATGCGTATCAGGTGCTCGTGCACAGGGAGAGGTGATTAGCATAATTACCACCCCAAAAACACCATATAAGGCTACGTTTCCTGCCCCACATACCAGGAAGTGTCCATTCATAAATGACATCGCAAAGTAAAAAAGAACTAATCTGTTCATACGAATAGTTCTTGCATGAGGCCCAATGTTCTTTCCTCATGATGCCATCTATTTTGTGAAGTGCCTCCTGCAGCAAAACAACCCCACAACATAATGCTGCCTGCCATCCCTGTGTTTCACAGTCAGGATGGTGTTCTCAGGTTTGCGAGCTTCCCCCTTTTTAAACGTAATGATGATCATTATGGCCAAACAGTTCAATTTTAGTTTGGTCAAACCACAGGACGTGTCTCCAAACATTAAGATTTTTGTTCCTGTGTGCATTTGCAAACATTAATCTGTTTTTTTATGTTACTGGATAATGATACACTCTACCAGCTTCAGCCAGCATCTTCGCCAGGTCTTTTGTTTTTGTTCTTGAGTTGATGCACATTTCAGAGCAAAGCATGTTCATCTCTTGGACACAAAACCCATCTCCTTTGTGACCGGTATGATGGCTGGGCATTCCCATCTTGTTTGTACCTTTATATAATTGTTTGTACAGATAAAAGAAGCACCAGACTTGTGCAGGTCCACAATTCTCTTCCTGATATGTTGGCTGATTTCTTTCGACTTTCCCATGATGTTACACAAGGAAGCAATGTGTTTCATGTGTGCCTTAAATTACATTCACAGGCGTGTCTAAATAATTTATCAATAAATCTATCAAAAGCTTCCATAAACATGATATCAAATGTTCCAAATTGTTTAAAAGTGTAACCTTTATGAATTTAAAATTTTGACTTTGAAGAAAGTAATAAAATTTAGTTTAAAAAATGATCTCTCTTATTAATTTGGCATTTAGCAAATAGAAAAAAAATTAGGCAATCCTAACTGACCTAAAATGGGAAAAGTTTATTCTGATTTCACATCAGTGTGGAAAAAAAGTGCCTTTTTATATAGTGTATGTAAACTTGGTTTCATAAACTGTGAAGAATCAAGATCCGCACAGGACTAGCAACAGCTTGTTAACTCTTCTACAGTGTTTATATGATGCAATGAGAAGAGTAATTGTATATGAATTACTGATTTCCATTCATTTCTGTTGGCATGACTTTCCATATCTAACAAGCTGTTAGCACCTAATGATTGTGGCAGCTGTTTTGAAACACAAATTATTATGCTACCAGATAAAATCTAGTGATTAAATCTTATAGATTACCAAGGATACTACAAATTACCCCAAAACAGTATGTGTCCACTTTATTACAATCTATAAAATAACAGTTTCTGCCTGGGTTTGTGTGCAAGGTGAGAACAAAAAGGTGAACTTTAACATTTGTTCTGTGGTGATGTTGAAGCATAGTTAACCATTAATGTCTCAGTTGATACATTTTAATTTGTTTTAAAACTGAGTAATTTTACATCACATTTATATTTTATTAAACTGAGTAAGTGAGGTTTTGTGTAGAGGTTGTGAGTAGTCAGTATCTAACCTGCAGCACATAGCCGTCGGAGTGACCTCAGTATGGGGATCTATAGTTTAGTTTGACTGGGGTCAAGAACACAGTGAGTTACTGTTATCTGTGGTTCAAATGAACACTTTTTAAAAATCTTGTGCACCACCATCAGTTTTACGCAGCAGATTCATTTACTGTACAAAGAAGTTCATTATTTTCACTGAAGATTTTTGGTCTACAACACATTTTGCAGATCAGAAAATGTTACACATACTCATCAAAAAGTAATCTGGTTTAATGTTTAGGTAATGTAAAGATTAATAAAATGGGTAAAACTAATAATATTTATTGCTGTTATGTTTCATTACCTTTGCGTCAGTTAATTTGTCTGCTTCAACACACCTGATTCAGTGACTGAATTGCCTCTTCATTTTATACAGAAGTCTGTTAATCCTTTATTTATTAATTTCAGGTGTGTTGGAGCAGAGAAACATCTAAACCATGCAGGATAGAGACCTTCAACGAACATAATTGGACAACCCTGTTTTAAATATTCACATATTTCTGTTCAAATAATAATTTAATGCAAAAGTGACAGCAGTGTGAAGGTTTCCAAAATAGAGTTTGAATTAATAAATGGATCATTTATTTTATCCCAAAGGAAAATAAAAGTATTTGTGTCAACCATGATAAAACGTTTGAAATCTGATTTTTTTTAATTTCCTTGAATGTCTAATCATTATTTCTTCAAATGGAGGTCTTTCACAGAGCTATCTAGCTTCTCCAATGGGACCTTATTTATGCAATCCTTTGAAATAAAGGAAAAAGTTAAACCAGAAACCAAGACTTTTACAACTTGTGGTCCAAAAAGCTACCTCCTTTTGTTTTTGTGCTTTGTTTTTTTTTCTTAACAGTCAAGTCTTTTACCTTTGGTTGGGCTACAAAATCAGAGTGGCAGTTGTGAGATTTTAAAACATTATGGGACAATAATAAAAAATACACTTAAAACTGACTTGAAAAACGTTACAATGTTAAATTCAGCAGCAGAAGTTGTTTTTTTATGTATTTTTTTTTTTGTTTGCTTCTTTGAAAAATCCCTAAAGTTCTATGAAACTTTTCTGTCTGGGATAAAGAAGTTAAACAACTGATAAAACAGCCGCCATCATCTTTCAAGCTCCAAGCTGCTGAAATGTTTCAGTCTAGACATTACATGGTAGCTTTTTATAATGTTTGGGTCAAACGCATTAGCTATAAAGCCTCTCCACCAGAGTACAAATAGCTGCTTGTCCTCGTGTCTCCGTGTATGTGGTCTGTGTTTGAACGTCTTGTTTGTAATCCCACTGTTCTCCCACTTCTGTCTGCTTCGTCACAAGTCGCTGCATTTAATCAATTATCTTGGAGGAATTCACTGGCACAGGACAAAATAAAGGGTGCCATTGTCGCGCGGGCACAAAGAGTCATGCAGGGATTTATATCGAGCCTCTGTGATAAATTCAGACCGAGCCAGGCCACGCAGAGTGCAAGAGAAGAAGACATTGTCCCATATGTCCATCTGAACTCTGACCAGTGAGCCTAACAGTGATGCTCCAAATTCCTCCCGCAGCCTCCAGAAAGTTTTAATGTGTTTCAGTGGGTTCTATTCAGACATTTCTTAAAGCGTTAACCTCATGTTTTGTTTCCTCTCTAGGCTGCCAGATTTTATTAGATTCAAGTGAAGCTCTAATTACATAAGTCTCTACTAATATATGTTGCTCTAAGATATTATTTTCTTCATCTTGTTTATTTTTTCACCCCAGCAGACTAGAATAACTAATAATGTCGTTTAATTTCGAACGGTCTCAGTATGTGTGACCCTGTCTCCTCCTCTGTCCTCGCAGTGCTGCTGACTTGTGTGTTGTCCTTCAACGTGGACCAGAAGAACAGCTTGTCCTTTGAGGGTCCACTAGATGACATGTTTGGCTACACAGTCCAGCAGTTTGAGAACAGCGAGGGAAAATGGTGAGGTTCTTTGTTTGTTTGTTTGTTTGTTTGTTTTTGTTGAGTTTTTGAGAATAAGAAAGGTTCTTTTGAAAGACCATCACCTGTAGTGCAAAGACTCTATTCATCAAACACATTCCAGCCCTGCGTCTAAAAGGAAAACGGTGACCATAAAAGGCTTCACAGAATGAGTAAAGCCATCATTTTAATCAGTCAGGTAAAATCTGAGCAAAGACAACAAAAGGGGGGTAGGCAGAGGGAGGAATCTGGAGGTAGAAATCCTCTTCAGCTGAAAGCCTTTATTATCAAAGAGCAGAAGAAGTTACTTGCTTGTCTTTCATGGCTGAGACTTAAACTAAACTCTGTTGAGAAAGGACTGAGTTTTAATTTCTAAAAATGTATTTATGTTTTGTCTAACTTTCTAAAATGGCATGCACAATCTCATGCAGTCTAATATATATATATATATTAGAGGTGCAACGATACAGAAAATTCACCATTCGGTTCGGTTCGATACTTTAGTCTTATGGTGCGTTCACACCAAACGCGATTTCAGCGTCAGGAGCAGCAGGTTTACATGCAAAGTCTATGGTGGACGCGCTTCAATCAGCGTCGGGAAGTTCTGCGGCGCCTCAAGCGCGATTAGAGCAGCGC
>NW_013952438.1:942190-961190 GCF_001266775.1 Austrofundulus limnaeus
ATATACATATATGTATATACCATTAGTTCCCAAGCTAACAATATTAGCTTGCACTAACCTGAAAGCTAACAGTCTTAACTGAGGTTCTCCGATCCATAAAGCGTCTCCGTTGTCCTACATTTTCAGTTGCAGGTTGAGCCATTCTCCTCACTGTCAACGTGCTCTGGTTTAATTTAAAATGGCTGATCATCAGATACTGTCCAAGATTAACCTTGAGGGTTGATAGAGCTCCTACAGCCTCACATCAGAAAACCTAGTGAACATAATCATTTACCTGATATGCTTTGTGGCTTTAAAGAAATGGCACCAGTCTGTGTGACAGTTTAATTTTTTTTTATAAAAATGAAATAACCTACAGGATTTTTACAACATCTGTTTTACAGTTGAAGTAAATGTTTATCAAATAATGTCTGGTGTTACAAGTAATCACTGTTTCTGCAATCACAGATCTATTAAAATACAGTCTAATTTAAAATAAATTAGAATTTCAATAAAAATACAGATTTTTTATGATTTGAAATCCATTTTTATATTTAATGAAGTCATTGGCAAGCATGTCATAGATCATCTATAATCTGTCAGGATTGCCGCTCTGACTGAAATAGTTTTCATTCAAGTGTAAAAAACAATGTATGTTTTTTTATTACTTTTCGAACTCATGTGGGCCAGTGTGAAGTCACCTGCTGGCCACCTCTGGCCCATGTGTCACCACTTGATTAGCCCTGGCTTTAACCTGTTTGAAATAGATGTGACCTATCAAGGTATTTGTGATTATTTGGTTATTATTTGGAGTTAAAAATGTCATTGAAGACGTTTTACTTTTTCTTATAATATCCCGCAAAGACCCCAGAGAAGGAGGTGGCTCGATTCTTTGGATACCAGACATTCAGAGAAGATCACGCTTTGGGAACAGAAATTTCCCCCTTTAAATCCTTTTATCATGTGAAAATTTATAAGATAAGGACTGGTCTGTGAAAACAACCTCTGAACATCATCATTTACACTGTCACTGATTGTTATGTATGTTCCTCCTTGCAGAAAAAAAAGTGTTTTTAGTTAAGACAGGGAAAATTTGATAATGCATTAAAACGATCCCTAACAGAGTTTCACTAAAAGCTGTCCAGTCATTCATGTGATGTTCAGCCAACAGACTGGCAGTGTTGTACAATATGTCGAGCTATGAGCACATGCTGAGATTAATTACCATTACACCAAAGAAGTTAAATGATTTAAAATGTTGATGCAGTGAAAAAAAAACTGAGTCTGGAGAAGTAAATTCCTGTCCTTCTTTAATCACGTAAGGCTATTTTTAAAAAAACACTTTCCTCGTAAAGCAAATTAAATAAGGGATGATACCATAACTGATGGCTTCACTCTTATAGCTTTGACAGCAAAAAAGTCGTTTTTCAATACAATGCAGAGTTAATAGGAAATCTGGCTCAGCAGTAAGGTTTTGTCATCTTCCTAACTGCAACCTTTTCATTTCCCACTTGGATTCCAGTTTATATACAGTCATGAAATTAACTTATAATGATCAACAATGAAGCGTCAAAAACCAAACACCAAAATGTTGTCCTTTTTCTTCAAATGGTTGCTGTTTCAAATGTTGACAGATTTTTCCTTGTAGTGCAGTTGCAAAATGCTAGAAAAAACCCTGCCTCGGTGGTCCAAATTATTGCTATTATTCTATCCTTTTTGTACTTATTGTGATTTCTTTGCAAGAAAATAAGTGAAATTTATGTGCAAAAAACAACTGGAGTATTTACTTGTACAGAATCACAGCCTGAGGTTGTTTGAAATCAACTCCAGAACATTTATGTACAATAAAGCACATTTATAACATGTAAAAACCATTTGCTGCTGTAAAAAAAAAGGGAACCATACTTTTACTGCTAGCTGTAACCACAAACTGCCCACTGCAGTATAATCCTGAATCCACTAAAACCAAAGCTGGGAACACACTTTTAAAACCTTCATGTGTCTCCTTCTACATCTCTTCTTTTGTTACCCAAGCTCTAATGGCTCAGTTTTCTTCTCTCCAACCTGTTGCAAAGCCATATCTGATTTGCCTCCACAATGTGTTACCTGGTGCCGCTCTGCAGAGATGTTCTTATCAGACTCACATGAGATCAGTTCCAGTAATTCACTCAGTGGCTAATCAGAGGAGCCAGCAGCGACTGCACTGACATGGTTTAATTCTAGCTCCAAAAATAAGAGACTGACTTCCAAAGAGTTCTGGAAGACGCAAGAAATGAAAGGCCTTAATTGAAGGAGTGCATTTCGCCCGCCACATTTTAAGCCAGCGTTTTTGTTGACGAGCCAGCAAAAAGTCAAACCTAAAATCTGACACTTTATACTAGGATCATCTTATGTTGAGAAATGACAACATTTTAGCTATTTTGTTCACACTTTTAAAAAAGTGTTATTGCACAATCACACACATGGCAGTTTAATCTACAAGTGCTCTATGTTTTGAAGATTACTTTTATCTACTGCTACAACTAAGTTGAGCTCAACATCTGTCAAATTGGCCAAGTTGTAGCCATTTTTGCATTTGCTCAGTTCGCTTAGCTGTGGCGGCCATCTTGCATCAGATTGGCTCTAAAACTTAATCAGTTCCTCACACATTTTTTAACGTTTAATTCCCAAAAAGTCAGACCAGTGGTTCATGAGATAGTTTGCTAGCAGACACAAAGAACTCGGAGTATGTGTCAGGGATGACTCTCTATTACCACAGCACATTTAAGTTCAATATCTGTAAAAATTTTTTTAGTCTTTTGCTATTTCAGTGTTTTGTAAGGATTCAGCTTTTGGCAGCCTTGTTATATCGACTTGGTTCGATGCAGGTCTACATCCAATATAAACTTTTGGTTTTTTTTTCCGTCAAAATCTATCCAGTGGTTCATGATATATTTTGCTAACAGACAAAGAAAAGAGCACAAACACAAGCCAAACCTTTTGACTTTTAACAGCAGGCAATAAGGGTCACAAGAAATAATAAGCTGAGAAGGAGTGTGTATTTTTTGAATTATTGTACGTATTCTTTGGAACTCTGTTAGTTAGATCAGGTTGAGTAAAGTAACTGTAAACCAGAGCAATGATACTGTGATGTAACACTCAGGCTGCCATAACTGGGAGGTGACTAATTAGCTACACATGTGTCCCCCCAGCCCTCCACCCATGTTGCAAAATAAATCATCTGCGACAGGAAAATGTGCGGCATGTGGCACGGATGGGTCATGATTCGTTTTACTGACGCTTTGGCTCCCTATAAATTAATCATGAAAGTCGCAAAACCCTGTCCCTCCTTAAAAAAACAGCGTAATGCTTGTTTGTGTTGAGAATTTCTTAAGAAATCTGGGAACTTCATATCATAAAGTTGAAAACAAATGTGGCAAAGCATTTCTACAGCTAGAACTAAAGTTATCACGTCCTGATTAAAAGTTTGGCATTTTAAATATTAAAAGAACACATTTTACGTGTTGCAGGCCATAAATGTTAATATTGCGAAAGCAGAGTGTGCTGAGCGAGTTGTTGTTGTTCTCTCTCGTCTAAATGACCCCATTAGAGTTGAGGAATGTTAATAAGCCTGAGTGTTTAGAAGAAGGCAGATTACTGCCCGTTTTTAGCAGCAGCACGAGGGAATGACATGACTTTATAAAACACACACACACACACACACACACACCCACACACACACACACACACACACACACGTGCGAATGTGTGACATAACTTGGTAAACTGACCTCAGACCTGCCAGCAGAATGTGGCCAGACAGTTAAAAGGCAATTAAATATTTTTAATATGCGTTTTAGAGGTAATGGATTAGGGTGGTAATAAAGTTAAACAACAGCCACATACGCCAATTATAATAAGCTTTTACAGCTTTTCTAGTCCATCCGAACCTGAGAGTTAGAGTTAATTATAATGTCATTATAATTAAATCAGATTTTAAAGTTTCTAGATCTCAGAGGTGGACCTCACAGGTGCTGCTGTGAACCTGCCAACTCTTAATTTCTGTAATTGTGCCTGTGTTGTTCTTAATATCACAAGTGTAAATCTATGATGCTTTTTGTGTGAGTTTTGGCCACGTTTTCGATCCAGTAATAACTGAAACTTTTCTTTACCTGCCCAGGGTTCTGATTGGATCCCCTCATTCAGGCCAGCCACTGAACCGAACAGGAGATGTTTACAAATGTCCCGTGGGAAGGAGGAACAATACGTGTGTCAAACTGAAGCTACCAGGTAATATTAGCATCTTTGTGTGTTTAAGTGGGTTTAGCTCATATTCTGACGTACTTAGTGGGATTATAAGGCAACATGGGAACAGGAACTGCATTTATCCAACCCATTCTCACTCCCAAGTCGTCACATATTGACGCTTTTGCAAAGCTTCCCTCAACGTCAGATTTTGACGCGCCGGGTACTCCCGTCACGTCAGTTACTGACGAGATGGGGCGAAGTCTGTTGTCATGTTTTCCGAAAGTGTAGAAAATGCGCAAAAACTGGCGTTTCGAAGCCTGAAATTACCTTTGTTAACTTTAGACATGCTGTTCCCTGACCGTAGTACCTAAAATTAACCATTTTTAGAAAATGTAGAAAATTCACGTAAACATGTTCCAAAGCCTGAAATTACCTAATATTCACCATGGACATCCTACCCCTGATCCCAGTACCTAAACTTAACCATTAATCGTGATCCCTCATGTTAACGTCAGACCCCCGACCCAAAGACCCCTAGTGGCGCAACCCGGAAAAGCCGCGGGCGTCAAGGAGTGACGCGAGGGGGGTACCCGGCGCGTCAAAATCGGACGTAGAGGGAACCTTGGAGAAAGCGTCAATATGTGACGACATGGGAGTGAGAATGTGTAGATTTATCATGAATAACATTACATTATCTGCATAAATGAAAAGATTAGGGATGCATAAACATAAGGATTAATACTTTATGCTGAAAAGCATTTTAAACCTTATTTTCAAATACCTATTAAGCTGTTTTATTTTTGTTTTAGGGCAGGGCTATTCAACTGGAGGCCCGTGGGCCACATCATGCCCACTGGTGACCAAAATCCGGCCCACCAATTGGTTCATTAAGTTCATTGATTCTGAAGCCCAAACCCTCGGTTTTCTATTTTAATTACTATTAGTTCCTTAAGTTAAACATGGACGTGTGTGGTGTACAGAAATGTCAGAATCTTGGTCAAAAGCTGGTGAAAACCATTTGAATGAAAACCCAAGACACTCAAAACTACAAGCAGTAGAATATAACTCAAGATAAGTAAAAATAAATTTGGCTTGTCAAAATAATAATTGTGTCAATTGTTTTTGATTTTGTTTTAATATCACTTCTTTTATTACATTGGGTTCTACATGTTGTTTTCATGATTAAATGTAGCAAAGTAAACTAATTCAAAGGTAACAGATCTTTGTAATACTTGGTTTATTTACATAATGATTTTAATTGCTGCTTGGCCCCTCAGCTGTTGGCCTGCACTAACTGTGGCCCTGGAGCAATTTAGTTGAATAGCCCTGTTTCAGGGTTAGATTAAAAAGGTCCAAGGGTCACTTCTGAATTTTCTTATGGACCATTCAAATTGTAAAACTTAAATATAAACTAAATGTAGACAATGTGCATCATTGTTTTTGCTTGTCAAAACAAATAGTGTTAAAATACTGCTAACTGAAGCAACACATCTAACACACAAGAGCCTGATTTTCACTGCAATGCTCAGCACACGAAAGACAATAGAAGTCGGCAGGTAGTTAAAACCCTCTGTAGCTGCTCTGGAAAATCTAAAAATAACTCAGATGAAACAAAAAGCAGATTAGATAAAATACTGCTGAGTTCAAAACATAAACTAACATGAGCTCTAGGACTTTTCCCATTTTCACACGATTTATCCTCCTCTCATCAAACAAACATCCACCGCTTCCTACTTTACAATCATCTGTACATATTTAACAAGGAATTAAAGGTTTGTTGAAACTCATAGTGTGTATGTAAACTGATAAAAGATAAAAAAGCACATTAGCTTACTCCACACTCAGTCATCCTGTGTGTAACTTTGATACTGTGTGTTCAAGTTAACTACATGTCTGGAGGATGTTGGCTCACTGGAACAGGAAGACAAAAGATAAACAGTTTTCATCTTTTCCAATTTATTGTAATTAAGCAGATAAACAAAAGTTAGCTGCTGATCAGCAGGCTGCAAAGCCCCCATTAGTGTCCCTCTGTGTAACCATGCAGGACGACCTGAGGGTAGTTTATACAGCAGGAGTGATCAAACAACAAGAGAAACAGTATCCTGTTGCTGGTGGATTTGTTTAATCTTGAATGAATTCGAAACTCCAGTTTAGTCTGGAAAACATCCACTGGGAACAGGTTTAAATTTGCAGCTGGAGCCAGACCGCTCAGCAACAAACTGGGAAAAGTTTACAGTCACAACAATACCAGCAGCATCAAACTTACAATTAAAACAAAGAATGACATTTTATCAGCTCAGATTGTTTGTTTCCTTTGACTGGAGCATCCCTGAATGTGAGATGTGTTGTCGGCTTTGTCTTCATACTGGGTTTACACTTTCCCAGTCCAGACCATAATGAGTGTGCGGTTGTTGTGTGTTGTGTTGTAATCTTTAACCGCACTTCCACCAAAACAGTAAAACTGAAAGATGTTTATGCCACGGTCATTAACTGTGATGAAATCCTGAAAACCCAACACCCATCAGTTTTAGGGGCTCCTTCTGAACAGTGCTGCAACATGATTACACTGAGTTTGGAAAACTGAATTCATATTACAAATAATCCCAGATTACAGGCTTCAGTCTGGTGGGCTAATGAGGGATTTTCTCCATATAATTTAATATACATATTTCCCTATTTGTTGTGCTTACAGTGAATGTTTAGTTATTATTTAGATATTTTAAAACCTTGGTTCTCTTGCTTTAGTTTTGAACACAGGGATGTAAATGATAAAGTCAGTAGTCATAAAGATATGTGTTTTCTACTTCAGTAATTAGCACAACTGATTGTTATGTGAAAACATCATCAGTAACATTTAATCTATTTCTTCTATCATTAAGAAGTCAGACTCATGAAGGAATAGTCTGATCATTTTTGAAGTGATGTTCCATCCAAGGTTATTACCTTTCAGCTGTGACATCAGTCATAGAGCAGAGTGGGGAGAAAACGATTTCATGTATAACTAGATTAATGGACATTTAAGTGAGATTCCATTTTATATAATTTTTCAGGCTTTTCAACTCTTTTACATTACATTAGTCAACAAAAAAAACTACACTTTTGCTTGACACCTTTTATTTAGTTTGTTGTATTTTTCTCACCCAGTTCATGTTACTCTTTGATTACGTGTGTTCTGAGCACAGCCTCTCGGACTAAAACAAAGATGCTAAGAGGTGCTGATTTATCACTTCACCCGATCTAGTCAGTTCAAAAGGACAGACTGTTAAATTCAGCAGCCTCAGCACCGCTGTCATAAACACAGCCTCTCACATGGGATCACAGACATAGTCTAGATGAGAACAGCAACACACTAAATAAACAATGTCATGCAAAAGTGTAGAGGTTTGGTAATCATCAGTTTGATGCTTTTGAGAAAGAGTTGCTTTTTAAACCTGAAAAATTATCTAAAACTTATCTGCAATTTAATACCCTTTAGCCTAGCATGATTGAAGATTTTTTCCCATTAGTAAATACTCAATATGTCACAGCTCATAAGAGGCTTAGTAATAACTAGTGTTCTTTCACATTGGTGTGAGAAATTGAGAAAGTATTGTTTAATAAATTAAATTTAAAAGTTATATAAAATGTCCTTGTTTTGGTTTTCATTAGCCCAACCTTGAGGATGACCTCACCCTATTTCGCCAACCTCCCTGCTCTATGATTGTTGTCACAGACAAAAATGTAATAACTATTGATAATTATTTGACAGAACATACAGTATTATGTCATTTTGAATATTTCAATAAACTTGAGAGTATTAACCAGATGACAGTTACACAGAAAAATCAGGGATCTGTACAAACATTTATTCAACTTAACTTACTAACTGCAATTGTTTCATTTCACATTAAACTGCCCTCTTGGGAAGCCTGATCCTGAGCTGAAATGGCATGTGAGTGTGTTTGTGAGTGAATGTGGATCCATCTCTGAAGGGGAAAACCAAAGCATTCCCAAGTAGCTAATTTTAGCCACATGTTGTGATTGCTTAATGATTCGATACTTCTGTCCCCCCACACCCACCCTGCATCATCTGTAGCCTATTTAACAGCCAAAAGCCACACTTAGAGGGACATCGTGGTAAAACAAACTTTATTTAACCATATGTCAGTGAAATTTGCCTTCTCTGAACCGATGCAAGACAGAAAAAAAAAGAGTGAAGGACTCTTCCTGTGGGAAAACGAGGGAGAAAGTTTGTTCAGCTGTTGGTCTTTTGTGCAGTTTTCTGTTTGTCTCATGGTGTTTATCGTTCCTGTATTCTTTTACTTTTTCAGACAACACCACTATAAAGAATGTGGTTGAAATAAAGGAAAACATGACCATGGGAACCACACTGGTGACCAATCCCAATGGAGGATTTCTGGTAAGACCAAGTGTATATTTTCCATAGCAGAGCCCCCAAAAAATCATGACACAGCCCCTACAAGTTCACTAGTTCATGACGTTCACTAAACAGTGCATTTCACATGCCATGTTCCTTAATTAGACTTCATGTCTCTGGAGAGTAATGGGATACTCTCCATCGACTGTACAGATGAGGAAAAGATTGAGTCTAATTAAAAATCAACTCCCAGTAACACTTTTTTTTTCAACCTGACAACTAACAAACGAGCATTTATACAACTTGCTAAATGGTCCAAGATAATTTGTGGGGAAAAAAAACTTAATGTAAGCAGATTGTGTGCAGCTGCATGTAGAGTTGAAACCTGAAACATGTTTAACAAGATATGTTAACATTTTTTCTCTCTATGTGTTTATAATCTTAAATTAAACAGAAGTAATGTGTTGAATTAGGGAATTTTCTGTAAGGCCTTAGAATGAAAACATATTAATATCATTACTGATTATTTACCTTTGTAAAAATGATCAATTTGTTAAGCTATCCATCCTGTTTTTCCTTTCTAGGTTGCTGGTACTCACATCCAGCAGCCACTGTGTGGGAGGTCGCACGTCCCCCACAGGGCCACGTAGGGACAAACAAACAACTATTTACAGTACACTCTCATTCACTCCTAAGGACAATTTAGAGTTACATATTTACCTAAAATGCATGCTTTTTTACCTGCTTCTTCCTTTCAGGGCCACAGGGGTCAATGTGCCCAAAATCAGCAGTCACTGTGTTAGTTGTTAATGTTTTGTTAACCTAATAGCGTACTTGCTTATAGGTAATTTTTGGTCAAATATGACTTAGGCAATTATGCTATTAGGCTAACAATTTGAAGTTTTATGCAAATCAAGGACACCCTGCAAAGATTCATCTAGTTCTCCATG
Organism: Austrofundulus limnaeus; assembly: GCF_001266775.1. Taxonomy (NCBI): domain Eukaryota; kingdom Metazoa; phylum Chordata; class Actinopteri; order Cyprinodontiformes; family Rivulidae; genus Austrofundulus; species Austrofundulus limnaeus. Next base: position 951,704 of record NW_013952438.1, read on the forward strand.
AATTATTCCCAACGAATCTTCTACAGCAGGGGTAACAAACTCATTTTCTCTGAGGACCACTTGAGCATTATGTTACCCTCAAAGTAGTCCTTGGAACAGAGGAAAATTTGGTATCAAAAAAGGAACTAAATAATGAGTATACAGTAGGTGTTCAGATAGACCCAGAGTATTTACAAAAATATATGATAGCCATTTTAATTTGCTAGCTAAAGTCTATTAGACGGTACTTTTATTTTTCAAGATGCATTGAATACTGAATAATATGTATTCCCAATAATCTACAAAGAGATGCAAAAAAAATGTGTTGAGAATGGATTGAAACATTTAGGACCATGTGGGTAATAAATGTTTAGATGCAAAATATAAATTTATTTGCTTACTTCCAGTCTAAAAATGGACAAAATCTGGTGGCTTCAGAAAGAACGGGGAGCCCATAGCCTTAGCTGCTCAGAGGTTGTTAAAATATCAATTTCTTGTTTACATTTAAAAATCACCAAACCAAGTCCATTTGAATAATTAAAACTCTGTATAGCTTAGTTCTTTTTTTCCTTTTTCCATATAAAAGTTTACAACTATTCATTTTGTTATTTTATTTTGATACAACTAAATGCTCCTCATCTTATTGCTATGGCTGAGCACCGCTAACAAACAATAACGGAGCTCTTTGTGGTATTTTGTATACTGAAACATTTTAATACGTCCTTTTATGAACACTGAAAAGTACTATGTGTACAACTGACCAAATGCCAAATAAATAATACAGAAATATTATTAAAAGTAAAAGTTTTATTCACTGTTGAGTTGTGGAGAATAGCTGCCATCTTGAATTGTGAACTGGAGGGGGTGTTCCAGTTTAAATTTATGACTTCTAAGTAGGAAATTTTTTCTTTCCAGTACAACTGGGCTGCAGCAAAAGTAGACGGCAAAAAGGCAGCTAAAAAGAGATTTTATGTGGCGAATTAAGCTGACTGCAGCTACCGATTACTTTTATATCCTTACACCTAGAGATGGGATGTCATTTGCGGGTAAAATAATCAACTTGTATTATGGGAGATGTAGTTTATAATCAATGCTTGCTCTAAAGCAGTATTTGCTTATTTTAAGACATTAATATGTGTCTTTGATATAATGTATCTCACGGGCCTTGAGTTTGAAACGTGCTCTCTAGGAGGTGTAATTTTGTGCTTTCTGCAGGTCAATTCTGAAATGAGAACACTGTCATTTTAAAATCTGATTTCAGATTTCAGGGATCTCTGATGATTTAAAACAGTCTCTGTCCAAATCTCAGTTTGAGTAGCTCTTTTCTCTTGGGTTCTCCACTTTGCTCTGCAGTAACCCTGAACCTCTTCTCATCCATGACCTGATGGAAAATGAACCAGTCACAGACTGCGTGTTTGACTTTCTCAGTGTCTGAGTTTGTTTGTGTGTGTCTCCTGTCTCCACAGGCATGTGGCCCTCAGTATGGATACATGTGCGGCCTACAGCAGTACATCACCGGGGTTTGTGCTAACGTCAGCTCCTCCTTTCAGATCCTCAACTCCATAGCTCCAGAAGTACAAAGTATGTAGCATGTCAAAGTAAATATATGCTTCTTTTCTATGCAAGACATGATAGCATTTGTACAGACGTGTCTAACCAGGATAAGAGATCACTGTCTATCAAGCATAGCAGCACCACCCAATACCCAGACGTCAAACTCATCCTTCCTTAGACAGGACGAAGATTAGATCACTCTTCTTAATGTAAACTTGTCTGCCACTCTGTTCCTCCCTGGTCTGGCCCAGCCCAGCCCTTCTGCTGTGTTGTATGCCCAAGTTAGGAGACAGTTTACTGGACTGCAGTAAGTTTCCTTGGAAGGAAACGGCCGTAGAAAAAGTGCAAAGTAAACATTCTCCAGTCATTTGTCTCTTACTGTTTCTCATTTTTCTAAGTTCACTTTCTCTGCTTCTTTTCTATGAGAAGAAAACATAGAAAATGGTCATATAATGTAAAAAGAATTTAAATTTAAAAAATATATATGAATTTTTTTTTCAGCATTAGTACTGTACAGCTTAAATTGATCTTATCTATATTGTGTGACAGTAAATCGCTGACTTAATGTTTTAATGGATGGCAGTTTTTATGAAACTTCATTTTTTGTGCCATGTTTCCTCAAGTGAGAAAAGAAAATGATTGCCTTTTTGTGAGTTAGCATCAGAATAAAACCTAACAGCTCACCAGAGTAAATCTCAGAATGAATCTGTAAAAAACTCTTTGGTACCTCAGCAGCATACAAACGTAACTGTGAACCCACAACCCAAAAATCTGAAAATCTTCATAAACTTATCCAATGATTTAATGAACAGCATGTTTAAAGGAAGGGTATAATGTATTTTATTTTGGTTTGTTTGCTTTGTTTTAAAACTTAAATAGAAGAACAACTATTGCAAAAGCCAAAAAGGCTATTGTTTTATTTCAATGGTTGAAGCAAAGACAAGTTCACATTTTGTTGGTGCAGTTAGGGACCTTCTGACGAACTCCAGGTGCATTAGCATCTTCAAAAGTTGCGTTCCATACAAAACCCCTTGACACTCAAAACAGAGTAAAGTGGAGCTCCATGATGACGCAAAGCACTGCTGATTTCAGTGCGTTCTCTCAAAAAATATTACAATCAATGCAGGTTTGAGTTACCAAAATCTTTAATAATGGTTTCCATTTTGAAGCAGCCTTTCAGCCGCTTTAAACTCTTTTTCTTTGACAACTTCCATCATTTCCAGCATTGCTACATTTTAAAACAACAATCGTAAATTTTATTTTGGCTTTAAATTGTTGTGGCAAACACTAAGGGTTTTTAATTAGTTTTATTTTATGTTTAAGTTTTAAAAACGTAAAAATAAGAAAACAACATGATCATTTTCTTTTTGTGATTTTGTTTTGAAATGGATAAACCAAATAACAAACCATACGAATTCCTCTGCCCCATTGTTATTGCAATTTACTTTGGAGTCACTGTGTTGCAGAAGAAACACAGAATAGGACAGGATGTCTTAATCTAGATTACAGAACAAAATCAGTAGTCTAATGTGTTTATTTGGACCAGTTTAAAAATTGAAGGAATAGGTCAAATCGCTCCATTCAGTATGCCTCATTGTTTACAACAACAAAACAAACTAAATTAAACTTGATATTAACTGTATTTTTCTTGCTTTTCCCCTAGGCTGTTCAAATAAACTGGACATTGTGTTTGTGCTGGATGGGTCCAACAGTATCTACCCATGGTCAAGCATTGTCGACTTTATGTGCCGTTTCCTGGAAAAAACCCATTTTGATCCTCAACAATCACAAGTCAGTTTAATTAGTCAATTTCAATATAAACCAATGAGTAAAACACAATATAATGAATGAGACTTATAATGTGTAATCCACACGAAAAGATATTAATTTAAGGGATTGTGTTAGCTGATTATTTAGTTTTTGATAATTGATTATTTATTATGGGAATTCTTACAAGTTGTAACAAAATTTTACGTCTGTAGTGATATTTTCATCCTATGTTATGTCAAGCCCTACCTTGATTGTGTTTTTGTCAACTTGGTAGTTTTTATTATTACTGTGTTGATCTGGTCTGAAAGTCGCAGAATTCTCCACAGGAAAAGTCTTCTCATTGTGCAGTCTGGTGGGTGAAAGTCGCATCTTCCACAACTCAGATCGTTCCACAGATTGTTTTGGTGCATCGACTCCACCAGACTGAGCCACATCCTCTGCAGACCTCCTGGGAGGGCCTGGCGAGGAGAGAACAGCACTAAAGAAAAAGTGGATTAGATGTAAAAGAACAAAATCTGTGTTTGTGTGTTTTCAGGTGGGCATAGTATCTTATGGTGAGGATGTTACTCACCAGGTCAACCTCAGCCAGTTCCATAACAATTCTCAGCTGCTGGAATTTGTCAAAGCACTTCCTCAGCATGGAGGTACAAAGACCCACACCTTCTTAGCCATCGAGACTGCAAGGTATGCAACAATTGTCCCTTTTATTCATTCATTATGTCATGACTTGTTATAAAATGTCACGTTTCTTCTTTTGTTTGTCTTGTCCTTTTTTGTACCTATTCAGGAAGGAGGCATTTACCCCGGAGAGGGGTGCACGACCTGATGCAAAGAAAGTCATGGTGATACTGACTGACGGAGAATCACATGACAATCATAAACAAGATGCGGTCATCCGCGACTGTGAGAATGATGGAATCTTGAGGTTTGGCATTGCTGTGAGTACAAATTGTTTTTGTAGCATCAAAGATTTTGGATCAGTTTGGCAAGTATTAAGTCCACAATAAGTGTGAACAAGTCATCTAAAAATGCATTCTCTTCTAATGATCCATCTATGTTGTAAAACTATACTATTTTGCAAGGGGTGGTACAGGGGGGCCAAGACATTTTTTTTTACTAATACTCCGGATTTGTAAATTCAAGATGGCCACAACAGCTAAATCCAAATGGTTTTATATCAACTGTTTTAAGAAAAAATAAAAGACCATATTCATGTGAACAAGGAAAAACAAAAAAAAAAAAAAAATACTGAACATAACTTATTCAGCCATTTTTATAAGTATACAAATTACTTTGAGCATGCTTTTCACAAAGCTGAATATATAGTGTAGAAGTAGATAAACACAATCTTAACCAAAGTCTAAATGCAAATCAAAAATTCTGAATACCCACCACAGCTGAATTTGAATGCCATTCTGAGACTTACTGAGATGAAATTTGTTGTGGAATAGCTAAGAATGATCACATGCTGATTGCCAATGCTAATCCCAAATTATGCTAACCATTAATTCTAATGCTAATTTAACAAAGGGCTTTAATTAAACCATTTTTAAACAAACACAGCTAAAAAATAATATAGCATCCAGTAGTATCGGAGAACAAACTAACAAAATCTAAATGCAAATACAAAATCCAGGATCCTCGCATTCTTGTCAATTATTTGGGAGTGGCAACTGGGGTGGCCAATCAGGTGTCAGAGGTGGCACTTGTTGTCCCAACCACCCCTCTTCTCCTTCACTGCTACACTGAAATATTACTACTACTAAATAAATAAATAATACTATCTGTCTGTATAAACATCAAATCAAATGAGCTCCTTTGACAACCTTTGGACTGTTTAAATGATTTAGTCACCCAGGTGAATGTGATTAAACTCTTTGGAGACTAAGTCATAGTTTTGTTTTTTGTTCTTTCAAGGTTCTGGGATACTACAGGCGTAGCAATGGAAGTGAAGAGCAGGTGGAGAAGTTTGTTAATGAAATTAAATCGATTTCCAGTAAGCCAGTACACGATCACTTCTTCAACGTATCTGATGAGTTTGCCTTGGTGAATTTTGCGGACACGCTGGGAGAAAAAGTCTTTGCCTTGGAAGGTAAATACAGAAACACATTTTCACAACATCTGACTTAAGTGCTAAGAGTTTTACTACTATTTCTAGCTCTACAAATGTTAATTTTGCGACTTTTACAGTTGCTAATTCTGCTAATGCTAATATGACTGATTTAGCATTTTGCTACTTTTACTTGTTTTCTTGCCTTTTGCTAAAGTTTTACAATTTTAGGATTAGGCAAATGACACATTATGTCATTAAGTCCCCCCCCCCCCCCCCGTGGAGCTGTCTCATATTATGGAGGGACTGAGTATAGGTGTTATATGGCATTTGACAAATAGTCAATGCAGGTTCCTTAATAATCTGCATGCCTGCGATTTTTGGTATTTCAGTTAATCTTTAGAACTGACATCTTCAGGAAAATTTATTTTCAACTCTCCATCTTCTAAACTTTTTTAGCTGGGTGAGAAATAAAGTGGATCGCAAGATGATTCTGGAAAAACACAAGCATTCAAGTTCCCTAAATCTTTCTCTGTGGCTTTAACTGTATGTTTTTTTTATCTGTATTTTGTTGTGTTTCAGTAGAATCTTTAGGACAGACAGGTCTTTCAGGAAAATATGATTGAAATTGTTCATCTTTTAACTCTGCTTCTTTGTGTTTGATTTCCTATTATATGGCTTTTTGGTAAATTATAGTTGATGCAGTTCCTTCACTCTTGTGTCTGTAGTTTTCTGTACTTTAGTTAAATCTTTAGAACTGCCAGATCTTGCAGAAAAAAAATACTTTCAACTCTCCATTGCCTATTGCTAGTTGTGAATAAAAGTGGCTCATGAGATGATTCTTGGAAAATGTTCAGGTGTCCTCTTCTTTTGGTATTTAATAATATGCTTGTAACTTGTGTTACACACACCAAACAGCTGTAAAGTAGTAGTTTATCATTTTTAGTTAGAATAAAAAGTTTATTGGGGTGAACAAATGTACGTTCCTTGTACAAGTTTGTTTCTTTAAAATAAGATAATTTTATAAATCTGTAAAGTATTTAGCAAATCTATTACATGATGTTTCAGTTTTTGTAGTTTATTAAACTAAATCAAAATGTTTCTTCCTCAGCAACGTCTGGGAATCATACTTCCTCCTTTGAGATGGAGATGTCCCAAACTGGATTTAGTGCACATTCCTCTAAAGTAAGTACAATTCAAATAATTCTATTGATAAATACCTAATTTAGTGTTTGAAAAGTTAGTTGATTGATTTTATGAATAACTGATTTATTTTGTAAACCACAGATTTACAGATAAAAATACAAGACTAAAAGTAATAATTAAGGCAACAGTTATATAACTACTGAACTAACACTTCCTGTAGTTTTGTCTCTATTTCAGCCCTTTGATGATTCACTCAGTCAGTAAAAGATGACAGACTCTTTTCTATGTGTTCCTGGTTGTGTGTTGTCTGCTCGCATTTGAGTCAGAATGAGAAGCGACGCCCTGAGAGGCTGACGATAGATGCTTGTTGATTTAGCCTCCTCATACGCCACTTAAATTCATTTCATAGGTATTTCCTGTGTTAGTTTTAAAACAAACAGGATCCTTTCTTACGTCTCTTCCTGTTCCTGACTCACGACTATCACCTCCTCTGTCACTGTGCACATTGTCTCTGGGCCTGAGGTGGCTTCCATCAACCAGACAAAACAAGTCCATCTATCGAGGGTTAAACTTGTGACCTCACACTTTAAAGGCCATAGTGTAAAAAAAGTGCCATGAATTTCACTGTGTTCTAATCATCGGTATTTGACCCCCAAACCATCCAGTTATATGAAATTGGTGCTTTTAGGAAACAGAGATTTATTGACAAATCATTTTTTCAGTTTTTTTATATTCTATCTCTCACTGTTAAAATTAACACACCCTTAAAATTATAGACTGTTAATGTGTTTCTAAGTGGGCAAACTTGCAAAATCAGCAAGGGATCAAATACTTATTTCCTCCATTGTATATGGACCCATGGCATTGTCCTAATTTTCCCTGCTTCAGGACATCGGAACTTCTCACCATTATTGAAGGAGAATCTAGCTCCTCTTTCAAGAAAAATCTTTTCAATTACTTGAATCCGTGATCTCATGGTTTTGATCCCTACACAGAGTTCAGGTAGGACTGTCGGTAAACAAGCTTTGCCTTGCAGCTCAGCTCCCTCTTTACTACAATGGACTGGCACAAAGTTCACAATACTGCAGATGTTGCACCAACCCATCTATCAAACTTGGAACTCATTCTTCCCTCATTCATGAACAAAACCCTAAGATACCAAAACTCCTCCACTTGAGGCAGAACCTCAACCAAATATTAGTCACAGTGTCAGTTTTTCTAAACAAGTCTTACCTGTGTAATACCCCGCCCACCCAAGTTTTAGACAAAAACTAGACTATTTAGACAACCCTTGATCCTTAAATAAAACATCTCATTGCTTTGACATCTTGTGTGTTTCCTCTCACAGGAGGGTTTGTTACTGGGAGCAGTTGGAGCGTATGACTGGAATGGAACGGTGGTGATGCAAACTGACAAAGAAACCATCATCCCTAAAAAAAATCAGTTTTATGATCCAAAGCATGAGGCCGGGTATGAAGGACTAGCTGGGTACCTTGGTGAGTTCAACAGGATATAAAATACTGTGTTTTCTAACTCAGCTCCATCATACAGGAAACACAACATACAGTAACTGCAAATATTAAAATATTGCGAACTATAAAGTCATAATAAACATTATAATAACTGACTTTGTGTTCAGTTTAGATCAGTAGTGTCCAAAACTTTTAGTTTTAAGTCTACAAAGTGACTTGTGACCCTAACTATAGCTGGGAAAAAACTCTATTAATAAGGCATTTCACAATGAGTCTGTTAGCCACTATATAATTTGTTTATCCTTATATAATAACAGTTTTTGCTACTTTATGACAATTAAAGCTAATAGTGTCATTGGTAATCTTTTCAAAAATTAATTGATTCCTTAGTGTAAACACCAGGCAACATTGCATTTTGAAGACCTTGTGCCAACACATTGCAAACAAACAACAAACAATAAATTTAATTTAGAAATATATTTGCATATAAAAGTCAACAAAAATGATCTGATCACATGTTGCCCAATTATACACATCAAATCTGTAACTGTAAACTGATCAAAAAGGGACAGCTGTACATGCTATATTATTGAGCAGCAGCATGAAATAATCTTAAACTATTTTTGCTACTTTAAATTTTTAGGAACTATAATAAAAAATACATTTCCCTGCTTCAGGGAGTTAAGTGAAATTCTACAGCTGCAGTTTGAGTTGCGAGGAGGATGAAGATATACAATTTGTCAACATGACACCAGACTCTTCTCTCTCCTTATGTGTCCCATAAATAATGTTCTGTATGCAGGCTCTTCTCTCTGCCCCGCTGCCTTTTATGGTGTGTAAAGCAATCGCATCATCTTAATATCAAATTATTTAATCAACATGTCATTAGATGGAGCACTGGTTGGTTCGGGCTGTAAACTCAGCTGTTGGCACATGCTCGAACTGCAGCTGTCGGAGCTCCTGTGTTCTTTGTGTTCTTTTCTGAGAAGTTCCTGCCAGTTTCCACTGGTATTATGCACTTTAACTAACAAAAGCAGACATAAACAGACATTCAAAAAAGGATTTAAAAACATCACATACAGAACTGAAGCACATTGTTTGATGATAAAAAATTTTCTAATCCGTACATGACGATCTCTGTTTGTGTTAGAATGGGATTGTAACACTGTGTTTAAATTCTTTCTGGCAGGATATGATGTCCAGTCTGCCTCCACTCACAAAGGAGTTCTGTACATCAGTGGAGCACCGCGGTACAACCACACAGGCCGTGTTGTTATCTACCGTATAAAAGAGGGCAACATCGTTGTTTCACAAATACTGAAAGGAGAACAGGTGAATGTCAATCATCGCTTCCAACGTCAGTAACTTGTGCACATTGGTTCTCAGTGTGCATCTTGAGAAAGGTTAAAACTATTCCTTAAAGGGGCAATGTCATGTAAAATCAAYTTTTTTGAGTTTTATATCATGTTATAAAATTATACTCTCAAAAAAAAAAAACATGCCCAAAGCCTTGCTT
>NW_013952438.1:962270-1016302 GCF_001266775.1 Austrofundulus limnaeus
CCCCCGGGGCCAGCAGCGACAAACTCATGGACCCCCCCCCCCCACCGAAATGGGCGAGACAGAAGAAGCGGGTTCTTAAAGAGACAGAGGCCAATTTCAAGGCGTTTAGAAGAGGAAGTGATGAAAACACAAGTTTATTTTCTATTTAAACATAAAAACAGCATTTTAATAACAGCTAAAGGTGACATAGATATTTTATGATGGTATACTATTTAAATGTATGCATGAGAAACACATAATATTGGCCCTTTAACAATCAGCATTGAGCCTTTAACAGTTTCTCTGAGTCTGACATGACATGGTGTCAAATTAACCAAATGAACATTTGTCAATGACTGCAGATTGGTTCCTACTTCGGCAGCGTCCTGCAGACTGTTGACATCGATAGAGATTCCCTCACGGACCTCCTTCTTGTTGGAGCTCCGATGTACATGGGCTCAGAAAGAGACGAGCAGGGACAAGTCTACGTCTACAAACTGAAACGGGTACTCAGCCCTTAAAATAAAAAGATGCTACGTCAGTTTTCTTCAGAATTTCTCAATAAAAAACGATATGGATGGCAGAATCATTGAGTATTGTGTCTCACAATCTTGATATTTCTCGGTTTTATTACCATTAGGGCCAGTTTGAGCATGAGTTTACCTTGAAGCCTGTCAACCAGACGTGTTGTGTTGCCCAGTCGGCTGGCTGCTCCGTTAAAAACGAGCCGTGCGGAGCTCGGTTTGGTACTGCCATAGCAGCAGTGTCTGATCTCAACCTTGATGGGTACAACGACGTTGTGATAGGTGCGCCATTTGAGAATGACCACAGAGGAGCTGTTTACATCTACCACGGAGACAAGAAATCCCTGAAAAAGCAGTTTGTACAGGTAGGAATCAAGAAGCCTTTGTACCAAAACATATTTCATTGTTCAGTTAGAGGAACATGATCCCAGCTTCCTTCCAATCGTAAAAGATCCCTAACTTTCTATGCTTTGTCGCCCGGTGTCTCCCCAGCACATTCCTGCAGGTGGAGATGGTGAAAAGATGAAATTCTTTGGTCAGTCCATCCACGGGGTGATGGATCTGAATGGAGACGGCATTACTGACGTTACCATAGGAGGCCTTGGAGGGGCTTCCCTGTTCTGGTGAGTGGGCTGATCATCACTGACAGCAGAAGCATTTACTCCTTATATCTTGCATTCCAGCAGAGCTTGTTTCCTGGAGCCATCAGCTTGCATGTCTGCTTTGCATTATCTTACACTGGTTTAGACAGCTGTGCATGTCCCACTGGACTTATAGGGCTGTAGGCGAAAAGCTTCCTAATGGTCTCCGTGTTGAAACCTCCGCCTACATACAGTATTTCACTATTTTGCTCCAGAATGCTGAATCAACCCACAATCTTCTGAAACATCAGCCCACACAATGATTTAACTTCCCAGGCAGGTCTCCTCCCACAGCCTATATTGGCAGGAGCTCAACAAGGCCGTGTGAAAACTGCATTTCCCATGTGGCTCAGAACCTCTATACGATTTGGCAGCAGGCGGCTGCTCTTAATAGACTCTGATTGAGAAAGCTTAAAAGTAGAATGGACAGCTGTGAAACCAAGCTTCATGCTCAACAGAACATTCACTTCTCTCTAAAAATGTAGAAATGTGTGCATGGAATGACTTGACGCATATACAGCAAGGTTAAGTCAGGCCCTTTGTACAGGCTCTTCTTGGCTGAAATGTTTCATCCTTTATCAGAACTAAGTCTGAGTTGCAGGCAAACCAAGCATTGGCGGATCTAGGATTTTTCTGAATAAGGGGCCATCAAGGGGCTACAATATTCATAGAGGGTCCAAGTATTTATTCAGCATCCTTGCACACAAATTGCTGGTTTTGTTATGGTGTATATATTTTACCAGTCACACATTTAAACACTTGTAATGTAATTTTAAAACAGCTTTCACTGTAAATTTTCCTTACCAATTTCACATGCATTTTACAGTATATAGATAAAATACTCTCAAACACACAACATTTGAGATAATCCAGCCAATATTTGTGAGTTAAAATACTTTTTCTACAGGATTTTTCAAATTTTAAGAAAAGAAAAATTCTTCTGTCAGCTTGATTCATGCTGGACTTTTCTATTTGGTTCATTAGCGCCTCTAGTGTTTATACATGGAACTGCACCCAGTGTCATCACTTGGGCAAAGGACAGATGCGTGACAGGACAGGGGCACTTCAGGGGGCCAATCAAATTTCAGCAGGAGTCAATGCCCCTATGGCCCCACCCCTAGAACAGCCCCTGAAACCAAGCCTTAGTTTAAGGAGTTTACCTGCAACTCCTTAAACTTTTGGCTAAAAAATGAAATGTTTCAATAAAGAAGAACCCATCCATTGGACCTGACTCATCCTTGTAATACCTGGTTCACATGGCAAGATTTTAGAATTGTCAACCCATTTTCAACAAATGAGAGACCCCACACATGACGATAAAAAATCATACATATAACATGTTTGGTCCTACAGTGTATGGTGTACAGCCACATGGCAAAAGACAACACACTACATACAAACAGATTTCACTCACAAACATTCAGATGCCAGACTGGAAATCTCAGGAAACCTCCGGAGATCAAACAAGAATACAGAGTAAATAAACACAACAGAGGAGGAAGAAGCAACTGTGATAGTTTGTGGACTATTTTTGACAGAGAAAAAAACAAACAAAAAATAAAAAAAAAAACAAAAAGAAGTCTCCAATATCCACCTGACTTGTTTTCGTCATCTTGCTTTCTGATTGGCTACACGTTCAACAGGTTGCAAGCTCGTTTGTCCTCAGGAAACACAACAAACACTGGAATATCAGACCAAGACAACATGTTGAATATCCCTGATTTGAGATTGTAGTGGTCCTGACATCCTTCTGAGCTGATTTAAGATTGTTGAAAGGCAAAATTGGGCCAAACATTGGGCTAATTATTTTGCCATGTGAACCCGGCACAAGATAATGACTTTATGCACAATTGTTCAATGCAGCGATTCTCAATTTTGACAGGGATCCAAAGCAGCAAAGAAATTAAATGTTAAGCAGTCCTCGAAGGTATGCATATCCTGCATCACTTTGCATACCAAAGTTTTAAACAAAGACCTTGCGCAATCTATCAGCTCTCAGAGTACATGTTGGGGATGACTCTGGGCTACAATTGCATGAAAATTTTAGCTCAGTATCTGTAAAACAGACCAAGTTATTGCTGTTTAGTTTTTTTTAATCCACTTAGTAGTTTGTGAGATTTTTTTATTCACTCTATAAAAAAATGTAAAGTGAAAATGTAGAAATTTGTAATTTTTTCATACAGAAAATTGTATTTTGCCTTTATTTCAACAGGACCAGAGATGTTGCAGAGCTGCATGCTAACATGACTTTTAACCCTGTTAAAATAAACCTGCAGCAGTCTCAGTACCCATGTAATGGATCTGCGTGTGTGAACATCACAGTTTGTTATCGCTACCTTGTAAAATCTGACAAGAAGGATCCAAACTCTCCTGCAGGTGAGCAAGACAGCTTTGCTTCTCACTTGTGTCAATGTCCCTGCCATCAACTTGCTTCCCTTATTTATTTATTTGTTTTTGATCACTTCCTTGTTGCTGTTTTTAAGACAACACAATTTTCTGTTTCTTTCAGAAGTTCGTTATACAATTACTTTGGATGCTCTGCGAACAAAATCCAGGGCCTTCTTTGTTGAACAGGGGACAGAGAAAAGTGAGCGCAAGATTACTAAAATCATCACCATCAAAGACAATGAGAAGAAATGCCTGATGGAAAAATTTAAGATGTTGGCAAGTACTCTGATTTTTGCAATGCTGTGATTTCTTACCTGTGTTCTTTAGAAATATTGTATGCCGATAATAGCTTAGATTTCTCCGCAAATTTTATCCAAAGCTGTGAGAGGTGTTCTGCAGACCTTGGTTCTAACATAAAACAGACCCATCCTGATCAAAGCATCCATAGTTGAGCCTCGTGCTCCTCAGAGCGATCATTTATTTGAACTGAAGACACATGGAGGGATGGAGAAGGAACGTGAATGAGCTGTGAAAATGGGCTCAGTGTTTTATGTTTTAGCAACAAAGTGACACTCCAGGTTAAAGCAGTTTTTTTGCGTATTGTGTTACCATTAAATCATGAACTAAAGTTTAGAAGTCCACAATAGTTTTATTATTTTTTCAACCAGCCATTCACTGTGATAAAGGCTTTTATTGGTCAGCTGTTCTCAAGCAGCAGAAAGAGGAACTAATCAGTGCAAACAGCTGCTGTTCTTCTTCACGTTGACCATGAATACTTTCTCTGTTCTGGTCTGCAAGTTTGCACAGAAATATCTGTCAGAGGTTTTCAAGGGTCATGGAATTTATCCCAGACACAAAGCCCTGGTTTTATTCTTTAATGAATCTTGATTCACTGTTTTAGATGCTTGCAAAGTGCCAGTTTGGTAAAAGCACATCTTTTAGAAGTATACAAGAAAAACATGCGGAGCACACACAGAAAGGCCCCAGTTTGCCAACATCTTCAAGCCAAGAGATCAATCATTTATAGTTACCAGTTGTTACTGCTGGATTACTGTGGCTGCTGCATCACCTCCTCTCTTCTCTGAGTCCAACTTGAAAATGTCTGAAGCCAAATGAGTGGTTTAATTACAAATGATAAATCCTCACTCTCTTCACTAAAACAGATTTATAGATTCAGATTTTCAGAACTGACTATTTTTTTCTTCTTCAGCAAAAAAAAAAAATAAAACCAACCTTTCAATGCATTGCGTTGGACCCAACCAGCTAGACTTTATCCTCAGGTTTTTTTTTTATCAATAATCAGCTACTTTTTAATAAAGAACGCAGGATTTTACTTTTAGAAAAGCAAATATGGCCACAGAGTTTGTTTCCTTTTCAGCAGGTAACGGCCCACTGCTGTGTTTGCTGCCCCCCCACACACACATACTCACAACTTAAAAAATAAAAACATCATCTCTACATCTGTGAACCGGACTGATACATAAATTTGTGTGGACGTTCATGGTTCCCAGAGGACGACTCCTGATTATCTGACCTTCGCTCTCCCGCCAGGATGATGTTTTTGTTTAGGTTGGGGTGGTTCACCTGTAAAGTTTGGACTTTACAATAAGTTGAAACTCTAAACTAAAAGAAGACAGGGTTAGTGTTTGTTCTCAAAATACTAATTAAATCTTTATGTTTCAGATCCTAGACATTGAGAAGATTTCTCTAAGATTTGAGCCATTGTTGCCTCATTTCTTCAGAATCACGGTCCATTGGGTTATTAACTGTTGAACACAAAAGGTCACGATGAAACTTTCAACAGTCAGAACATTTTAAAGGCAGTTTTGTTTGAAAAAATAAGCCACACAACTGAGACACATGTTTCTATAGTTTGCTTACATTCTCTTTCTCTTTTTGTCCCACTTTTCTTCTTCTATATGTCCTCGTCCTCATTTTGCTCCCTCAGCCACGGCCCGACTTCAGGGATCCTCTCTTGGTGTCTTTGGAGTTTGGACTAGTCAAAGAGGACCAAGGTCCTGTCCTGGATGAAAATCTTCCCAGATCCATCAATAAGACAGTAAGACTGCTCTCTGTTATCAAGTACCTTCCACAAAATCTGAAATCAGTTCACTGGAAGGTGAAAATCTGATGACTTATTGTGATACTTAATTCACAAGTTGGTGTGATTTACTGAAGTAATGACATTTTTGTTGTTTTGTTTAAAATATACACACTAAAAATGTTATGCACCCAGAGGGAATGGTCCAATTTCAATGTGATTTGGATCACATGCAGACCAGTGATGGGTGTGTAAATGATTCCCAAGGCCCAGCCAATCAGGTCATTTCTGGAGTGTCCAAAAGCCAATCAAAACAATAAGTGAAGGTCAGCTGAAACAGACGATGCCTTGTAGACTCTTCAGATAGCTTTACCAACACTTGACAGAGCTTTTTATGGCTCATTTGAGAACAGGTGATAGGTCATATCTGTGGTTATTATTTGGTTAGGTTCACATTGCAGGCAAAAGTGACCAAATTCATATTTTTTAACCCGTATGAACAAGTCTTGAATGTCTGAAAATTTATACCAACATATGATACTAATGGTATACCAGTGTGTTGGGTCGTACCAGTACTAACATCATGGGATCAATACTTGAGTTTGTTTTACTTTAAGTACATCGCTCACATTCGAGAAATGCAGTTTTGCACCTAAGTAGACGTGAAGTGGCAAAATGGAATGTGACCGTTGGATGAATCTGATTGCACAACTTCAGATTCGATTCACACAAGGTGGCATGCAGCGTCCATATTTACTCCTGTAAACATGGTGTGTGGAGTGTGATGTCACGTCTTCTTCAGGGATGTTTACGCTGTTGTCTGATGGAGGTTACATTTACGTTTTAATGTGAATGAAAAACAAAACAGAACCCAGTCTGACAGAAAACAATAACACATACAACAAACCTAGCTGATACTAGCACACAGAAAAAAAATCTAAAACACTGACTCAGCTTTAAAAAAAATTTAGTGTAACTTTAACATAATCATATTTGGTCAATGCTAAAATATGAAGTGTGGCAGATTACTTCAAATTTTAAATGTTGAGTCAGTGTTATTTTTTTTTCAATGCAATCTGTAAAATGATAGAAAAATCTTTTACTGACAGTTTAAATCTCAAAAACTTATTTTGTTTGGCTGCAGCTCAGCCATGGATTCACGTTCTCATTAATCATGCATCAAACTCTCTCAGGTTGTTCAGTTGAAGCATTGCTGAAGTAATACAACAGCCAACCTTAACCTGCAGGTTAGAGAACTACTTTAAATAAACTTTTAGTGATTTTAATAATTATTAGAACAAATTTCTTTAAATTCCCACAGGACCCCAGTGAGTTGTAAAAACAACACACGGGGGAAAGTATTCTTGGAAATCAAATTACATTTAAAACGATTGCTGTCATTTTGTAGAAACAAGTATTATAGGTAATAAAAACAGTAATCATTAATTATGAAAAGGTTTGATGGTTGTTGACTGTTTTGATTATATCCTCATTTTGTCAAATTTTCTGTTAAACTGTTCTCGATTATTACCGGTATGTCTTCAGGTTTACAACAGTCTGAGTTTTTCTGGGTGTTCATTTTGTGTTATTTTGTGGGTCTGATGCTGGCAAGTATAAGTTCCTTTGAAAGTACAGTTGTGATGATTTGAGTTTCATCTTAAACATCCTGCATTTGTCTATTTGTGCAAACGTGTCATAAGAGGGCAGTTTTTGCTGCTGTTACAGTGCGTTAGTATTTGCAGCAGCTGACTGCCGTCCTTCAGTTGTTCTTCATCTCTGCATCAGTGTTTTAACAACCAGGACAATCTTCCCACAGTCGTATTTGCTCTAACTAGAAGGTTTTCAGATAATTGTAGCAGTGAGTGATGTTTCCAGGCTTCATTAGAATGTCATTATAGCCTGTGTTTATGTGAAAAAACACATTGATAACTACACTGTGTATGCTGTGTATGCTGTGTGCATTTAAAAGCCTACAGCAGGAACGTATACAAGCTAGAGGAGCACATTTAGGAATTTTCCTGTTATTGTTACTGAAACGAAGAAACAGAAAGCTCACAGAGAGGGGAAGTCATAAACGGAAGCTCTTTTTTGACGTCGTGCTGCAAACTATGATCTAGTGTCTTGAGGGGGCAACACTGGAGCCTCAACGTGGGACAGGATTGAGAGATCAAACCTCATAAAATGTTTACAACCTCTTTGATTTAAACAACTAAAAAAACTTTGCCTAAAAAGTTTGAATGTAATTGACAACTAATGATAATTTAATCGCATTAGTAGGCACACATAACGATGAAAAATCAAATTAGCAAAACAAAGTCAATAAACTAACTCAGTGACATGTAAAAGTCATTAAACTATATTGGACAAATTGTCAGTGTTCCACTTCTGTCATAAAAAATAAACATCTTTTCCTATAAAAGATAAAGAACAAGATATTTGGAAGTGGGCTTCTGTAGAAAAAAATATGATATAATATTTAATGCTCTTTGAATGACCTCAGTTTGGAGAAACAAGAGTTTAATTCTAAAAGATTGTCGAGCTAACTTATAGTCTGAGTGAGGCCGAGACCCAAGTTGAATGCTGATGCCTTAAAACAACAGTCTTCAAAATTGTACAATTGTTCATATCAAAACTAGTTTCAAAATCATTACATCATCACTGATATTTCAACACGTGTGTGTTTACTAAGGGTGCACCCTAAAAAATTTCGATTCACATAAGAATTGCGATTCTCCTATTCAACTATTCTGAATCGATATAAAATGTCCCCAAATTGATTCTAAAAATTAAAACAAATCCACTAGCTGTTTGCCTCCATTGTGCACCTACCACAGTTGGAAAAGGCATTTTCCTTAGAAATCTTTAGAGTATCCTTAGTATTACAATTTTTTTCATAAATAAAGTGACTCTTTTTTTACTTAAGCAATATGTGATATTGTTTTTTGCAATAGCTGCAACAATTCCACCTAAACATGGCTTAATGTGAAAAAGACACTTTAATGTCTCCATTTGTCCTTCTGTCTTGCAAAGCAGACTGGAGTAGATCATAATTCTTTGCACACCTTTAGATTAAAGCAGAAATCATCATGAATCAAATCCATTTTGAATCTAATTGTTGTTTCAGAATCAGAATCAAATCAAATCGTGTGACAATTTTCACTCCTAGTTTTTACATGGCACCTAACCTTCTGCTAATTTTAGTTTAACAAATCTTTATTTACACAAATACCATTTTATGTTGTAATTTTTGGTACAAAAAAGTTTGAAAATCTAAGTAAAAATCTAATCTCAAAACCATGTTACATCAGACAAATGAAGCAGATTTAATCTTGAAACGTTTTTCATCTCGAACACAGCCCACACATCTGATCCACTTTGCAGCTCATTCTGAGTTTATCTGGGCTGGTATCAGTTCCTGTCGTGGTTTGCAGGAGGTCCGGACCCAGAAGTCACACTGACACGACACGGCTGGAGGGGAGATGAGATCCAGCTGAGCTAAATGAGATGGGGGTGCAGGTGTAGGTGGGTGCGGCAAGACAAACACAGGGGAACTGATAAAATGAAAACACAAGTCACTTAACTATCTGTAGGAATCACAAAATATAAATGATCCTAATCATAAAGCACAAAGAAACTACTAATAAACTAACAAAAAATGCACATCTTAATAGTTCCAAGTTCTATGTTGAATCTAGACTGGCTTTCAGATGATATTATATGTCAAGAACACGTCTTACAGCATACATGGCAACCCTTTCTGACGTTTACCCATAATCTTGACCCTCAAAAATGTTTATTTTTTGCAAAAAAGTCCATATTACTCACTCTTGATACAACGGTGGGTGTGGAGGGGACAAGCGGACTGTTGGAGAAAGACAGACCGTGGGGCAGAGGAGAACGTGCAGGATGGTGGGAAATTTGTGTAATTTATGGACAATCCGTGCAGCTTGACATGTATTTTAAGGCGATTGTAAAACATTTCAATACGAACAACGTCACAAACACTTTTTATCAGTGTAGGCATCCTGATGCAATGATGTCACAAGAAAGTTCAGCCTCTCCAGTTTGTGTTGTAAATAGATATAATGTAAATGTTTGTAGATGCTGCCGAACTCCCAAGGTTTTATCCACCAAACTGACCTTTGAGAAAGCATTTACTCTTGAGGGTTTTTTTATTTTAAGTTTAAATACAAACCATTGACTTTTCCCAACATGTTTGACAATATTAAACGTTTTAACGTTAAATTAATGCTCTTGAACTTTTCTGACACACAGATTCCTTTGATGGACTGCGGAGGTGACGGAAAGTGCGTCAGTGAACTCTCGCTCACCGCAGAGCCGAGCGTGAAAAGGTAAATTAGCTTTAAGTTGTACTTTTTTGTGTGTGTTTTTAAGTAAACTGTAAAGCAACTTTAATGTGCCAATTTAATGTGTGTTCTGAAAGGGGTGCTGTAATTGTAACAGCAAATCGGCTGTTTGCTAATGAGTTGAAGATAAAACTACATGAAGCTTTACCAGCATAATTCAGGGATTGTCATCTTTTTTTCATATAAAGTTCCTTCATTTTATTTGAGTAAAATGGGATGGTTGACGTTAATAAACCCAATTCAGTCATCAGTTTGTTTTAAAATTGGGTTCTTTTGAGTCAGCATGGAGAAAATGAGCATGCAGATCAAACTTTTTGTTTAAAAACAAATTTATTTATTGTATTTTACTGATTGTGTTGATTCTAAAAGCATTTACAGCATAAAAAAGTTGTTTGAGCTCCCCTCGTCTCTGCAGAGCACGGCTGCACCCTTGTGGGCAGACGTGCACATCACAGCCAAGCTGACAGCTTGCATTTTTGCTTCCACAGCATGCTGATTAAAGTCAACGCACGAGACAAGATCGACGTGAACATCCGAGTCAGGAACAGCAGAGACAGCGCCTACAACACCAAAGTGAACATCAGCTTCACACCAAACATCAACTATGTTAAAGTAGAGGTGGGATTTCTGCTTCCCTTCTGTTCTGATTTCATTTTAGCAAACACAGCGACTTAAATGAAGATGTTTTAATTTGCACCATCAGCCAGAGAAAGATTGCACTCTGAATAACACAAAAGTGGAGTGTGCTGTTGGATATCCCTTCCTGGGACAAAATGCAGAGGTGAGTTTAAATCTGAACAATAAATTCACTGCACTTTATAAGTCGATCGTTGCTTTAACGTCATCGTGTTCCAACAGGAGATTTTCAAAGTCAGGTTTGAGACAAACCCTAAACACATACAGGGAGAAATCCAAGTCAATCTGACAGCTACAAGGTGAGTTAGTGTGTGTGTGTGTGTGTGTGTGTGTGGGGGGTCTTCATGTGTGTTAAAGTCTTATTTCATGTTCGGGTGTTAATAGATAATTTCACTTTGTTTTTCACATTTATGTCATTTTTCCACAGTGACAGTGAAGAGTTGTCATCTTCTGACAATGATGTCAAAATCTCCATCCCTGTGAAGTACGAGCCTGGAGTCATATTCAGAGTGTGAGTACCCTGGATATTCACAATTTTAGATAGGCAATGATTACTTTTTTTTTTTTTTTTTTGTAAATTATTAACTATGGTCAACAAAAGCAGATTTAAGTATTTGTTTAATCTCAATTTGGGACATTTCAGAATCTGTTACATCTTTTTTCCATTGTCACATTTTGTTTCTTTTTTCTTTATTGTGGTCAGAGTACACTTGATATCATTTAAATGCCCTGAGGGGAAAAAAATCTTTTATTTTATATAATAATCCTGTTACCCCACAAGTGTACATTATCTTTCCTAAGAGCATCGACTCCCTTGAATCTCTTATGTTGTCACAGAGAAATGTATGCAAATTTCTTACATGGTAAGAATTGTTTCAATAGTTTAAAATTTATACTCTAGCCTCAAACAGCCCCTGTTTCAATGTTATGTTTTGCGAGCCTGAAATGCAGGATTGGGGTTTTTATTAACAAATGAAATATTGGTGATGCACATCACATGCCAATAACACATGTTGTAATCATCTATGGTGTTCATTTCACTATAAGAAAGAACAGTTCACAGCATTTCATTGCTACATTTCTAACACAAATCAAAAAGAAATTGCTCATTTGGTTAAGACTTGAGTGTTTAGAGCTGCTGCCTCACAGCAGGAAGTTTGCAAATTTCAACCCAATTTACATGTCCCCCCTTTGTATGAGTGGGTTTTCTACCACAGACCAAAACAGGCATGTTAGGTTATTTGGTAACTCTAACTTGTCATGTGTCAGTGAGATGGACTGACGATCAGCTGTTGGCCTGCACTGACTGTGGCCCCTGGAGCAATTTAGTTGAATAGCCCCGCCCCATGAAATACCACCTTAAGGATAATAGATGTTTAATATGTAAATGAATGACGTCTTCATTTTATGATTCCTCCAGGAATCCTGTGGATGCTCACATTATAGTTAAAGATGGTGACCAGTATGCTTTGAAACACAATGACAGCAAACTGACTTGGGAGGAAGTCAACGTCAATTATACGGTAACAACAGCACACAGCTATCTTCAGCGATGATTTGTTGATATAGATAAACAATTTATTCTAATGCAGACCTGGGGTAAAGGCAGAAAAAGACAGTTCCACACTTCTCTGTTTCTCATGCCCTCAGGTGGAGATGTCAGGCGATGTGATGACTCCGCCCCTTAACCTCACAGTGTCGTTTCCTCGGCTGTCGCCTCTGAAGAACAAGCTACTCGACTTGACCAAATTCACCGCCAGCCCAGGGGTATGAACACACACACACACACACACACACGCACACACACACACACACACACACACACACACACACACACACACATGTACACTCACCTAAACAAAGCGTTTCACTCATGCCTGCTCCTCACTGCCCTGCAGGTTAATTGTGCCAAAGGACATTTGGATGAAAGCAACCCTTCTGTTAAAGCGCTCAAACCGAAAAAGGAAACACTTAGTGTGTTTTTGCTGGTCAGTGATGAACTTTTTGTTCCAAAGAATGCTGGAGTTTGTGTCTTTGTGTCTCAATGAATCATTTTCTCTGCAGCAATGTGAACAAGCGGAATGTGCGCTCTTTGATTGTTTCATCCCTGAAACCAAAATGAGTCAGGTCAACATTACTTTCAGGGTGTGGAAACCTACATTTATGGAGGTAAGTGTCAAATACATAATAGGACTGTTTTTGGCCTGATTGGATTTGAGATAAACTCTATTAGGGAGATTAACTCTATAAATGAGTGATGGGCTTTGGCGGCCTGCATGTCATATATGGCCTGTGGGTGACTTTTGTCTGGTCTAAGAGCTGCTTTCAGAGAGCTTTTGTTAAATAAAAAGAAAAGTAAAAAAAAATGTTTTAGGGAGGTAGACTATTCACAGAATTTCAAAGCTGTTTAATCTGGCCAGAAAGATTTAATTTTATTTTTTTGCTTCAAACATTTTGTTTTCATCTTTATTAAACAAGAGTACAACTGTGCATGCATTTAAACATGAAATATGATGTTACTGCACTGTATGCTGGTTTTAAAAAACATATATATACATAAACATGGTAAAAATGGTAGTTTTATTACATTTGGGTAAGTGTACAGAGCTATGTGACCCTCTAGTATAAAAATGTGTCCCTTTCCATCATTTAAGTTGCCCATCCCTGCTGTAGATCACTAACAGCTGCCCCCTGATGGACTGACACAATACTGAACATCTAACATTTTATCTGACAGGGTGAGTTTTCCAGTTTGTACATGACGGTAAACGGCACACTGAGGCTTAGCAATGAAAAACTCTACGAGCTAAGCAGCAATGACAAGCACAGAAGTGTAAGTTAAACTTATACATATTCTACCGTCATTATTGATCACAAATTCACTTCAGAATGTATCAGTTCCTAAGTGGAGACATAAGTGAACATGAGGATTATTTGTGATTGCCAGGTGAGAATCCCAGTTTCAAAAGACACAGTGGAAGGAATCCCCATTTGGATCATCATCCTCAGCATCCTGATAGGACTGCTGATCTTAGCACTTGTCATCTTTCTCCTGTGGAAGGTAAAATTTGCTTTCTCATATTTCTAACTTTAAAATCTAAAGAAGATGTCAGCTTGGCTCAGTGGTTAGCACTGATTAGTCACAGCAAGAAGGTCCCCGGTTCGATCCCCAGTTTGGACCTGCTCTTTCTGGTTGAAGTTTGCCTTTTGCTTACTTGGGTTTTCTCCAAGTACTCTTGTTTCCTCCCACAGACCAAAAACATGTGTTAGGTTGCCTTCAGGCCCAGGCCTCACTTACAAAAGAAATCTAGTATCTCAATGGATTTTCCTGGTTAAATGAAGTTTAATAAAACAACATATTTTAAAATACTGATGCTCATCTTTTTTTCACAATGCCATCTTTATTAGCACATTTTAGGTAGGTATCAAAAACAGAAAAAAATTGGTTAGTTTAGCAACTATGGTTTAGATGATCAACTATGAATTCATTCATCAGTTCGATTTAGATACTGTATATCAGACCAGAAATTCAGCACATACTGTTGTGTGGGCTTTTTTTATTTCATTATAATCAAGGACTCAAAAGTTCACAGCGGCAGAAAATCTATTGTAACATAAGATTATTAGAAAAGCTTTCACACTGCCCAACAAACTGGATCTATTTTTCTACGATTACAGCTTCTGAGATTAGCAATATCACTTATCACTAGTGCAACACAAGGTTAGACTCTCAAACAGACAGTATCTTCATGTTTAAACTTGTTTTCATAATATTGGGGAAGATTTAGAAATTTGGACTTTGGAATGCATTGGATGGCAGCCTTCTGCTCATGCAGGGAAAATGAATAATAACAATGCAGAGTATGAATTTCCCTGATGGGAATTACCAACACAGCTGACAAACGTAATTTACTGGATGCACAGGTGGTGGTTAAATAAGCAGCGAATTTAGTGAGAAGGAAAAAAAATTACTATTAATTTCCAAATGTGACAAAGCTAACTAAAGTTTTAAAAAGTCTAGCTGAGAGTGGCGTCAATTATCTAAATTCTTTTACTAGTATTTTTAATCAAATGTTAAGCTATCCATCTAATACAAGGTGTCAAATTTAGTAACACAAGATGGTCAAAACTGAAAACTTGGTCTCACACAAGGGTCAATTTCTGTCAATATTTATTTAAATGGGTTAGCCCTAACTCTAACAACTTATTATTATAAAAACACAAATTTACTTTTTTTAATTATGCATTTAGAACATACATAAACAAACGGTTTACAGAAATACAGAAAGACATCTTTAGCTTTAATATACATATTATGCCTTTCTCTGTATCAACAACTTTTTTGATTTATCATTTCTTAGAGATACATTTCATCACAATCCAACAAATTAGTGAAAAAAATTAACCCTCACTAAAAATCCATGTATGTGACTTAAAGTTAGTTCTCTGTTGACCTTTCCACACCAAGATCAACGATTATTGAAAAACTAAAACTTAATTTTCTTAGCTATCAGGAGAAGAACACACTAAATCCAGTGACAAAAAAAAGAAACTATAAAACGATTTTACATTTGATGTATTACCTTTGGAACCGGATAAAATGTGAATGAGGGCCAGATTTGGCCCATGGGCCTTGAGTTTGACACATGCAGCAATTACTTCTTTATATTTGACCAGAACTGGTTATCTTAAGATGAAACTGTGGTTAACTGGACTGTGTTTGATTAGATTTGAATTGGGCTTCTTCATTTCAATCGGACTGAAATAAAATCAGTCGGAATAAAATAAAAATCAACTGAAATGAATTGAGATGAATAAACTGGAGTTGAATGGAACTGAATCAAACTGGATTGTGAAGACTCAGTCAATTGAAAATCAAACATTTTCTCTTCCTCTAGTTGGGCTTCTTCAAGCGGAAATCTCGAGAAGACTATTCAAAGGAGGACATGGCGGACTGAGAAAAACCAGATGGAAGAAACGCCATCCAATCACCTCAGCGCTCTGACACACTGTCTGCAAGAAGAAGAAAAAACTTCTCACTGTTTTTATAGTTCAGCAAATCCACGAATGATTAGAAACTGTTTCTCTTGTCTTCTTTTGTTGAGTTTCTTTCGACAGCAGCTTATAACTCTGAGGCCAGTCTGATGGTCCCATCTAGAGCCAAAGATTTGTTCTTTTTTAGTTGTGTTTTAATTTTATTTTTTTTACAAGCCAATCATTGACAAAGTAGCATGTTTTGATTGAGCTTGACTCAGTCAATAGAGAATAAAATACTCAGGTTTTTCACTTTGAGAATCCAAAGTTGCCTAAACCCACATTTAATGTAAAACAGCCAAATTACTTTAATTGAAGCAGTCGGTCTTATAGCTTTGTGTTAGCTTGTTGCCTTTTTTTTATTTTTTTGAACACACTGTATCTTTGAGCATTTTGAAGCATTTTGTTGCATATTTTTGACAATACAATGCAGCACTTTTTGTGTGTGTGATAGATAATTGTAGTTAGTGCCGTCTTGCTTACTGAGAGACACAGAACCCCTTTACGTTTCCCACCATGCCATTTGTTTGTTTGTACTGTAAATAGAAAGTGATGATAGGTGTAAAGCTTTAAAATGTACAGAGTTGTGTTTGCTTTTAATTTAATGTTTCCGTGCTCGTCAAGATGTTTTCGCTCAGGTGCTACGAGTAAACGTGACAGGTATATTTGACACAAATAAAGAAAAAAAAACTGGGTTCGGTCCCAGTTTCACAGCTTGTGCAAATGTAAATATTATATTTTGATTAAAAATGAAATTGTAGCTGTTCTGTCTTAAAGCATACACAAAGATTAAGATTTATATCAGTTGTTTGGATTTTATTTTGAATGAAATGTGTATTTCAAACCTGTGGCATAATGTGATTGGAATGATGTGGATTAGGATGACTTTTTCTTTTATTTTTCTTTTATTTCTTTATTTACTAAATGAGACGGAGAGGCCCCCCACTTTAGGTCTACATTTCCATCCATTTCTTAATTTTTTTCCTGAGACAACATGAACCATACGCTTTTTGCTTCCTTTAGGCTCAGTGTCACCCCCTAACTGGTACATGCAGTACTCCATTTCTTCAGATAACATTTTTATTTCCACTGGTTGCACAGATAAACAGTATGTAAAGATTCGGAAGAAAATGTTTTCCCTCTGTCTCTTTTCCTTTTATCAATTTGGTTTATTAGAAATGTATAAGGCAAGGAGAAGAAATGTCCTTTTATTAGATTCTTTCTCTGCAGTTCCCTTCTTTCGTAGTGAAAGCACATGTAATAATTTGTATGTACAGAATGTGTAAGCATTAGTTGTTTTTTTTTCAGAGCGTATGGCCACATCTGATTTCAACACGAGGGTGGAGTGAAAGGCACAAAGTGGCAGTTGTGAGCTCCAGGCCAGCGTTCTACACTGCTGTGAAGTTTCATTGTAATGCACTGGTTTTTCAACCTGTTTTTGTCCTCATCAGCACAGAAATAAACTGAACATTATGTAAAAAATAAAGACATTTTACAAAAAAAATTGTTGGTCATTTAAAAATAATAAAAATCTTTTGTTAATATGAAATAAAACTTGGGAAAACTCAAAAGTCTTGCAAAAGTCAAGCCAAGAACATTGCTTGTTAGGTTACAACTCATCTTTAGCCATGAATAAAAGAATGAATGAGTGGAAAAAGCCATAATAAAGCTCAGAAGTAAATTTTTATGACAAAAATAAATAGACATTTTATTCAAGGATGTTGAGAAACATAAAAATATAAATTACCCATCATATATTTTCCTCACTTATTTCATTTGTCACGCTAAAAACATTGTCAAACTTTTAAAAGTTAGATAATATTTAATGAGATGCCAGTATATTTCAACATCATATTATGTTATTTATTTATAACAGGAATTTATTGGTAATAATTTGGTGGATTATGTTAAAAGTTATAAAATTTGTCAATTGACAATTTTTATTCATTGCGGAAAATTTACTTAATTTGAACTTGAAACAACATTAGAAATAGTGTGCTCTTACATTTTTTCGATATTGCAATTTATCGATGCAAATCTAAGAATATTATAATTTCCTTGTATGTATGGAAGAGGATTAGAGCCACTGAAAAAATAAAAGAAGAATTCGGACTATTAAATTTTGAGATAAAAGTCAGAATTTATTTATTTATTTATTTATTTATTTATTTATTTATTTTCAGTGGCCCTAACCTTGTTCTTATGGCGGATTTACGGAATCCTGTAAGTCCAAACTCAGGGCATATTTTCCAGGTTTAGCCGAGCGGTTTATCAAAGTGCGCCCTCTAGTGTTCGTCATCCGCTGTTTTTGGCCAGAAGTGACACCGTGGGACGGGAAGCAGATCGAACTGTAAGCTGAGGATCCATCTTGCTTCAAAAAGAGACGAGGCTGAGGGATTCTCCAGTTTAGAGTCACAAAAAAACAGTATAATTCCTCGCTGAGCTCACTGGAGAGCCCGAAGAGGGACGGTGTCGCTGTTTGTAGGATGTCCCGACATGAGGGTGAGTTGAGTAGGAAGCCAAAGCGACCGGAATGCTGACTACTTCACCTGATCGGCTAGCTCCGCGGCTAGCTCTGCTAAGTGCTTGTTTGAGTGGTTGTTGCGCTTTTCGCGGCGGGTTTTCAGACTCTTCTCTTTATGTTTATATTCGCTGTCAGCAGCTTTGGCGTTCTTGTGTGTGTCATGCTTTGTAATTAAAACGTGGTGATTGCAGACTTGCTCAGTCTGTTCATGATGATACGGCAGCAGAGCGGAGCTTAGCAGTTAGCCGCTGCTACGTTAACTTATGTTAGCCTGGTTAGTTAGCAGGCTAACTAATGCTAATAAGAAGCCGTCTAAGAAGCTATAAGTTAACGACGGATATTAGCACCTATTAAATAATTAGCTGTAAATATTGATACACCTTAAAAGTGTTAAAGCCTTTCCTTATTTGTGGGCTAACATTTTTATTTCAGAGCAGTGAACTTAGTACCAAAATGTCTCATGTTGTCACAGACTTTGTTAAAACAGAAGTGAGGCCTCTCATGACCATAAATCAGTCACTAACTTTGTGTGGAGCCAGGTAACTTAACTATTATAGGGTTACGTCATAGTTTGTTTGATTAAAGCATATCATTTTAGTTTGTTTTGTTTATTACGTTTGAATCACTAGGTGTACTTTAATACAAACGTGACCACAGCAGCCCTAAAGGACAGAGGTCAAATCTGAACAAAAACACTTGGCAGCCTGTTTTCCTCTCCTGTGAAGCCAGTTGTTGAGAAGACACTTTCATTGTCTATAAGTATATTGTATGCTGACCTAAAGGATGTGTACAGTGGTGTTTGACAAACATATTTTCCCTTTCTGTTAATGTATAAACTTGTTTTTGAACAACAGAAACTGTAGTCCAAAAAATACAACTGACAACTAAAGGATTTGACTCTGAATTGTGATTCTGAATTGAAGAAATAGTCAGGATGTTTTTATTTTTTGTTATAACACGTTACCATTTGCATGAAGTCCCATTATTTGTTTACATTTTTTAAATTATCATTATTATTTTTTGTTGCCAAATACAGCTTTTTCTTTTTTTTCATTTATTTATTTATTTTTATTTATTTATTTATTTTTACTTGGCGATGTCAGAGTCATGCCTCAGGGAAAAAAAAAACAGTACTTGAACGGTAGTAGAGCTTTACTTGGCTCCAGTTAAAAAAAGTTATTTTTTTTTCCTCTCACGATGAATCTGTTGTCTGTAACTAGCTCCTGTGAATGTGTGTACTGTTTTATAAATGAGTAACAAGGGTGGTAATGAAAACAGCTCTCAGATGTTTGAGTCACGTCTAGGAGTTGCTTGTGAAATCAACTGCAATGCCAGGGACCTTCATCGCTGGCATTTGGCAGTTGGTTCAACTCCAGAAACATGCTTGTGTAAGTGGGGCTGGTACTCAGATGAAGAGTGCCTTCTTCCAGTCTGTCTCATGAGCACAGTTGTAAGGAATTTGTAACTTAATTGTCAGGAGTTTGATGCAGCTGCCTTTTTGTTCCCTTTTTTTTTTTTTTTGCAGGTGTGAGTTGTGATGCATGTTTAAAAGGCAACTTTAGAGGACGACGGTTTAAGTGTTTGATTTGCTACGACTACGACCTGTGTGCATCGTGCTACGAGAGCGGAGCCACGACGACACGACACACAACAGAGCACCCCATGCAGTGTATATTAACCAGAGTAGATTACGGTAAGCTGCCAGGTGGAGGCATTGACCCAAACTTATGTGGGTTCGTGTTCAGATGCAGATTTCTCATCCAGATCGTGTTGCCTGATTACCTGTCAAAAATCACTCTGAACTCATCATCACAAATCTTTTACTGATTACTAATAACAAGCTGCTGTTTCAATATTATCCTGCAGACTTGTATTATGGAGGGGACACTTTTTCAGTAGAACAACCCCAGTCGTTCACATGTCCTTACTGTGGCAAAATGGGCTTCACAGAGACGTCCCTACAGGAGCATGTCACCTCTGAGCATTCAGAGACTTCCACTGAAGTGGTGAGTACACTACTCCTTTTTAAAATGATTTTAGCAGCTGTAGCGCTGCAGCTATCCTCTGCCTACCACTGATGGGTTATTTTCAGATCATCAGGTAGAAGGAAACTGTTTTTTAATTTATTTTTAACTTTCACTTTTCTATTTTTTGCCGAGTACTTCAGTCGTCTGAAATTACTTCCCATACTGTACTCTATTGTGGGGATGTCTTGAGACACTCGGTCATGAAGTACATTTTGTTCGCAGGGAAAACTCGTAGTTTTTTTTAAGTGCCCATGAGCGATATTTCTGTAGGTGTTCTGAATGGATCTGAAAAATACATATTTTAGATATTTCATCTTCAGAGTATTTTATTGTATTTGTTTGTAAGATCTACTTCAAATTGTACATTCAACGCGTTGCTACGAGCAGCCTGTTGTATTAGCTCTTAATTTGTTTCCATTTGGTTAGGATTATCTACAATACATGTCACAGACTAACTGTTTTATTGTAGTGTTTTCATACAAGTTAAGTGATCTTCAAAGATTAATTAGTTGTGTTTATAAAGCATTAAGTCCTTAAAATAATAAGATCAAATTAAAGGAGTACCAGTCCCAAAATGAACTGCAGTATATTCTGCAGATGAGCTGGATACAGAAGTCATGGACTTAAACTAAAAAAAAGTGCAGACAATTCTTAAACTACCAAAACTTTATTTATTTGTAGTCAGAGTTAGAAAATTGGTTTCTTCTTAATGAGGGCTAAAAACTACATGAATTACTTAAGTTTTGCATTTTTTACCTCTACATTATGAGTTTAAATCATTTCCCTCCTACTATTAATGAGCAGGTACTTTAGCTCTCTAAATGTTTCACTTGTTTTGGTACGTCCCGCTCAGGAAGACCACTGATGTGTCTGCAACTCGCTCTCATTTCAGATCTGCCCAATCTGCGCTGCTTTGCCAGGAGGCGATCCCAACCACGTCACAGATGATTTTACAGCTCACCTCACTCTTGAACACAGAGCGCCGAGAGATTTAATATCCTTTTTGCCGCATCATATCACTGTCAGAAACTAAATATTCATCGTGTACTTAATAAAGTGTAAAGGTTATTTATAAACTGACTGAATTTCAACCTTAACAGTTTGTGTTTACGATGAGTCCAGTAGTGTCCGACACGTACGCAGGATGTTCCACCCTGGACGGGGACTGGGCGGCCCCAGAGCACGACGGACAAATATGCACTTTACTAGCGGCTCCACGGGGGGGCTTTCATCCTCCTCATCACAGAGCTCCACTTATACCCCCAGTAACAGAGAGACAATGGACCCGATCGCAGGTGAGAGTCAGCGATATACAAGTACTAATGCTCAGTACAGAAACGATTATAACCAAGACTGAAATATCATCAAAATAAACATATTTTTGTCCAT
Source organism: Austrofundulus limnaeus (assembly GCF_001266775.1). Taxonomy (NCBI): domain Eukaryota; kingdom Metazoa; phylum Chordata; class Actinopteri; order Cyprinodontiformes; family Rivulidae; genus Austrofundulus; species Austrofundulus limnaeus. The sequence continues at coordinate 983,821 of NW_013952438.1, forward strand.
CTAGTTTTCTCAAGTTGTCCATCACTCATATAGGAGAGGGCGGGACTGAGTCACTGTAACTTCTAAATCATTTCCAAATAAAATGAAGAAAAGACAGGCTAAAACGTTTGATTGTCAACAGAAATGCCGTCTTTTGACTGAGTGCTAACGTTTCATTAAAGTTTAGCACACGTAATACCTTGTAAGAACAGCCTAATGGGTCTCTTTTTGATCGTTCAGCTGCTGTCTGCCAGCTTTTTGGCCTATAGCACTTAGTACATCACCTTGTTAAGACAAATATCTTATGTGTGTCCAACTATGTAACCCTTAGTATCCTTTTTTGAAAATAAATGAGAACAATTTGTGTTTTTGTGACAAATTACTAAAAACAAAAATGTCTGTGCTTAGAATAATTTAGAACAAATACATATATTTATTAAACTGGTAAATGGACTGAACTTACATAGTGATTTATCAAGCCCCATGGGGTCCCCAAAGTGCTTTACACTGCAGTCATTCACCCATTCACGCACACAGTCACACACTGATGGTAAGCTACATTGTAGCCACAGCTGCCCTGGGGCACACTGACAGAGGCGGGGCTGCCATGCACCGGTGCCACCGGACCCTCTGACCACCATCAGTAGGCATGGTGGGTGAAGTGTCTTGCCCAAGGACACGACTGAGACAGCTGGAACAGTTGATTGAACCGGCAACCCTCTGGTTGCAGGACAACTCCCCTAACCAGTTCACCACAGCCGCCCCATATATATAAATATATTAAAACATTTTTAAAAATTACGTTGTACAAGAGACAAGGTTGTAAATGCATTAAAAAAGTCAATAATTAAGGAAAAATCTTGAAATAAATAACTTTAAAGCCTGGAGAACCAGATCCACTTCTTAAGGATAATAGAAAACTAGAGTGGTTAAAACATACAGTATTGCATTTTTAAAAATACATTACTCTTATAAAATATGTATTCTTACTATTTAAACCACAATGTATATAAAAAAGGTGTAGTATTACTTTTTGCTAGAGATGAAACAAACATGTTCACTGAATTTATTGTGTGTCTTACAAAAAGCGTTTTAATATGAAGACTAATCTTGTTTAGTAGTTTATTTTGTAGTTGCAGTTATAATATAACTAAATGTACTTGAACATTTACACCCTTATTATCACAATGGAAAGTAGTAATCAGTAACTGGTGGGTTATTCCTAATACTGTATGTTAATAATGTAATGTTTTCCTCCATAATTAAAGAGCAACAGTTTTTCATTTAATAAATATGTAACTATGTTTTTTTATATTTTTCCCCCCTGATGCACAGTTAATTAAACATTGAGCCTGTTTTCATGTCTCCTACAGAGTTGTTGTCTCAGCTGTCAGGTGTGCGGCGCGCTGCAGGGGGGCAGATAAACTCGTCTGGGCCTTCGGCCTCCCAGCTCCAGCAGCTCCAGATGCAGCTGCAGTTGGAGCGGCAGCAGGCTCAGGCGGCGCGGCAGCAAGTAGAGGCGGGTCGCCACGCAACGCGACGCAGCAACAATCCAAGCAACACTGGCACCACAATCCCTCCTCCTAGCACAGCAACTGCCAACACCAACACTGTGGGCGAAAGCAATCCCTCCTCCTCGTCCCACAGCTCCCAGTTCCTATTAGCACGGTGAGTGAGACCGGTCAGTCAATACATGCAGTGAAGTGGAGCGACTTTTCTAGTTCAGTTAGGCCATTTAATTAGACTATTCTTGTCTCAGAATACAAACAGGGGAGAAAGGTGAGTTATTGACCAAAATATGTCAGACTCTTAGTTTTGAACAAGTTTAAAGGAATCCACGATTAGTTGTATCATTAGACTTTATTTAATAAACATTTATTTTAACTGTAAAATAAAGACTGTAAAAATACTGTAGGCTGTTTAGTTTTGTAAATTTTTAAAAAATATATTTTAACATGGACGGAGCCATTTTATTTACACACAAAGCATTCTGGGTAAATGATGATGTGGATAGGTCCTCGGTGTGAGCGAGCTATATCCACCCAGAAGGTTAATCTTGGACAATATCTGATGATCGACTCTTTTAAATGAAACCAGAGWKSACAGAGAGGAGAAGGTAGAAATGACTCAGCCTGTAACTGAAAATATAGATGGAGGACAACAGAGCTGCTTCATGGAAGAAGAACCCCAGCTTAGCCTGTTAGCCTTTGTGCTAGCGCTGACGCTATATTGTCTTATACGTATTAGCTCAGCGGTAGTGTGACAAACAAGCTAAACTGAGGTCCTCCGTCCATATTTTCAGTTGCAGGCTGTCATTTTTGCGTTCCCCTCTCTGTCATGTGGATGGAGGACCTCAGTGATGAGGAGAATGTGTAGCGCTGAGCTAATACATATATATGGTGATAGCATCAGGGCTTATGCTAAAGCTAACAGGCTAAGCTGAGGTTCTTCTTCCATGAAGCAGCTCTGTTGTCCTCCATCTATATTTTCAGTTACAGGCTGAGTCATTTCTACCTTCTCCTCTCTGTCAACGCTCTCTGTTTTCATTTAAAAGAGTCGATCATCAGATATTGTCCAAGATTAACCTTCAGGGTGGATATAGCTCACTCACACCGAGGACCTATCCACGTCGTCATTTACCCAGAATGCTTTGCGTGTAAATAAAAAGGCCCTGACCGTGTAATATATTTTTAAACTTTTAGTTTAAAAATTATAAAAACTAAACAGCCTACAGTATTTTTACAGTCTTTATTTTACAGTTAAAATATATGTTTATTAAATAAAGTCTAATCAGGGATCCCTTTAAGGTAGTATCTCACTGGGCTGTGACTAGGTTTGGCTTTTTTCACAATTTACTGAATTGGCGGGAGGGGGGTATGCTCTGTGGTGTGTTGAGTAATTAATAACGGAGAAATGGCTGTAAATAAGTATTTGCTTACATAAAGCTTGACATTCTAGAGCCAGAAAGAGCAGCGAAGTTGTTAATGGACAAATGTGACTTTTTGAAGCATTGCGGACCACAATAGCTACAGTTCCTGTTTAATGGGTTACTCGCCAGGACATGTTGCATAGATAAGACTACACGAATCATTTGCAAGGACAGTAACTTTTTTTTTCACACAAGTTCAACTATACAGCAACTGTAGCAAGCTGCAACGTAACAACAAACTACCATTCACTAGGGCTATGCGATACAGCTGAAAAATGCATCACGATATAAGCGTTTCGTATCAGTCTATAAATAATTATTGATTTGTTTTTTGTTTTACCTATTTGAAATAAGGACCAGGAGAAAAAAGACTGATGGTGATATGACTTTTTCTCCTTTATCCACAACTTCCTCTCCAGCTGTGCGATTCATTTTCTCATTTTTTTCACTCCACGTATGAGGCACAGGGGTGAAACTGCTGCTGCACGTTACTCAACAGGTTATTGTTGTTAGCTTACCAAAGAGTGAGTTTGATGCCACCATCCTTGCTTAACTGGGCTTTAGCCACTTCAGTACCTGTTGATGTTTGTAGTAACTTGTATTTTTCCCCTCCACAAGTTTCATAAACTTTGTGCGCTCTGAATGAATGTTAAAGGTCACATCTGCAAATAAATATTCATGTCTGAGAACTGGATCTGTTTCCTGAGGATAATTCAGGCTTTCAAAATGAAAAACGTTCTAATTAACGTGAGTTGTGTTTCAGGTTGAATGAACCTAAGATGTCTGAAGCAGAGCGCCAGTTTTTCGAAGGGGAGCGCGCCGACCGCAGCTTGTTCGTCCAGGAGCTGCTGCTGTCTACGCTAATGCACGAAGAGAGCTCCTCTTCAGACGAAGACGAGCGCCGAGACTTCGCCGACTTCGGAGCCATGGGCTGCGTGGATATCATGCCTTTAGACGTGGCGCTAGAGAACCTCCAGCTTAGAGAGAGCAGCTCTTCGGGGAGGGAGCCTCCGCCGCCTCCTCTTTGATGTCCGAGCATCGAGCAGACTGTGTCCTCTGTGCTGCAACTGTCAGTGATGGACAGCCGCAGTCCCCGCCCCCTCCTGCCCCAGCCCCGCCCTCCTTTTCACCCTCCTCTAATTTTCTCAGTTTGTTCTGGTGATTGTAATTTCAGGCCCGTCACCATATTTGTTACATTGTAAACAAAACCTAAAGAGAGAGCAAGCGGGATAAAGTGTCGGCGTGAGCGAGCAAGCGAGAGAAGAAAATTCTATAAATATATATAAAATATATATGAAGCTGATAATCTATCCACTTAACTCTTCATCAGGTTAGTGTTACAGGCAGACATTTGCTTCCTGTGACGTATGAATGGCTCTCCATATAAATACTCCACCTTCAAAAGTCAAGAGGACACAAGCTCCTCTGATGAAGCTGCTGTGTGTGTTAATGATTACTAATTAAATAAAAAGTGCTTGGATGGGTTACCATAAACTACCTGCATGCAGTTATTTGCAGCGTGCATGACTTTGAACGACCCTCTCATTCAAAACTTGTTTTTAAGATTTCCCCAAAGCTTTCAACAGTTTTTTAAGTGGTTACTTCAAACGTGGCAAGTATTGAAACCGAAGTAGCTCGTAATCCGACGTGAGGATCGCTCTAACAGAAACGTTTTGTTACATTTTCTTTGAGTATTTAGAAGGAAGAGAACTAACTTGATTCTTTGGTGGCTCTTAAAAATAGCTCCGGTTTGTGGGTCAGCTCTAGTTGGCCCTCCGTGTTCCAGCTGCATAACATTCGATAAAACCAGAGAAATGTAAAGAAAACAAAGAGCTTGCCTCCTAATGGTAACTAGTTTTAGGAAAATGAAGCACAGTAAACTTTATAATCTGTTCGATCCAGAGCTCGACTCTCTGCTCACGTCAGACCACAAGCTTTCAATGGACTTCAGGAGTTTGCGCCTTTCCTTTTTTGTCTAAACAGACTTTTTCTGCTAAAGCTTGCACATTCTATTTATTCATCCTTGCTTTCTATTTTTTTTAGCCTTAACATGGGTCATGCCACCTTCATGCCTATACTTTTACCCTCTATGTAAAAAAGAAACAAAAAGAGAGATGTACGGATTTGTGCGTTAACTTTCATAAGACGTGGGCAGACTTTTTTTAAAATGTAAATTTAGAATACAATAAATATGACACACAGCTTTTGATGAAAGCGAGAAACCACCACACGTTTGCACTTTGTGTGATTGTTTTTTTTAGTGACCAGTCCAACATTATTTAAGGTAAAGGGTAAAAAACGTCCTTCACATTGAAGTGATTAAGTGAAAACGAGGGTCTCGTCTTTTGTATGATTCACGGCAGAACGTTAGTTTTTCCAGAAGGTACGTAAAGAATTTAATATTTCAAGTGCGTTTGCTTCCATTGATGCACGTTTCACCAAAAAAAATGCATCAGAACGCATCCACTACATTAAAAAGGTGAGGCTTTGAAGAGTTAGAAGTCACTAGTACTTTTAAATAACAGCTTAGATTAATTACATTTTTTGCATTTAGCTAGTGTTTACATGTTTGTGTAAATTTCACTTTTCAAATGCGACTTAAAGTTTAGTAACATTCAACAAATGAAAACATTCTGTGAAGTTAAATGCCCTTAATGTAGCTCTTCTATCTTAGACGGTATTTCACATAACGCTCATGTTTTAACTGAGTGAGTTCTTTTAGGAACAGTTTCTGCAGCAGACAGGGTGAATATGTTGAAGTTTGGCTTGGCTCAGATTCTGAGTCACTGAGGTAAGCGTAACGTTTCATTCACAACTTTTATTTGCAGCCTTGAAAAGTTTGAAATGCGTGTTTTAGTAGCTATGCATAAAAAAAGACAGACCAAAAAAATTGAAAAATACTTGTACATGATTTCATACTAGAAACATTTGAAGTGTAGAGCCTGGTATAAGCAGTGTGTGGCTGTAACCCAACTGTTCGTGTCACTCCTCTGCAGTTATTGTTAGAAACAAATGATGCCTGTCTGAGGCTTCAGTCCACATGCAGGGCAGCTGGCCTTATTTTAATCTACTTGACTGTTTTCAGAGCTGGTAAATAAACCAGTATAGCTGCCACAACAGAATGTAAACCCTCGCAGGTTCAGGATTTGGGCCGACTTCAGTTTCTGTGGCCCAAAAAGGTCTCGCAACTTTCCATCATCTTCATCTGAACATGTCCAAACACTGATGAGCTGCTGAACTGGGAAGAGGAGCTGCCTTAGACCAAAGAAAAAGTAAGGTTTTCTCATTTAGCACTTTGAGTTATTCCAGCCTCTTTCTGTCTCTGTTGCGTTTCCTCAAATTATGTCTGGGCTCAGTGCCAAAAAAAAACAATAACCTGAAAGTTAATTTTAGAGTTATTCAAAAAGGAAACTACCTTTTATTTTGGTCTTGTAGAAGCAGGAGTTGGTAAAATGGACTGATTATTTCAGTTTTAATGTGACTTTAGATAAAGGGTGTCAAACTCTTTTTCACCAAGGGCCACATGACCATTTGTGGCCCTCAACGAGCCAGTTATATAACTGACGTTTCATGCTAAACTTCAACTAAACACAAAACACCACTCTCATCTCATTGCTACGGCTGAGCACCTCTAACAAACAAATAAGGGTTAAATAAGAGTAAATAAAAAAACTGAGCTCTACGTGGTGTTTCCTGCATAGAAACAGCGTTTTTCAACACATCGTCTTATAAACAATACAAGGTAAGAGTGTTACTGTTACGTTGTGGTGAGTAGCTGCAGTCTTGAATTCCCATGCATAAGCAACATGCATTATATGAGATGTAGTTTATGGTCAAAACTAAAAACTATTTCATAAGAAATATATACTGTACATTTGTCTTTTGCCCTTTTTTCTTTGGTGGGGGGCCTGTGGGCTTTGAGGTGGAGACATGCTTTGTAGCCTAAGACCCTGACGGTGACATCGGCAGGTCTCTTTACATTATTACCTCTTATTGTTAATGATGTTGCCATTAAAAATAAAATTAAAATAAAGGCTTAAGCAGACATTCAGAAATTCATTGTTTTGCTATAGGATGATTATGTGTAATTCCTAAACAGAAAACAGTAACATTTTTATTTTGTAGTTGAAAATGCAGCAGCTGGAACTAAAAAGTCTAAATTTTTCTTTTTTTTTATTTATATTGTCTCTTTTCTACATTTGTACTAGCACCTGTGTCATCTTTTGCCTTTAGATTTGATTTATTAAACTTTACGAAGAAAAGCACAAAGTGTGTTGTAAGACATACCACCTTTAATAAATGCACAGTATCACAAGAAACATTTCCATTAATTGTGGATAAGCTACTCACATGATGCACAAAGCTCTGAATTGATTGATAGAACTGGCTGATTATAGCAGGATCAAATCTGCTGGGAGCACCACCCCCCCACCACACACACACACACATCCAGACAGACACAAATACAGATGCGCACACACTCCTGCACACAGATGTATGTGCAAATGCACGCAAACACACTCTTTGTATTCTCATAAGTAAAATTAGTTATTTTCACAGGATTGAAAACTGTAACCCCCCACTTTTTTTTCTTCTTTTAACATATATTTACAAAAAAATCCTTTAACCCCTTCCCCACCCAGATATACATTACATTCAAAAAAGGTCCCCGCCCATCTAGATTACATTCAAAATAATATACTATTCATGATGCAAAGTCACAGTTATTCATCTGAAAGAGGATCAAAATAGGCTACAGTCAGTCTGAGGTGGTCAGAGCTGTGGAGGGTGGGACAGGTGGAGACCTTTTGACCTCGCCTCCGTCCACCACACATCTGCTGGGACGCCGTGCTGGGTGAGGAGAAATCCTGATGTTTAGAGTCTGTGGTCCTCCTACAGACAGGCAGCCTCTCAGACCGCCTCGGCTCCACATCACAGTGGAGAAAAAAAATTCACGTTTTTCTTCAGAGAAAATCACATTGTCTTAAAGTCCTTTACAGATCAAAGGTTGCCCAAAATAAAAACCAAAAAAAAAGAGGATTGTTTTTTCACTGGTTATATGAACGAGCACAAAGAAATCATACAACGCAGCACAAATCAAATCCTATTTACAGTTAGTACGTATTGCCAGTGGCCCATAACACATTGTCTTCGATAGATGTCACACAGTTTTGGACATACCTGCTTAAAACAGATTATACTATTAAACATAGCCTACTATTGATATAGACAGATATCAGAACTGTACAGAATGAACAACAGGTTATGTACAGCAGACACATGATGTAATACAGAACACTGTATAATAAAATAAAATAAATAAAGCAACACACACAAAAACCTTTGTTTTTAATCAGGAAAATGTGTTACGTTTTGATTTGATTTGAGGGTTTCAAAATGCTACAAAGTGCACTCAATAAACTGAACTCTGTCTTATTTCTGTACACATTCATTTAGCAAAAACAGAGGCTAGTTTTATGGACGGATTGTCTTTTTTTCTTTTCTTTTTTTCTTTTTTGCTAAGATTAACAGAAGTTGATTTGTGAATGTCTGCACCTTGGTTGTTTTTATTTTATAAATGTAAAACTACAGATGACAACATGAGTGCATTTAAAGATGGCTAACTTGGAATGAAACGTGCTTCGTGTCAGATTGAACACACCCGTGTTTCAACTTAGACGGTTAAATGCTTGTTAAAGCGCTCACTGCAGTCTCATTTGTATAACTAAAAAAATTTTGTTAAAAAAGCACATAAATCATTGATTCACATTGATGAATTGCATTAAAATGCCCTGGTGGCCCTTACCATGAACTCCCTCCTGTCTGCTGAAATCCCGAACTGTGCAAAACCTCAAAACTGAGACATCTGAGCCATCGAACAACAAACAAACAAAAAAAGAAAAAAAGTGAAACAACCTGTGTAGCCGAATCCCACATCTCTGTGCTTTAGACATGTATGAAAAAGGTTTTATAGCTACATTTAAAACATTTTCACAAACTAACTTTTTTATATTAGAGAATAAAAACATAAACGATGGAGGTATTTAAAGAACAGAAGCAAAATGTCGTATGGCCTTTTCCAACTTTTAACTTGAGCTATTTTTGAAATCAAAACATTTTATCTACATACATCTTCTTTCGAGGAGAATTTCTTCCTTTTGTATTGTTTTATTTCCACCAGACATAAAATGCAGAGCAGAGATGAATGAATCGCAGAGTCTGTTCATTTATTTATTTTACACCTGTGTGTGTCTGCAGTGCAGGATTGGGGAAAAAATTCCACATTTTTTTTCCTTTCTTTTTTGAAACATGCCTCAAAGAGTTTGCAAATTAACTTAAAAAAAAAGCAAACCTAAAATTTAAGGCTTCTCTCCATGTAACGTAAGACATGGACGGTCGGCATTTACAGCCAGATTCTGTACACAGACGAGGCCGTCACTTCCCCCCCACCCCCGCCTTAACCATGTGCCGTAAAAACACTGGAATACTCGTCCACACACAAAGCACACGTAAAACAAACATACATGGATGTTGGCGCATCAGCCCAGTATGTCCAGATAGACGGGTGAGGCCTTGGCCAGGCTCTGGAGCATGCTGTGGATCTCCTTGATGTTGAGCCTCATGTAGGGCTCCCTCTGCCAGCAGCCCAGCATCAGGTCATACACCTCCTTGGGACAGGTGCGGGGCCGCTGCAGCACTCGGCCCTGCGTGATGCATTCAATCACCTGCAGCAGACAGTGGCACCAAGTTTGATTTACTTCATGTCTCCAAAACACGATTTAAATCACTACTTTTACACATTCATCAACAAAATTATTTTAGATATTTACATGGTTTATATTTGCACACATTCCATATACACCTTAAGGACTGTTAACATTTAAAGTATGCGCTGTCAAAGACTCAACTTCGATGTCAAATTTTAGCTCGTTTGTAAAATTGACTGAGTTGTAGGCACTTTTATGTTGACTTATGTTGAATTTCTATTGAGTTCAAACATAAATCACTTGTAGATGTAAATCCAATTTTACTAAAAGTTCAATTAAAATCTGTTCAGTGGTTCTTAGGGTATTTTCCAAACAAACACAGCTGACTCCAACAGGTAACGCTAAAGATTTAGGCAGTGGTGGACAAAGTACTCAACTCTAGTACTTGAGTAAAAGTATTGATACTCATGGTCAAATCTACTCCACTACAAGTAAAAGTTACTCAGTCAAAAATCTACTCAAGTAAAAGTACTGAAGTACTTACTTTTGAAAATACTTAAGTATTCATAAGTACATGCATTTTAAAGTACTTAAGTACAAAGTAAAAGTACAAATTACATTTTTTTATTTTCTTTTTCTTGTCACTTCAGTAGAAAACTAAACTAAATATTAGTTTATTTAGTTTATTTCTTCATCATCAGTGACTTTTTTAAGTGAAGAGAAAATGGAGACAGAGAGAAAAACAGAGAGAGAAGTAATTAGAAAGATATAAAGATTGAAATAGCGATTAGAAGTATATTAAATATACACCAAGAAAACACAGGACCACACACCCAACATCTGTCCGCTCACCTGAAAAATAAATGGATAAATACATGGAGGGCATATATAAATATATACACATACCCATTCATATATAAAGATATACATACATACATGCCTATATTCATAAATATTGTCAGTGTATACACACAGACACGTATACACACTCAGTGACAGTCAGAACTATAAGCTACGCATGTGATTGGTTACCTTTGTGACGAACATAGCTTGTGGCCAATTGCATTTCATGAAAAGAAAAACCGGAACAACTGATTTTTTCTTTTTTTTTTTACAGCGGATTATAAAGCTATGCTGATTTAAAAGGAACGAGTAACGACAAGCTTCCTAGAAATGTAGTGGAGTAAAAAGTACAATATTTGTCTTTGAAATGTAGTGGAGTAAAAGTAAAAAGTTCCCAAATAAATAACTACTCAAGTAAAGTAAAGATACTCAAAAAATGTACTTAATTACAGTAATAAAGTAAAAGTACTTTGTTACTGTCCACCACTGGATTTAGGCAAAGATTTCACACAATGAGAAATACTTTCAGTTGATGACTCAAATACTAAATTTTATCTCAATATCTGTGAAACTGACAGAGTCAATTTTTGAGTTTTCTGTGCTCGGTTGGCTGTGGCAGCCATCTTAAATTGGGTTATCCTTAAATACTAATCAGTTGTTGGCTGGGTCCAAATTCAGAGGCTGGGTCCTCCGAAGGATCTGATCTACCCGGTCTAGGTGGGTCAGGTCCTTGGTAGAAAAGTGGATGGTCTAGCTTCCCTTCCTTACTCTGGCATGTGTCCTGTCATCTAACAAATGTGGCGACAGGACATTTATTCATTTATTTATTTAGTTCTGCTCTCGGGGGAGTAAGACGCTTTTCCCCTCTCCCCTGTCCTGCCTTATCTTTCCCTGCTTTGCTGCTCGGAGCCTCCTCTACGTTTATCATCCAAAACCAAAAATTATGGATTTATTTTTATGGATTTGGTTAGCTGGTCTCTTAATAAATTTTTGGAACAAAGTTTTTTTTCCATGGGAGGACATGTCAAAGGTGAGACCTCTGTTCTGCTCTGTTCTGGATATATATTTGGATTCTGATCACTGGATTCTACAGATTGGCTTGGTTGTCTCCAGCCTTGTGCGAGCTGAACTTGGTCTGCAAGCGGTTCTGCTGAGGGTCGCGGGCCGGCTGTGGTTCCTGGACTTTGCTGGCCAGACGGAATTGATCTTGGAGAAACTGATAGTTCGGCGGGATTGCCCACACCATTTGTCTGATCGGATTTGCCACATTGGATGTACCAGCGGACATTAAGGCAGATGGAAAATTGTTATTGTCTGCCTGACCAAAAACATTTTCTCTGTTCCCAAACAACTGATTACAGATTCGTCCCCCAACACCACACACACCCATGTGACCTTGAAGGCAGTGGATCTAATTTCTCCTGGAGTTTTCTTCGACTGTGGCTCCTCTCCCCACTCTCACTCCATCTAATCTGATCTCCTGAAGGTCAACCTGAAGCTGCACAGAATGAACAATTCAACACCAATATTCTGAACTATGGCTGAACTACGGGTTTTTCTTTTGGGAGGCTGGATTCTTCAGACTATTTCCCTCTAAACTCACTTACTCCTCTGGCTAATAAATGTGCTCTTGCTCTGAAGAGTTTTTTTTAAAATAAATAAACACCATAGTGTATCATATTTAATTGATATAATGTGATGTCTTGTTTTATTTCCTCACCTATCCTCATGTGGTATTTTCGTTTTTCTTTTTAAAGGTAGTGCGACCCCTGCTGGTTGCCGCATGACCTGATCACCTGTTCCCCCATGTTTGTCATGTGTGTTTTCTTGAACGGGTGTTCTTAAATGTAATTTCATTGTGCTCGTACAATGACAATAAAGGCATCATCAAATCAAATCAAAGGTAGTTGAAATTAGAAAAATATCAATATATTAGTATTATTAATATCAGAAAACAATAAAATTAGCTTGAAGGCAACATTTGAAGAACCAAGGGACCTGCCATAGGTGCATGGTTATTTCGCTTGTTTGATTTCTGACAAGAATATATTTAAAAAACATGTCCAAACAAATGACAAAAGCATTTACAACACAACTGCTTGAAACTTAATTTTTGCACTGCTAAATTTTTATTTTAACCTGTACTCCTTTATCTTGCTTTGTCCACCATTACTACCAGAAAAAAATTCTCCGGTCAGCCCGCAATGCATTAAGGGATAGCATGGGCAGAGAAGGATCCAATGGACCCATCCTTCAAATCGGTGCAAAAGAAGGATGCGTTTGTCAGTCGCATTGGAGGAGTCTTCGAATTTGGACAGCCTCCGGCGCGGCGCTGAGAGGACCCAGTCTCTGAATTTGGACACAGTCGTTGATGTACAACCAATGATTACTTCCTCAAAGTTGTAAAGTCAGTTTAGTATTTCATTAAATATTTAGCTAACAGAGTTGACACCACACAAAAATAACTGTTTGCTATGATGCACTAGCCTGTAGCTCATCAGTCCAAATTAAACATTTTCTCCAAACTAAGACATTCAAAGCTTTATCTACAACAGGTAAGATATTGGTTAATTAAAAATTGTCCACTGAACTCCACTTCAAAAAACCTGACTTGTCTTTTTATGCGTTTTAGTTTTGTGTTTGCACCAAGACATAGAATTTTAACACATTTTAAAGTACCAGTAATAAAGATTTTACAACTTCAGTCACCAAAATCACTGAAACTACATTTTCCATTGTGCAATAACTACAGCTTTTGTTGTTCTTTTCCAATATGTAGAAAGTGTTTATGTTACAGCTGGAAACTTTAAAAAGAGAAACTCTAAAATCTAACTGGACTGCGGTTTCGCTCTCAGGTGACTGACCTCATTGTTGGAGAGCTGGTACCAGGGCTGCTTGCCATAGGTGAAGATCTCCCACAGCACCACGCCGAGGCTCCACACGTCGCTCTCTGTGGTGAACCTCCGATACATGATGCTCTCCGGGGGCATCCAGCGAATGGGCAGCATCGTGTGACCGCCCACCTGCAGACACAGAACAACCTCCATCAGCAGCAGTCACAAGGTCATCTGAAGGATTCAGAGTTGCAGGGTTGCTGCCACGGCTGAATATTTTTAGTTTATGAGATGTCACTGTGCAAATGTTCTCCACAACAATAATCTTGCAATGATTCTCACATTCATGAAGGGTACTGCAGCTTATCTAGAAGCTATAATAATCTTTAATGTGATAAAGACTGGAAGATGCTTTACATCTGCTTATTCTATCTTATAAACATTTTGAATGTCTGTCCAATTTTAATTCAAATTCATAATATATAGCCTTCTTAGAGCTTGAACACTTGTTTTTTATCTTAATGTGTAATCAATTGTATTATGATTTTGTTTGGACTACAATTGAAAATAATACCTGAGTGGATTAACTCCAGTGATCTGTGTAAATTTTTAAACAAAGGTTTCAGTTTTTGTCAAACCCGTGATCGATTGAGATGTTTTTCTCTTCATTAAGTCTGGCCTCTGGAAAAACGTAACTAATGTAACCACAAGAGACGTTATATCTTTGCACCACAGTATTCACAATGTGGTGTTAGCCAGTAATGGACTAATTGCCTGCCGATCAATAATCTAAATGTGAGTAAGGCTGTCCATTTTCCTGTTTGATGGAATTTACTGGTTTGGCTTGTTAAAATGAAGGCAGCATTCCTTTAAACAAAGCATACTGCCTGCTGTCTTACATTTAAACCAAAGCATCCTGCAGCCTAGCACTCAGATTATATGTTGTGAATGTCCACCACAGAAAATTTTAGCTTCATATTTGTAAAATTGACTGAATTCTGGATATTTTTGATTAGATGTAGTGGCCATCTTGAATTGGGTTGACATGTGTCAGGTGTTGGAAACATAGGCTGTTCATGGAGATCTTTGATCTTAAATGTGTTACAGGAAAGTTTCCTCTTTGTGCGTTTAAATTTTAAACCCCAGCAGAGGGCGCTGTGGGACTCAAGCTAGGAGCTGAGACCCCAAAGGATGATGGGAAAATGTGGAAATATAAAAACACTGTTGAAACATAACGTCATTAGGTGGGTACTAGCTTCTTTTCCTTGTGGTTTTCTGTTGAATGATGGCAGAAATTCACTTGTTGCACAGAAAGAAAAAAAAAACAGACAATGCTCTTTTTTTTCTTTTAATAAAGTGAATTGTACAATTTGCATTTATTGCTTGTAAAAATTAAAGATATTTTTGGTTAAGTTAAGAAATTAACCAAATTCAAAATTTTAGCAAAAAATATTATTTTCTGCAAAAACACAGTGTGCTGATTGCTGAATCGTGACCGCTGAGATTTGTCGAAGGAGCTAAAGCTGAGTTGTTGATGTTAATAAAAGCAAAGAGCTGAACTTGGCAAAACAGCAACTAAAGGTCTAAACCAGTGGTTCCCAGACTTTTCATCTTCTGACCCCAAAAATATCCATGGCAAAAACTTGTGACCCCAAATATTACTGGTCTGAGTACATGAGCTTTGTTAATAACCCTAAAAACACAGGCTTTTTGACAATCTAAACAGCTTGTACACAAATATAAATACTTATTTTGTGTTTTTGTAATAATTATAGGGAAAATATTACATCAGCAATTATTTTATTACCCTTTAAATTGATTTCTGGAGATTATCCAAGGTGCTTCATGACCCATAATTGGGTCCCAAGCCCAACTTTGGGAACCAAAGTGCAGTGGTTCCCAAACCCTTCAGCTTTTGACCCAGAAAATAGCAGTAGTAGAGACCTGTGCCCCCAAATATTTTTGGATGACAAACATTTGTATCAGGTCAACTAAACATGGGCATAGTAACAATATTTTATACTACATTTATCCATTTTAAATACACTAACCTCACTCCTTTGTAACAACTAAGGCAAAAATATAATTAATTCAGAAAATCTTTTCATGACCCCCACCTTGATGTTTCAGGACCCGACCCCAACTTTGGGAAATACTGGTCTAAATGACCAAAAACCATATAGCCAACAGCTACAATTAGCAAAACTCTAGGTGAATGCTAATATGAGCATTGCTGTAGCTAAATGCTAAAATAAGCAAAAACATAGCTAAGAGGTTTGAACTTGTATAGCACTTTATCAAGTCCCAATGAACTCCAAAGCACTTCACCCTAAAGTCATTCACCCATTTATTCACACACTGATGATGGTAAGCTACATTGTAGCCACAGCTGCCCTGGAGCACACTGATGCACCGGCACCACCAGACCGTTTAAACACCACCAGCAGGCAAGGCAGGTGACATGTCTTGCCCGAGGACACGACTGAGATGAATGGGGAATCAAACCTGCAACCCACTGGTTACACGACTCCCCTAATCATTGTGCCACAGCAACCCTAAAGCCAGCAAAGATTAGCGTAATGCAGCTGAAAGCCAAGATTAGGAAAACAAGACCTGAAGGTTAATTGGCAAAAAAACAGCTAAAAGATTATGTTAGCAAAACCACTGCTAAAACTGTAAATAAACAAAACCATAGCTCAAAGATACAGTTAGCTCAACAGCAGCTATGAGTGAAAATCAGCAAAACAAAAATGTTAAAGATAAAATTAGCAAATACTCAGTATAAAAGTTACAAATAACAAAATCAAAAATCATGAAAAAGCTGAACAATTCAATAACTGAACAGTTCAAGTTTATGAAAGTTTGCTGAAAAAGAAGTCAAAAATGTACAGAAAAAGGTATAAACAAGACAAAAACAGTGTGAAAGCTGACTCATCATGTTCCACTGTGTAAAGGTATATTTCTATACGGTATGGAGTATGGACGTAGGCGTGTTTGTGTATGAAAGTAACAAAGCGAGGAAGAAGGGATGTAAAATACTCACTCTGTAATAATCTGTGCTGTAAATGTCTCTGGACATGCCAAAGTCTCCAATCTTGACAAGTAGGTTTTCTCCTACCAGGCAGTTCCTTGTTGCCAAGTCTCTGTGGACAAAATGCTGCGAAGCCAGGTAGACCATCCCAGCAGCAATCTGTTGAGCAATGTGCAGCATCTGGGACTGCGTTAGCTCCACTAGGATACTGTGCTGACCGTCTGCCATGAGAACCGCATCAGGACCGTGAGACCTGCACCACAAAAACTCTGTCACACAGGAAGAATTTGCAGCACAGATAATGTTCCTAAAACATTTTTTCTTTTTACTAAATACATATCTCATTAACCACCTGATGGATTTTAATGAAACTTGTAGAAAGTAACCATTAATAAATATCATTCTCAGTTTTGTAATATGTCTTGCAGAACTGTTCAAAATACGAATAAGTACGTAGCTGAAGTGACAACTTCAAAATGAATATTTTCATCACAAACTTAGAACATATGCTCAGTAAGGCAGCTAAAATTCACATTTAAAAGGTTAGATTTGAGACCTTTTAGCCACTTTATAAACTATTGCAGATGGATTTTCTGTTGATCAAATCGCATTTAACACATTTTAGCTCCATGCAATTTTTTGCTTACATGTAGATGATTTGCATGAATTTAAATAATCTAAAAATCCATTTATTGTTGACAGAATCAGGTGTCTTCAATGATATGAACCTGTGACATCAGCAGAGCCATTACAGTCGCTGCTATAGTTGAAAATGTTAAACCTGTGGACAGATAACACTTGGTGCTTTACGACATCTGAGCTGATTTTTGCTGAGTTTCTGCCGATTGCTCAGCAGCTTTGTATTCATGAGTCGAGCAGCTGAAAGGAAGTCTGTAAACTATAGCTTTTACACTTAAAGCAACAGATTAAACAAACAAGATACTGAGTGCTTTTTAAGGTTTAGATTGTCTTCCATTTGCTTTACTCTTAACTAAAAGGTTTGTTAACATGCATGCGTGAGATTCTGATCCTTTCATCATTATTACAGGGATGCAACTGTTGGCAACTAGTTGGAGACAAACTTGAAGGAAATGTGAGGAGGGAGCAAACTTAGTATTTCCTTACAGACTCTGAGACCAAATCAACTTGAAGCTGAGTTTTTAAAAAGAAATTGGGAGATTTTTCCTGTACATCAGTACTGTATATCTGCAAAAATGGTGGAAAATCCATGTAATTTACAGACAATCATGACATGTATGCTCTCAGTCTGTCCAGTTACACCTGTTCCTGGTTTCATTTAGTCACAGCTGCAGCCACTCTTCCTCATTAGCTTTGGTTTATTAAATCTGTCTGTTTCCATTCATTCCTCAGTCAAGTTTTATTGGCTTTCACGCCACATTTGGTCTTTCTCGTGCACCTTTGTGCTCTCACAAGAAATTCTCTTTGAGTGTTTTGTAAGTTTTGTGATGCCTCGTCAATGTTTTGTTTTATTAAAACAAGAAATAGTCACAAAAAGTCTCAGTTTGGTTTCATACGTCATCAACCCCTGCCAAAGTTGCCTCACGTTTCCTGCACTTTATACAGGAAATTAAATTGAAAAGGGTTCCAGACGGCTGCTACAACTCACAAATTTTTTATACACGGTCAACATTTTACCAAATCCCCGCAAAAATGTTGACAATGTGTCGCCAACAGTAGCAGCGCCTTGAGATTCCGCTTCTGAACGGTTCCTTTTAACTTTTTGTCTGTGTTTATCAAGGCCCAATGATCCCACCTGAGAAACTTGTTCAGGTCGCCGTGCTTCATGTATTCAAACACCATGATGAGCGGGTCGCTCTCCACGCACACCCCGTAGAAGGTGACGATGTGTTCGTGCTGCAGGTTGGTGAGAAGCTCAGCCTCTCTGTAGAAGTCTGCTCGGCCGCTCTCGGTGGCCTCCTTCAGGGTCTGATGGGGGGGCAGGCACAGGCAGAATCGTGAGAAGCGCCTCCTACAAGAAGGAACACCTGATGGAAACGTTTACGGATCTGTACCTTGACCGCCACGTGGATCTTCTCCTGGTCTGGCACCAGGTTGTAGCATTCTGCAAGAAACACTTTCCCGAAGGCTCCTTCTCCCAGCTCCCGCTTCAGCACTATGTTGTGTCTTTTGATGTGATGGACAACTTGAATGCAGAACAAAGTCACAACAATTGTAAGATCGTGGGTGCATTTTGGAAATTTTCAGTTAATGTTTTAGGGTAAAAGTTAGAGTAAATTTTCAATGACCAAAAAAAAAATAATAATAATAACCCAATCATTTTTAGTACTTGACTCAGTGAAGCTCTCTGTTTATATTGCATCATTCATCTGCTTGTAAAAGTTTGGTACCCAATCATTTCATTAGAACTAAATTACTTCTTTACTTTGAAATGTAACACCTAGTTACTTGTTACAAAATTAAATATGTTTGAACTCATCAGGAAAGAAGAGGTTTCTGCACTCTAAAAAAATGAAGTGTTGAATTTACTCAACAAAGTCATGTCAACTGGCTCCACTAAGCCTATTTGAGTAAATTGAGCAAATAAAATACATATATAATATATGTACAGTATATTCTTTGCTAAATGTACTCAACTTAGCTTAGTGGAATCAGTTTGGTTCAGTAAATAAATCCCACAGCTTATTTCTTACAGAGTATGTAAAAGTACTTTTACTTTCCCAATTTTTGTGAACAGTTTTACGACTTTTACTTGAGTAGTTTTTCTCATCAATGAAATTTGTTTTTACCAAAGTCCTTTTCTGTTCATGTAGTTTTACTTTTACTTAGTTATTTTTTTCAAGTACTTTATAGACCTCTGCTTAAAGGTTTTATAAAGTTTTGTAAAGAGAACAGCACACAGCAGGAAGTTTCTTTCTGTGTGAAGTTTGCATGTTTTCCTCGTGTTTATGTGAGTTTTCTCCAGGTACGGTTTCCTCCCACAGACCAAAAACATGCACAGTAGGTTGTTTTCTGGCCCAGGCCTCCCATGCAAAAGGAATCGGAGGTTTCAATGGGATTTGCCAGATTAAGTAAATATTATTAAAATAATATAAAAAAAACAACAGGACAAATATCATCTATAGGTTAACTGTCCAGAATAGGAGTCACTGTGACAATACAGCTGGATGCTGACTATAAATATGGTACGTAGGAGTGATCCCCGCATGGATTTATCAGAAAAGGTCCAGGTTACCCAGCATTTTTTTTAAAAATGATTTGGTAACTCACACGTGTCGGATTTCAGAATGCTGCCGGAGTTACGGAAGTACTGCGGGTTCTCAATTACAGGAATCTTTGTCATGCCAATGATCACCGCATCTGGACCCATTTCTGAGGACGACGGGGTGTTGTTGCCATTGGAGACGTGATGAAGAGGGCTAGCGGAGTCATCGTCATTGCTGATTACAGAGGAGGAGCCTAGGGAGCCACAGAGGAAGAGGAGGAGGAGAAGGCAGCCAGGAAACAGGAGAAGAGATGAACACAGAAGGTGTAGTGTAGCACATTGGATGCACACAGTGTCCTGCACAACATTTGATTCTGAGATTTTTTTAAATGAATAAGGACTTTAAACTGCCAATAAAAGTGATAATTCCCACTTGAAATATAAATTTAGCACACTTTATATTTAAAGGTATTAAATCCTGTTTATAGACGGCAAGTAACTATGAATTGGAGAATGCACTTAAAGGCAAATAAAGTGTCCCCACAACAACACATCTAAGAACACTTTATGTTTTATAACATGTATTCATAAACAAATAAAAAATTTCTACCCCATAACACATTTGGGACACTTGAATTTAATATTTGTGAAACTGAAAACATGTTCCACCAAGAAATGTTTGTGTCTACACAGAAACAACTTCCTACATCCTGTGCGTGATGTTAAAGTTTTTTAATTATGAACAAATGTCACCATAATTTGCCTCGTACCTGTGATTTTTTAATGAAGTTAGTCAAATTTGAGTTTCCTTTTCTCCTTTTTTTCACTATTTCTTACATAAACAGAGTTACAAATTCACACAAGGCTGAATGAGAGGGTAATAATGGAAAAATCAAAGTTTGTGGAATAAAATGTTTTTTTTATTCATTATGTTTCAAATAATTAATCCTATTTACATCTCAGCCAAGCACAATGACCTGAAACATCTAACCTGAGTGGGAAGGCTAAAGAGAAGAAACCACACATAATGACATAATGACAGTTTAACAGGGAAAATATAATAATGTATTTTACCTTTGATACCAAACTTTGAGTTTCTTCCATATTTCAGAATGATGACCATCAAAACACAGCCAGTCAAGGCAACTCCAGCTATTCCCACAACTACATACACCTGTGAAAACAAAAACAACTCACATTAAAACTGTGATCCTTCTAAAGAGACGAAACTGGACCTGAGCTTAGTATTTCCTGTAGCCAAAGAAGGAATAAAATGTAGCTTGAGAATGATGAGCAGACACTGTAAGTAATAATTAAAAACACTTACTGCAACACTGTCGTCCAGTGGAGGCAGTGGTGTGTCTGAAAAACAAACAAACAAACAAAAAAAGGACATTAATATGTATATTTTGACAGATGCATGTTTTTGTACAACTTGGAATGACAGAAAAAGTCTTACCATCTGAGCAGATGAAGCCGATTGGTAGAGAAATGACAGATGGAGATCATTGTTATTTGAATGCACCAGCATCACAAATTTTGGTAACAAGAAGGAAAGAAATTTTGTGTTACTTACCATACTCTTCATCTATATGAAAAAAGAAAAGCAAAAGCAAAATATCCATTAGCAGTCAACTTCTAATAGGGACAATGCATACAAACACATAGAACAGATCAAGTCTGTAACTGATGCGTTGCACAAAGAGTATATAGCTACAGCTAATTTGCAACTCCAGTCCCTGGTTGGGCATTTCTACACAAACAAAATACATATAGTTTATGCATCCATATACACTAAAAATACATAAGCATGTCTGCCAAGAAATTCATAAAATCAACCAATACAGCTTACAAATGCATGCAATAAAATCATACAAAACGTTAAAATACATAAAAGTTAGAATTCTAAAACAAACAGTTCAAATAACCTTAGAACCTCTAAAATTAACCATACACACCCTCAGGTACCTCTCCATCCTCCCACATTAGCCAACACACGGTAAAAATTATCACTACAACACTAACTCGCCAACACATACAGTCCTACACAGACGGTTCTCATCATTCAATCTAAATACTAAAAATGATCACATCTTTGGTTTTCCTTTAGCCAAGATTTAGTCATGTGGATGAATTTTTTAAATTCAAATGTAGCTTTTATTTGCAGAGGCAATAAATTCCATAACGTTGTGCTTTTGTGTGAAAAGGCAGACTGACCAAATGAGGTTCTACATAGGGGAGTTATGCAGTTCTGTTGTAATGATCCTCTAGTGACCCTGTAGCTGTTTTTCCTTTGTATAAAATCCAAATCGTGACTTGATTTTACAAAACACAGCCTTAAACAGTATAATGTTGGTAATGTAAGTAAGCATATGCACACCTTCTGAAAATAATTACCTATAAGCCTTTTTTTTTCCAAGTTTGTCAAGAATCTCAAAGTCAGATGGTAAAAAATTACTTAGACCAGAGGTCTTCAACAATGAGGCCAGGGTCATGAAAATTTATATACATTTTTTTCCCTTTTAGCACACATTACCATGAATCCAACATATAGCAAATACATAAATGGAGACATCAAATACTGTGTTTCAATCAGAAAGTGGCAGCTGTGTTACAGTGGTAGGACAGCTGTCTTCACCCCTCTGGTATAAAGTCCACGTCATGGTGTCTTTGAGCAATCCACAGGCACTTAGGTGGATCTCACTGTGATGGGTCAAAGTCCATCAGTGTAAAATTTTGTGAAAATATAATATGCTCAATTTTGAAAATGTAATTTATTTTAAAAAAATTATTTAATTTACAAAGTTCTCAATGGATTAGCCCCACCTCCACTTTCTGCCTTCATTAAACCAAGGACAAACAGAAGTTTTAGCATCAGAGCCTCCTCCAAGAGGAGACCTAGAGATTCCATTTTATTTATTTATTTTACCATTGTTTAACTTGGCAAATCCCAGTGAGATCACAGATCCCTTTTTAAGGGAGGCCTGGGCCTGAAACCAACCTATTGTACATGTTTGAGACATAAAATAGTGTGTTTGTCAGATTCCATACAGGAAAACAACTTTTGGACAAACTGTTCTGTCAGGGAGAGGAGGTCACTTTCGGAACAGTCTCCCAACAAACATAAGGGAATGTCCCACTTGTGTATTTAAAAAGCAGAGACTAGAAGTGAAGCCAATAATTAAAATAAGCTTATAAAGTCAATGTAATCACTGGTATTTATTGAACTGGTTAGCAGATATTAGCTTCTGTAGCATAATGTTGTACAGAGTGTAGCACTCTGCTGAATCATGCCACAGTTTACCACAGATTATTAAATATTACAAGCCATTTTTGCCTCTAATGTTTGTTATATTTACAAAATGTAAAATACTGTTATATATTTAGCTATTTTTAAGTTTCTCTTAGACAAACCTGACCTTTTGAGAAGATGGTTTGCCAATATCAATAGAGACAAGTTCCATGCAGTGAACAAGTATTGACTGGTAAATATTTATTAATATTATTGATGGAACGTAAGAAATAATAAATATACTTTATTAGTTTTTTTAAATAGCTAAAAGTCTAAGTTATAGACTGACTTCAGGTCTGGTTTAGATCATTATTACTAATAAATTATATAGTTTTTTGGTATCTGCTGCTGATATTACATTTGAATTTCCCCTCTGCGGGACAATAAATGATGTTTCTATTCTATTCTATTCTATTCTATTCTATTCTATTCTATTCTATTCTATTCTATTCTATTTTGCTGTTGTACATGATTGTTGAATGAAATGAGCATAATCCTTAATTTGTAGTAAAAATATTACTGATAGTTTGTGACACAGATCCAGTTGGGCTTGCTGTTAATCAGGTAGTTGCTATGAGGGCTGTGAGCAGATACGCTGTATTGTCACCATTTTTGCTCCCCCTTGTCACAGATGCTAACAGTGGATGAGATAAGAGGGACTCACTCTAGTGATATTCAACTCTTTGAGAGTTCATAATGCAACTTGAAGAAGCTAGTCAGATCCCAGCCATGCTGCAAGATTAGTGTCAATAAAGAATAAATTTTGGCAAACAGAAGAGCAGAACGATACTGAGCTCGCAAGGGTATTTATTTTCTTTTGCATTCCCATGCAATGCGATTGTGTTACCTTGCAAAAGCTGTTTATTTTTGTTGTTCCTGCCGATTCATTAGCAAATTCACATGTTCACCGTTGTACGGGAGTTTGCCTACCACTTTCATTCAGCTTCGGAATAACTACATCACATCATGTAATATGCAGATGTTTTAACTCTATGCAGCCATGCAATATCACCGTCAATTTCTGAATATGTATCGACACATCCTGATTTGGCAACCAGATAATTCAAAAATAATAGTCAGATTTAATACAATTCATACAAAACATTAAACTTTTACTTGGGAGCAAAAAATAAAATTAGAGGGAATGAAAACATTTACGCAGGAACGCAAAAAGTATTGCAAGGTAATGCAAAAATAAAAATAAAAATAAAATAAAAATAAAAAAGAAACCAAGCCTAATTTCTTTGGTTGCTCACAGTCATCCAGGCTTTATGGTTGTATTTTGTTTATCAATAAGTTCATAAGCATTTTATATCGAGACTTTTTCCTTATACTTTGTCAGAAGCTTAATTGATATTTTGTCTGCATTTTTCTTTAGTTTTCATTGTGTATATATATATTATATATCTTGCTGTAATAAATACATCAGCTTGAAGAAACCACTTGTCTAATTATGCTTCTAGAGAGCTATAATATATACATATACACGGGGTTTGTGCTCCATCTCTCCATCAGTTTGGAGGTCCCAGACTGAAAAATGTTGAAGAACCCCTGACTTAGACGATTATTTTAAGAAGCTGTCGATATTAAACTTTTACACATTTCCGTTTTCAGTTGAACCATATGTTTTACACATTTGGTTGATTGTTTGAACGTTGCTTCTGCTTTAAACTTCTCAGCCATTTTATTCTTGACCTGTCTGGTGTGTTTCTTGGTCCTGCCTTGGTGTTTGGTCACCAGTGTTCAGTTACAGGTAGACTCTGTTTACTATTTAGCTGATCTCTGGCAATTTGTTGCACTAGGTTGTAGTTCAGGATATCAGAGTAAAGACAAGCTTAAAACAAATGTATGCCACACTTTTTCTAATTTGAATTTGTAGAAAATTTTGAAACCCATGTATCATTTTCCTTGCATATCTCTTTATATTGATTTTTCCTATAAAATCCCTGTAAAATCTTTTGAAGTTTGTAACGTGACAAAAATAGGGTAAAGTTCAAAGAGTATAAATCCTTGTACTGTAAATGAACCAACAAAGACACAACATGCTGACCTGGCCCGGAAGGCGGATCGATAAACTGGGCGCTGACCGTCTTCTCATCCTGGCCGAATTTGTTCTTTGCCACCAGTTTGTACTCGCCGTTGTGAATGTGTGTGGGGTTGACTAGCTGCAGGCAGCCGTGGTCTTCATTCTCTGTGGACTCGTGGATCATGGTGCGAATGAAGTCCTGCTCCTGCAGCAGCATGTTGTTGTGGTACCAGTGCAGATAGGGCTTGGGGTTTCCTGTCACGGTGAAGGGGATGCACCAGTGGTGGTCCCGTTCTGGGGGCATCAGGTTCTGGATGGTGGGGGGAACTGACACGGAGGCAACAGTAGAGGAAGAGTAATCATGGGGCTGATAGGAGGTAAACACGAGGAGCATAAGCCAGTAAAAGCAACATTTATGGGTTTAGAGAGAAAAGGGGTGAAGATAGTGAATAAACACAGGGAGGAGAAGGAAACAACATTCAGACTCTAACGACAGGAAAAGGGAGAACGTGAAGAAGTATGGAATTAAACGAGCTTTACAGGAAGAAGATTTATGAACAGGAAACATGGAAAGTCAATAAGATTTGCCAAGAGACACTAATGATAACAAACTGAGGAGCCTTCTGCTTCCACAGGGAACAAAACATGCTCTTGAAGAAGACGTTTTAAAGCTCATCACAACAGAAATCAGACGAGATTAAACTTTGAAATAATGGATGATTTCTAGAAATGCAGACCAAGATGGAAATCCTTACAGAGAATATTGAGCATAAGCGTGGCCTCGTTCTGACCAACCATGTTCTCGGCGCTGCACACGACCACCTTGCCGTTATCATCTGGAGACAGGCCTGACAATATGAGGCTGCTCTTCGTATCCGAGGGATCCATCTGAAAACACAAGATCATTCACGCAGTTATGGGTTCTGTGGAAAAGTACGCTAAAATCACATACCGTCAAGCTGATTTGTATGATAACCAGCAACTAAATATCTAGAGCAGGGGTTCTCAAACCTTATGGGTCTGGGGACCCCTTACAAGGGCGAAAAAATTCCAGGGACCCCCTCATAAACCTCGTGCTCTTTAAAAAGATAATTTATTGTCATTTCAACCCCTAAATGCCATAGGAATATAAATTTTAATTAAGTTTATTATGTTTGTTTTATCATTTCATTGTTCTCCGTGCATTTTTAAAAATTAAAACCAAATTAACATTTTAGTAAAAAAAATTGAGGACCCCCAAGTTACCTCTCGCAGACCCCTGGGGGTCCAGGGGCCCCAGTTTGAGAACCTCTGATCTAGAGCATGTGCCCACACAGCTAATTTTGTCTGGACCAGTTCTGGCCTGCGCAATTTACTAACACTCAGCATTGAAACCACAAAGTATGACGGACCTTTGGTGGCCCAGACGTAGTTGGCCAGAGATGGTCCACGCAAGGACCAGCATCACAAAAAAAGCAAAACACAACTGGGCAGTTGTGGCATTGATAGATTTGGGACACATAAACCAAACCACTGTTGGACCAGTTGTGGCATGCCATCTTAAAAACAACATCAGACCTGGCCCACATCCAGCTGACAAACCACTTGTCATACCAGCAGTGCCAGCTTGACACCAGATCTGGCCCACACCTGTCTGCTATGTGGGTATACAAGAGCCCTTCCAACAACTTTTAGAAAATGTTCTCTACTTGATTCTTCACTACTAATTGCTCTGATTTAGAGTGAGCATTTAACGAGGGGAATTATATATTTTCCAGGCACATACTTCAACCCTATACCACAATCAAGTAACTGTTACCTTCTGCAGTTATGAAAAAGCTGCACATATCAAAAAGCTTTGAAATTGGCCTCTGTCTCTTTAAGAACCTCCTACCATTTCTGGCACTTCCACTTCAGCACATCTATACAAGAATATTTGGGGGAGGGGTGATCTGTGGGGGCAGGATCTCAGCTGCAGACTGAGCTCCAGGGAGGAGCTTTGTACAAATAGGCGGTGCTTTGTAGCAGCAAATGTTCAGGCAGCTCCACATGGCTACGAGAGGAGGTTCAAGGATTTCACAAACATGCATGAATGAGTCAAAGCAACACTGGGTGTGCTTTTGATGAGGGAATGACATTATAACATGACATAAAGCTCAAAAAAGTTGATTTTGTTTGATACCACCTTTTAAAGTACAAATTATATTGAGATTAAAATATCCAGATTTGTTAACTACAACAATAGTGTTTGACTTGCTTCAACCTTTAAAGAAAACAGAAAAACAAACCATCTCACCACAAATTTGGTTGACAGCATTTCAGGATTCCACTGGATCACAGGAAAAGGGGAGCCCGAGGCGCTGCACACAGCTTTCACATTACCACCCTCCATTTCAGTCACACTCCTCGGGAAGACCTCTACCTTGGGAACCACTGTCAGGAATATTCACACAATAAAACCAAACATATGTTTGTTTCCTGGTTTCTCTTTTGTTTTTCAACCTGAGAAACAGTTTTGATTACAATTGCAATTCCATTAAAGTTGCTAAATTCAACAGTTTGTAGGTCTCATAAATCCATATTTTTTCCACAGTGCAACTCAGTGAGCACAAAGTTTAACCTAAAAAGATGTACCACTCGTTAAAAAATGTCATTTTGAATTTGAGGGCAGCAACACATCTTTACAGAAGTTGAGACAGAGGACATGTTCATGTGTGAAGAATCCCCTCTTCACAGGACTTTCCTAACACACTGTAAATGTGTAAGAAACGAGGAAATCGGCTGCTGAAGTTTTTAGAATGAAGTTAAAACTTCATCCCCACCCGATGGTACCTTTCCTAATGTGTAAGCTGCTCTTAGAGGCCCTAATACTCCCATACCAAGAGAGAGGTAGCTTTTCGAAATGTGAGCTGATAAATCCGTGTATGGTTCATTCTTTGTTTTTTCAAAATCAAATGGGAAAAAAGAATGATTGGTTGCTGTTTTTTTCTTCGTTTTTAAAGGGGGGTTATTCAATTGTTTTTGTTTAAAAACTTAATTAGAAAAAAGACAATAGCAAAAATAAAAAAGGCTACATATTTTTTTCAATTTATATTTTATTAGCGCACCATATTGAATGTTCTGATGGAAACACAAATGACTTCCTGCCTGGCTTCCTGGCGTGCTACACTTTTATTTAGCACGTTAGAAATAGCCAAAGTTTCAACATGGATATGTTTATCTTATTTAAATGAAGTCAACGCATCTAAGATCTTATAGTGAATAAAATTGCTTTAATATCCAGAGTTATTCAGAATAGGGCTCATGCATTGTCAATATCTTTAGAAATGGTTTCCATTTTCAGCCACTTTAAACTCTTCTTCTTCTGCAACTTTCATCACTTCCAGTATAAAATTAAGATGAGGGGGAGGGCACATAGTTCAACTCTATACCATAATCAAGTAACTATGTTACATTAAGTTCTGAAAAAGCGATATCAAAAATATATTTGATTTGCATCATACTCTATCCAAACGCCTTGAAACATGCTTCTGTCTCTCTAAGAACCTCCTACTGTTTTTGAAACATTCCCACTTCAAAATGTCTTCACAAAAATGCTTCTGTGATAGGAGTATGGCAGCAGACTGAGCTCCATGGGGAGGAGCTTTGTACAAATGGGCGGTGCTCTGTAACAGCAAATGTTTAGGCGGCGGCTACCACCTGAGATTCAAGGATTTCTCAGACATGCATGAATGAGTCAAAGCAAAACTCTGAGTATGTTTTGATGAGGGAATGAAATTATATCATGATATAAAGCTCAATAAAGGTTGATTTTAACAAATACCACCTGCCCCTCTTTAAAACATCAACTGTATGTTTTATTTTGGACTTAAATAGCTAAAGCAAATTTGTTGCTGCTATAAAATTCAAAGTCACCTGTTTTTTTTTTCACTGAAAAGCTTCAAATTTGTAGTTTAAACATTTGATTTGTTCATTATCTTCCAAAGTGACAAAAACATGGATTTATCAGATTTTAAAATCCTTGCATTTTTTAAATTAGCATTTTACACAATGTCTTGTTTGGAGCTGGGGTTGTAAGTGAACACATTACCACAGTCTGGTGGAGTTAACGTTGCAAAGTCCCTCGTCCCTCCACTCTCTTCGGTGCACGTCAGCTCTGGACTGTCCATCTCTTCTTGGAGTCTCAGTTTGATCCACAAGTTCTCACAAACACAGTCCAGGGGGTTCCCAGATAGAAGAAGCCTTGAAATGAACACACACAGCTCCATAAGAGAGGTGCAAATCAAAACGGAAATAAAACTAAAAAAAAATAAGGGCAACTTCCCTGACAGTTTTCTGTGTCACTTACGGAAATGAAATGTTAAAGTTCTGAAATGTTCTCCATGACAACATGGAAAGGTTGTTGTCTCTGAGGTCTCTGTAAGGGAGAACAGAAACTGTGAAAACCAAAAAAAAAAAAAAAACGTGGGACATAACGTACGACTTTAAGAAGGTGCTTACACATATTGAAGTCTCGTGTTGTTAAAAAAAGCATCCGATGAAATGGACGTAAGACGTGTCTTTGTGATTGTTCTAGAAAGCAAAACAGAATTACTTTCATTTGCTTTTATTTCACATAAAACAAGTAGTTTTTTTATTATTGTGGTACTCACAGGTTTCTGAGGTTTATGTAGTGCCTCAGACTGCTGTCACTGATGTCAAATAGTCTGTTTTGGTTAGCAATGTATCTGAGAGGAAATGTAAAGAAGAAACATGTCGGGATGGATTTGTTTTCTTCACAATTGAATTTGTGGTGTGCAGAGAATATAAAAAAATGTGTTTTATGTAGGAGATTTGAACTTTTTACGCTAATACATTTCTAATTGATGATTGATTGATTGATTGATTTGGGCAGCTGTGGCTATAATAGCTTACCACCATCAGTGTGTGAAGGGGTGAATGTCTGTAGTGTAAAGCATTTCAGGGTCCACATGGTGCTTTATAAAGCACTATATAAGTTCAGTCCATTTACCATAAGCCTTCTTATTGTTGTTTTCATACAAAGTATTTTTAATTAAATCTTGTGAAGCTGCAAGTTTGGAGTTTCTGCAGCATGTTAAAGATTTAAAATTTATAAAAGACACAAGAAAACCCAGCAACTTTTGATAGTAGCCCTCATTTAGTTTTTTTAATAAATAAATGGCACCACTTTATATACATTTATACGAATTAATAGCCAATGAGTCTTCTATATTAACAATAAATCACCTTGTTTATTATTTATAAAACACATTAAAAACTTTAGATAAGTTTTGTAAAAGTAACATGCATTTTAATGACTTTTTCAAATCATGGGCAAATACAAGGTTGAAATCAATTTAGATCAGCTACTAATCTATTTAAGGACAGCTACAAACTGCAGACATAACTGTATTTTATGAAGTGCGGTGGTTGGAAAGTTTACACGTTCTAGTATATTCACAACCTTTAATGTGACAAACTGTATATCTTGTACAACTTTAAATAGAAGAAATAATCAGTTGTGAAAAATATAAAAATGTACAAAAATTAAATGAGCTACAAGGGTGCATACACTAAACTAAATACTTTTTGAAGCACCTTTTGATTTTGTTGTTTTAGGAACTCATATTCAGTTAAAGTGACTCAAGTCAAGATGAACAACAGTTGAGCAGTTCAGAACTTTCCTGACATTAACTTGGTTGAATACAGCAACAGCAAAGGTTTGTGAATTATTGTTAAAAAGAGTCAACAAGAAAAAACTAATTAAAAAGGCATTTTTAACATTGGATAATCACAGTGAAGATAGTCATCAAGAAATGAAGAAATTATTGAACAAGATTACCAAAAACTGGACCTCCTTCCAAAAGTGATGAAAGGACATGACAGAAACTGATCAGCAAGCCTACAACGCTAAAGTAGTTACAGGAAGATAAGTTCTGGTTGTGTATGTGACACCAATCTCCTGTTGTTGTTTTTTTTTTTTTTTGGACAAACCTTTAGCTAATTATTTAAAATATACATCAAAATTCCCAAAAGCAGGAAAGTATTTTCTACTTTGATGGACCCAATGCAAAACTTTTTGGCCACAATTTAAAAAAAGATTTGGTTCAGAAACCAGCCTGATCACCAAAAGAACATTATCCCCACAAAGAAACACAGTGGTGGCAGCATCATGTGTTACTTGTCTTCAGCTGAAACTGGGCTTTTAGCAAAGGTAAAGGTTGTGGACACTTGTGCAACCAGCTTTGGGTCATTTTTTAAAAATAACTTACCTTTTACCCAGCTACAGATATTTATTTTTGTTATATTAATTTATGTCGCAGTAAATGTAGAAAAAATCTTTTTGAAATAATACATTTTTTTACATTAGAAATACATTATTTTAAAAAGGGCACAAGCACTTTTTGTAACCTAATACTTTTGTTTACATGCACTGTAAAAAAATGAAATGTTGGATTTACTTAACCATGTTATGTGACCTGGTTCCACTTAACTGACTTGAGTAAATTCAAAGCAATATACCAGTTTTTTAAACCAAAGAACATGAGTGTGTTGCTTTGAATTTACTCAACTCAGTTAAGTGGAACCAGGTCACATAACATGGTTAAGTAAATCCAACATTTCGTTTTTAGAGTGTGGATTAGGTCATCAAGGTATATGGTTCCCAAACATCAGGACCCCCACTCTGGGCCAAGAAACAACAACGTGGGGGGTCCTATAATGTTCTCCAAAATTCAAACTGCTTAAAAATCAATGCTAGATGTATGATTTTTGGCATAAATGTTATAAGTAATAACAATCAGGAATAAATAAATGAATGTAAATAGTTTAAATGTAGGTTTTTTGTTACACTGGTCTTGTTTCACAGCACAAATCTCTAATTTGCGTGTTAAAAACTTTTGAGAATAGGCTCGTGAGAAGTTCCTTTACTTTTTGTTCTGTTGTTTTCTGTCACGCTTTGAAGATAGTAGCTGTCAGTTTGGTGTCTGGTTGCCAACATGCACCAGTAACGTCCTGCTTGCAGTTTCCTGAGAGTGAGGAAAGCATCCGGCCTCACTTCAGTCACCTGATAAATAACGGTCATCATGGCTCCAGCTTGTCTGTCTCCCTCACTAATAATAATAATAATAATAATAATAATAAAAAATAAAGAAGAACTCAACCAGTCCTCCCTCCAACCCCCACCTCACCGGGTGCCGTGCAGTTTGAACGGACGCAGATAAGGTGTAACAAACTCCTGCAGCCAGCTGCGCGCAGCCGACATGATCTCATGTGGAGTCTGTCAACAGTGTGGCCATTTACAAAATAATAATAATAATAAAAATAAAATACTAAATAATTAAAAAAGGGCTATTTTACCTCCGTAAAAAAGAGACCCCCCCCCCACACACACACACATGTAAGCAGAAATACCAGAATAAAAGCACCAGGGAGGGGGCTGCATGCACGCGGACTGGGCCCCAAAATCCAATCCAGCACCATAGGTTCTTCTTACCCTCTGGAGCATTTATTATTTTATTTATTGCTTTTCATGTCGAGGCAGACACACTATAGATCCCAATAAGCGTGACGCGCAATCTCCGCGCGCACGCGCCACCACTATCTCCTTCGCACTATACGCACGCACGCGCGCATAAATACGAGCCTGTGTGTAATGATGTGACGAACACCCCCACTG
>NW_013952438.1:1018607-1039832 GCF_001266775.1 Austrofundulus limnaeus
GAAGAAGAAGAAGAAGAAGAAGAAGAAGAAGAAGAAGAAGAAGAAGAAGAAGAAGAAGAAGAAGAAGAAGAAGAAGAAGAAGAAGAAGTCAATCTGAGAAAAGAAGGCCAGTTTGGATAAAGTCTTTATCGTTTGTAATAAGGGATGCACCAATATGAAAATTTCAGCCGATATCGATATCCAATATAATTATTGCTGTTATGGTCGATAACTGATATTTACCGTTATTACATGAGTACACAAATTATATTACACATATACGCACAAACACACTTGGGTCTTTTCTTGATACCGTAAATTAACGACCACCAGACCTCTGACATGGCTCCCTACTTCAGTTATTCTTGGTTGCGCAGCATCAATATTCACTATCATGATCAAACAGATGCTGCTCAACCAACCATCTCCCCTCCCAAAAAGAAACAAAAAGCTAAAAAGTGGGAAATCAATGCTGGATGTTAATATCGGCCCAGTTTTACATATCAGACCGATACCGATATTCTACAAAATGACAATATCGTCCAATACCGATAAGAATGCCGATATATCATGCATCCCTAATTATAATTAAGCACCAGCTTGTAATTGAATCAGATCTAACAAGTCCCCCTGTTGAGGTGTCTAAAAGTCAACTCACTCAAAATACCTAATTTTCTTCTTCTAAAACAATCTTGTCAAACTACTACATAAACGTGTTGAGCGGGTCTCCCCGATGGTGCACACAACATTTGGTGCAGATCGGATCATGTATAGTGTGGTTCAGAGTTAATGGCGAGGCATCAGAATTCGCCACTCTTACCGCCACCAGTCAGTGTTGAGAGAAACATGCAGCATGTGAAGTCTGCATGTTCAAAGCTGTAGGGGGAGTTAGCTCAGACACGTGCAAGAAAAGAGACAAGCTGTCAGCTTTGATCCAATATGGCCGACTTCCTGTGGGGTTTAGAACATGACTCCAAGAGACTTTTTTGTAGGTTCTGAGACATTACACATGTGTACCAAATGTTATGATTCTACAGTAGGTCAAAGCATGGCTTGTGGCTGATTTTTAAAATAATTGTAGGTGGCGCTGTGGATGAATTAAGCCACGCCCCCTAAAAATCGGAGTGCATTCCTGTAGTGGGGTGGATTAAGATCAACCATAGTGAGATGGGTGCAGATTGGCTGAAATACGTGGGATTTAGAGCCAAACATATGTCTACAGTGTGTTGTCTGACTTCGCCGCACCGCCATGACCATGTTGTTCACCAAAAACTCTTTGGGCTTGAAAGTATGAGAGATCAACTTTCTGTGTTCTGACACAATTTGTTGCTGATTGGGTCAAGAGGGTCAAAGATGGAGCTTTCCAAGCAAAAAAGGTCACTTCCTGTTGTCAGGGGACGGGGCCTTGATGATGTCATATGTAATGAACTTACACCTTTTATGACGAAAGTTATAAGGAAATCAATTAACAAGGGATCTTTGTTTATCAGTGAAAATATCTCCTTCGTGCAAAGTGAGTGACAAAACACAATAAGTGACATGGCTCAGTGAATTTTAAGTTGATCCATCAATAAATGTGATCACTTATTTACACAAACAAAATCACTACTATACACTTATTGTGACAGCTTAATTTCCTATAAGAAATTTAAGAATCAACAACAACAAGCACTCTTCGAGGTTAGTTGATTATTAATCCGGCATTTAAAATAGAAGCGGCAAACATCAAGCTTAGGTCTTGAATACCAGACATTTGCAGGCACTTAACTTAGGTTGGCAAGGCAGATAGTTTAAGAAAAGGAGGAAAGTAGGAGATTAGTTTTCCTAACTTTTATCTTAAATAAATGTGGGATTTAACCAGTTAGGGCAAGGCATCTCTCTCTCTCGATGTGTCAGACCAGCAACACAGTAAAACAGCCAGCTTTACCTTTGACAATGATGTCTGTCACCTGTCCAGGTATCTGGGGAGGTCGAACAGTGGCAAGGAACCGTTACAGCCTCTTGCTCGCTTGGACCATCTGAGGCACGAGTTACTCTTTCGGTGTCAGCTAGGTCCACATCCAGCCATAGAAGGAAAAAGTGGGGCCAAAACTGGATCTCGGTTTCAAAATAAAACTTGTTTCTCATAGGAAGTCAAGACAAAGTTGCTTTGTTCAGCTTTAAGCTCACATTTTGGGCATGACAGGTGTGGTCGAGCATGCAACATGGAAGACTCATACCTAGTTGGGTGAATTTTAGCCTTTGTATGTGAAAGTTACAGCTTTCTGAAATTGTAACAGACTGACGGGCGGACGGACGGATGGACGGAGAGCATTTCTAAGTCCCCCAACTCAGTGACGGGAGACAAAAATGGAAAATATTTTAACATTTGTCCCTATATGTGTAATACAAAGACAAATTATCACTATTTGCTTTGACACATGAGCTAAGCTAAAGAGAAATCTAAAATCCCAGAATCACAGCGTTACTTTGGGCTAACGTCAAGTTAACCAGTTATTGTAGACCCTGCTCACAGTATTTTGTCATCATCCTTCAGGCTCTCATTCGCCCATGGCTCATTTTCTTCTTTGAGCATTAGTGTCTTATTTGTCTGCCATGGAGACCTCACTCTTCCTCCAGTAGAGGACTCATGACACACTGGGCCTTTAGGGTGGCTGGCATCTGAAGGGTTAGGGGAGGCCCCAGGCCTTTAGGGTCGATGGGGCCCACAACTCTGTTGATACATCTATACACCTTCACTTTCCCTTTGCCCTTAAAGGCACTTGTACCGTCACATCCTGTATTTGCATGTAGACCTAGCAGAGCAGAACACACTTTTGGTGAGAAGGAATGAGCTAGCCCTTCAACATGTATGTAACACTTTGATTTTTTCATGCCTGTTGACCCATACTTTACTGACATGTGTTCTGACCACCTTGGCCGATTCATAATTGTTATTTTTTTATATATTTTTTTTATTATCCTCACTTCAAAAGAACAATTTCCTGTCGTTTGGTTGCTTCGTCTTTTTTCCACTTACAACCAGATTATCTCCACACTGTCTTCAAAGCCACTCAACATTTTTTGACGGAGTCACTCAAATACATTTAAGCGCTGGAAAGAATGGGGAAAGGACGAAGTGCTGTTCCAAGAATTTGCATCACAGCTTGAGGGATAAAGTGTACTCTTTAGGCTCTTTCAGAAGACAGTACTGCTAAATGGGCAAACAGCCCATTCCATGTTGACACTCCTTCGGCAGTTCAGAAGTCACAGACAGAGGCGTTCTGTTAATGCGCTCCCATGAGCTTTTAGTCAGTGGAGTATTAAAAGAGGCATGGGGGGAAAACACTCAGTTTGCTGATGAGTTGAAGAAGGACTCGACCATTATTATATTGCAGAGATCAAATTACGGTCAAGTGCATCTTTTTAAGGTTTTAGGTTTCAAAACATGACTAAGATTTTTATTATGGTTGTATCCACGCTGCTGCATACTTTTCAGTCTTTGTGCCAAGAGAGTTTGTTTGTCCTCCTCTGCATTTATATCGAGCTTGGAACTTGCCAGGGGGTTACAGGGCTTGTTCTATCCTTCACCAGAAATCTGTTCTGCTCTGCTACATGCCTAAACAGGATGTAGCCTTTAAGTGAATGACATAAAGATCCTTCAAAACAATGAGGCTTTACCAAGACGCATTTGGTAAGTTTGGAGACAAATGGGAAGTAGATGGTTCAGTCTTCTGTTTGATAAACTCACTCATGTTCTTGTAACCACGCTGAACTTGGCCGTAACTTAGTCCAACTTGGGCCAAATAAAAGTGGAATCATTTACAATATTAATCCTGTTACATTCTGTATTGTGTTACGCGTGTGTGTGTATGCGGTCTCTTTTCACATGGAGACCTGACCTGCTAACCATTTGCAGGTATGATCAACCTACTTAAAGGGACGATTTCCCTCCTGGACAGGGGTCTTGCTCTGTCCTCCCTCTGCTGCAGGCTGTCTGGGTGCAGCTTGGCTCGTCTCCTTCCATATCTAATTTTTAATTTAAATAAACATTTTTTAGTTAATTCTACATTTTTGTCTTGGGTCTCATTGTGTTACATCCTTTTGAGCCAGTGGTTTGTAAAAATGGTAATCAGAGAATCACGAAGGTTAACAAACTGGGGCACATGAACTTGCTCATCAAGCGTGGAGGGATTCAAATTTAGAATAAGAGGGAAAGCAGTCCACTTTATGAAACAAGGTCTCATGTGTCCCACCAGGAAGGGTCACTCTGGGAAAATCCCAACAGGTCACCCAGCAAAATCCCTTTTTGTCACATTGAAGCCAAGTTACCTTCTCACTGTATCTCGTCTTGTTCTGATTGGCAAATAGCATTGTCCAGTGCTTGACCCAAGGGTCCAGTGTTGGCCACGCCCCCACAAGAGACTGGACAACTGTAAACCCTGACCTTGGTCTCACCAAAGATTGGACAGATCTCACATACAGTTCTCTGCAACAGGTTGGTTGTTGCGTAGACTTCAGAATAAAACAGAATGGGACAGGACAGAGCCGACAGCCCCTCTATCCTCTTTTTTATTAGACATCTTTGCAGATGCTGGGAACACAGTGACAATCCTGCAGCTTTCATAGTTCAGTGCACCATCATTCATGCCTTACAAGTGTCAACAGTTTTAAAGTTGTGCTGTGCCGAGAAGTATAGGTCCACTTCTTTGGCATTGAGAGAAAAATTCTGAGGTTGCTGACCTTTTAGGAATCCCATTTTGACCCTCTGTTTGGGAATGTAAACACTTTACTTATCAAAGCACAAACAAAACAAAACAAAACAGAATAAAAAAGTAAGTTAGCAAACAGCTTCCGATATGTGTTTATAAAAATATGCTTGTTTTGAACATAGCTTATTGTTTCACGTTTAATAAACCTTTAAATTACACCTTACAAAAAGGGAAATGGAATAAAAAATAAAAGGAAAATCATGAAAAAATAGAAACATTCAAAACTTTAAATTAAACTTTTTTAGGACTCAAATTACTTATTAGCAGTTGCTGGCATAAACCATTTCTTTGTCATAAGTTAACCAACTCTTTGCATCAATAAATTCACACTGGACATTTTTATCAGGAAAAAGTAAAATAAAAAGTAAATACACAACATAAAATGAGTATCATTCCATTACAAAAGCAGGGCTGATTTAAGGTTTAATACTGAATTACCAAAGCACAGAAAAACTATAGATTTGCCATCTGACTTTGTATTATTGCTCAGAATTGTTCTGAGTAAAGTCATTTAGTAAAACATTAGTACTGTATTTACTTTAAAACTAAATAAAAACCTGAAACGTCTGTAATTTGTTGTTAACTGATGTAGGTTTCAACAATTTTAAACTTTCTCCAGTGTGAGTAAGAGAAAAGTAAAATAAGGAGTTTGTAAAATGTGTATTAATTGAAAAAAATTGTATTCGTTGATTGCATCATTGAGCAATTCTTTTTGATGCACACACAGTGTGGTTCATACAGTCAGTGTGTTGTTGAACAAATCATTTTGCATTCTTGGATTTAGAATTTAAGTTTAGAGTTTGTTCTGTAGAATATCTAAACACATGGGGATGAGAACGTCTAAGTCTGGGGCCGTGGTCCTCAACCAGAAAAAGATGAATCACCAACTCTGGGTTGGAAATGAGCCTCTGCCCCAAGTGGAGGAGCTTAAGTACCTAGAATGGGAAAGGATGGAACAAGCCAAAACACTCATCTGAAATACGTTTTCTCTGCAGAGTGACTGGGGTTTTATTTTGTGATCCTTCCATGATACCCTATAGCTGTTAAAGATTTGGTACAGAGCACAACTCCAGCTCAGTTTGAAACTTGAGAACATGGTTCACACTGTATGGTGCATGGATCAGTTGTTTCTCTTTACATTCACACATGATTTGAGATGCACTATGTCTGGTGCATGTCACTATAAAAACAACATGGTGGGCACCTGTTAGTGCTTTTGTTTGAGTGTTATGTTTTGTGTCTGGTTTCTGGAGGGTTAGTGATGGGGTTATGATTAAAGGTAGGATCGATATTCATGGATGGCTTGAGGTTAGGACTGAATGGAGTGGGGAAGTAAAGTAAATAAAGTGACTTAAAAGGACGGGGTTGGTACTAAGAATCAAGCTCGCAACCTCTGGGTTAGTGTCTTAACAACGTAGTTCCAAATTACAGTAGGTCTTGTAGACCTGACAGTCAAAATTCAGGACATAAAAAGCTCATTCAGAGTCTATGCACTCTGCCGTTTATGACGGCGCGTTCTTCAGTGGAGAGGCGGGGTCTTTTGACACACTGACTTCAATTTATCTTCATGTGAGTTTAACATACACAGTATAATCCAACTGGACTATTTAGGGAGATGTAGAGGAACTGTTCTGCGTGGCCATTATTGGTATACTCATTTATTATGGTGAATGTATTGCCTTAGACCCGCCTACCTGTTTTGACTTGGCAAGCCCTGTGTGTGTCCGTCAAAGACAAATCGAGCTCACCCACACAAAGCAGAGGGCGAGGCGACTGCTGAGGACCGTAGCGAACGTGGTGTTGCTGCAGGTTTGTTTTCTATTGATTGGCTTTTGTATCGTTGTGTTAGTTAGCCTTTTTTTTTCTTGCTGGGAAGGATTGAATAAAATACCACCGATGACATTTGGGTCGCTCTGAGTGCGCGGTTTTAGGTGCTCGGGTCAGTGCAGCCGATGGACACCCCGTAAACTGACCAGCTAGCTTAGCAGAGCTATTAGCAGGAGACTGTTAACATTGCGATGCTAATTGTGCGCAGGCGAGCCTGGACATTTACACTGTCAGCGTTTATTTTAACGAACATAAGAAAGAAAGCTTTACGTTGGGGCGAGTTATTTTCTCAAATTTCCTATTGTTCTCTAGACTAGGTGCTGAGCTGTGGAGGACTTCTGTAAACACATTAGTTAGGAGCTGTAGGCAGCTTTTTCTCGAAAAACACGCAGTAGATAAAAAAAAGAGTGTTGTTAGCTTTATGTGTGGGTGTTGATCAGCATCCAGTGTACCCGGATACACACGTCTTTTGTAAATAAGCTACACGTTCTGTCATTTTATAGTTGGAATTGCGATTAAAATCTTGTCACTTGGAGGAGCAACATGTGCGTACTGAAACGCTTAAATGAACTAAAGTTTACTGTGACAAGTCCAAATTATATAAATATTGTGCAACTGTGCATTTATTCAATTACACATCGAGTATAAATACTAACATTTTTGCAGAACTTTAATACACTTTTATGCCTCTACAGTAAGCCTAAACACTAGTGAATATTTAGAAAAGGATTGTAAAAACAGTTTTGTTTCCAAATGTTTTGTTTGGCAAAAATTGCTTAAGATTTGTCCAATACAAAAAAGAACTGCTGCTTTAAAGGGTGTAGATGAGCAAAAGGCAATATTAATTAGGTAGGACATGCAGTATAAATGTTTGTTGCAAACTTAGTATTCAATCAGATATAGTTTCCTTTCTTTGTGCAGAATATTCCTGACAGTCTTTATTATTCAACTCCACCTCTTTGTTCCCTCTGAACTCTACAATTACCACTTTAAAACAGATCCAAAGAGGGAAATCACTTTGCTTTCCAAGGCAAATTCATAACAATGGAGATGAAAGTGGAACAGCAAGAGGAAGACATTGCATTCAGCAATTCTGACACTAATGGTGAGTTTCTCAACGTCTTTGTTTTGTCCTTTTTATAAATGAATATGCTGTAAAATGCATGATTAAGCTTACACATTAGAGTGAAAATAAACTCAGCCTGTCTAGCTTTGCAGCCAGCTTAAATGGTTTAGAGATATGCTGGGTAATTAGTTTGCTCATGAAGAAAAAATACAATAAAAAAAAATCAGTATTTCTGGCTAGCAACACTTAGCATGTGGACGTGTCAGATGGTCGAGGGATTTTCTTGTCCAGGATACTGCTGTTCTGTGGACCCTGAACAGATCTGCCCATGTTTTTTTTCAGGAAGTGTTCATGTCGGTGCTGGAACTTACCCAGGATACTATTGGCTGCTGAACGAAACCCGTTCTTTTTCACATTTTCTTTTGTTTTTGCCTTTTGTATCATCATGTAAAGCAGCTATGCAATTTATCAGATTTATGTCGCTCTGTTACAAATACATAACACAATGATTAAAAATGCCCTCTGTATCAGATTTGACTTTTTTTTCCCACTTTCTTCCCCTCAGGTAAACGTCCTGCTGAGGACATGGATGAGGAGCAGGTCTTCAAACGCTCACGCAACACAGATGAGATGGTGGAACTTCGAGTGCTGCTTCAGAGCAAAGTAGTGTCAAAAAACAATTGACCCTGCTATATTTGTCAGGTCACATGGCTGTTTTTTTCCTTTCTTTTTTCTGTTTTTGTTTATCAAAGCTATTTTTTTGTGTTCAGAATGCTGGAGCTGTTATCGGAAAGGGAGGAAAGAACATAAAAGCTCTGCGCACAGACGTAAGTAAGCAGATAAAATGTCCTCAATTGATCATGAGGAAAAGGTTTAGTTTACTGATACCCCCTTTTTATCTAGATCCTTCATTCCTAACTTCTTGACTATACTTAACTTATTTATTTAAATAATATTTATACAGAAATTATACAGAAATTTGCACCCATGTCACGCATAGCGAGACAACTGTTTATTTATTTATTTGCTTATTCAAACTGGAGTCAGAAAACTTTTTTTTTCTTGTTAACGGTGGAGATGAAAAGGTGTGGACGGTTGCTTGCAATTAGGTCCATCTTGCTTATTTAACAGTCGTCTTCTGCTCTCTGAGCACAGGAGATCATTGGTATGGCAAGCCGCTTTTACACTTAATCGGCTTCACCACAGTTATGTTCCACGTATCTGAAATTGGTTTTATGACTAGACATATATATTAATTGTTTAAGTATATATCAATTATTTAAGTCAGAGATGCACAACATTTAAATAATGCTAATTTAATTGCAGACTTTTTCATGTTCTGTAATTTTTGTATATTTATATATATAAATCTGCCCACTCAATAAGTTTTAAAAATATTTCTGCTGTCGATCATGTGTTCATCATTCTGGTTTAGCCAAGGCCAAAGATCCAGAAGGCCAAACTACAGGAGTTGGCCATCTGAGAGGCATTTAACCATGAAATGTTTAGTTTGACATGTTTATAAGATGTTCAGCCCTTAAACACATATAATTTAGATTATTTCTTTCATTTCATTTATCTTGAGAAACTTTCAGTTAAAATTTCAGGACATAAAATCACTCTTAATACTTCTTAGTAAGTTATATATCTTGTACACTTCTAGTTCAAATAAAAAAAACCTTTAATCTTTACTAGATTAACTACTTAATTGCGAGTTAAACGAACCTGTAAAACTCAGATGTTAAATGCGACGTGGTTGGTGCAACAAGTGCAAAATGTTAGTTAGCCCTGCCCTCACAGAACTGCAGTTATGTTTTATTGTGACATGACAACAGATGACTATGACCCTGATGTGGGAAAGTCTTTTTGTTTTCAGTAATGTAAAATAATATTTTACTCCAGTTTGCTTAAATTTATTTTTTTTTGTCCAAGTCACCTTTCCTGTTCCTCTTCACTCACCAGCGTTTCTCTTTTGACTTTTGGGACAACGTGTAGCTTGTATTCAATTAAAACTGTATTCCTTCTCCCCCTTCTTCCCCTCTCCTTTACTTTTTTTATGTTTTTGTTTTGACTTTTGGCCACCCTCCTTCGTTGCCCATGTTCTGGATCGACATGCCCCTCCTGCGTTGCCCACCTTGACGCTGGCCCAACTCTCTGCTCGCCCCTGAACGCCCGCCCACCTGACACTCCCGGTGGGCCCTGCCC
The DNA here is from genome assembly GCF_001266775.1 of Austrofundulus limnaeus. Lineage (NCBI taxonomy): Eukaryota > Metazoa > Chordata > Actinopteri > Cyprinodontiformes > Rivulidae > Austrofundulus > Austrofundulus limnaeus. The sequence goes on from NW_013952438.1 coordinate 1,028,436, forward strand.
ATAAACCGTGCCCCACTCCTTAATCGGGCACCAAACTTGACATGATGTGATTGAATGCCCCTGCCCAATGCCAACACCTCCTCCACCTCCACCTCCACCACCACCACCTCCACCTCGGCCCATGCAGTACAATGCCAGTGTATCAGTCCCAGACAGCAGTGGCCCAGAGCGGTATGTCCCACCAGTTATTGCCTCACTGCCTGACTAGCACAGTGAAACACATGTCTTTGATAACCTGCATTCTGTTTCATTTGAACATTTTTATACATGACAGTTTACTCCCCCCCCTTCCAAACACCCCCTCCTCCACTTAGAGACGTATTGTTCCTTGATTTTTTTGTTTCTGTCCATTTGTCGCACCTCTCTTAAGTTTGACTTTGTCATTACAGATAGTGAGTCGTATAACAGCCCACTCCCCAGTAGTTTGTATTTTACACACAGCAGTTGGATGGGGACTCTTCTCGCTGTTATGTCTTAAGTTTATTCTAAATTTTGTGGAAAGCAGACATAGTTTTCTCGCTCTGTCTTCTGTGACCCACCTGGCTCTCTCCCACCCTGCCCCTTACCCCCACCTGTCTTCTCCTATTTTGCCTTCCCCACCCCCTCCACTGTTTTCACCATCACTAGTTCATGATCTGAGAGCGTTGGCTGTCATGTGGAGGCTCTATCTGCTCGCTTTGTCACTTCATTAACGTCGTCTCTTGATTTCATTGTGCTACCCCCCCCCCCCCCCCCCCCGTTGAATTTCTCTCAGGTCACATCAGATTAGACCTGCCTACCAAAATGTTTTCATAGCCCCCACCTCCTACCCCGCACCTACTCCTCTTCTGTGCCTCCAAGCACTTGGTAACCTCTCACATTTCCTTCCCCTCCTCAACCCCTCTGCTGTTACTGTTCTCTAATGCCCACCTTTGTCTCCTCTCACCTCGGTGCCCTAGCCCTCTTCTCCCAACCTCCCCCCTTCTTCCCCAGTCCCCCATCCCCCTGGTCACAACGAGAAGGTGAGCTGGTGGTGCAGTTTTCATGGCAAGCTGTTATTTTAGACTGTTACCCCCCCCCCCCCCCCATCTTGCCGGTGGTGGGATGAGATCGGTCTCGCTCTTACAGCCCTCCCTTAAATCTGTGTCTCTCATTTGATTTGAGCCGTTTGCAATCTGCCCGTCCTCCTAAGGATTCAGTGCATGCCTGCTGCTTATTCAAAGTCAGATTAGTGTTAAGGTAAAGTAATGATTTTTCCAAAGATGCAGCAGCCTTTAATTTCTCATTTCCTTTTAGTTTGAAACCTTTCATGAGTCTTTAACTGCTTTTCTGGCCTGTTTTTCTTAAATTTTTCATCAGGTTTTGCTTCCTTTTTTTACTGTATCTGTTCTAATCCTTTGCTTCCTTTTGGCCAAAATGGTTCTTGCAGGATCCTTAGTGTGAACGCCAGTATCGACACCATTGGAGATATTCTGCTGAAAATCATACCAACACTGGAGGAGGTAAGTTGTGGTAATTGTGGGCGTAGACTGTTAGCAGTTTAAGACCATTCATGTTTTCCATTGAAATGTTAGACTTGTTGATTACAAACATTTTTATGTTGCCATGATTAATTGATGATTACTTAGATGCAGTTTACTTGGCATCTGAAAATACATTTCCTCAAAGGTATTTTTAATCTGAAAAGAGCTTCACTGAGTGAGAACTAATGTTGAGAGCTCAGCAGACAGTTAGGTTTCACTTTCACCCAAGAGCATGCTGGAGTCATGGGCGGGGTGTGTGGGCTGGGAGGGGGGCGGTGCTCTGCCATGAGGAAGTTCGGCCTAAAGACACGTCCCAGGGGCGTTTCTGGTCCCCACCTGTCGTTTTGCTCCTCAGCATGGCTGCCTAAAAACGCTGCAGGATTTCTCAAACATGCATGAATGAGTCAAAGCAAGGCTTTGGGCATGTTTTTTATGAGAGTATAACATTATAACATGATATAAAACTCAAAAAAGTTGATTTTACATGATATTGCTCCTTTAACATTCTGCTCACATTGTCATTGGCTGTTGGTCTGAACTATTACTGTAACCAGCTCAGCAGAAAAGTCTCCTGAGGGTAAGTGGGTGGGGAGGGAACGTTGAAATGATGGTGTGACAATCGGCCAGTGGGTGGTAGACAAGTTAAAGTTGCACTGTAATTCATTTATTGGCTTAATAAACCCGGGCTTCACCGCATGTCCATGTTTTTGTTGAAGTTTTTAGAATGCCACATTTAAAAGCTATTGCCTGCTTGCAATTTTAATTAAAATTTACAGGTTAATTTCAGCTAAAGCAGATTGTGGTTCTTAAATTCAGTCAACATTTAGTCCATCTGTCACACCACCACATGTTACAGAATTATATCTTTACAAATTAAATCAAATATTTAAATTTTAAGTACGAGTATTTTAAAACTGCTTCTTTGGACCTTCTTACTTTAACAATGTATTTAATTACTAAAACTATTTAGCTAATCAATATTAGATAATAACTACTAACAATGACAAATCTTACTCCTCTGTAGTACCAACATTACAGCGGAACCGATTTTGACTGTGAGCTTCGCCTGCTGATTCATCAGAGCTTGGCTGGAGGCATCATCGGAGTGAAAGGTGCCAAAATAAAGGAACTGAGAGAGGTAGGGCAGAGCTCAAATCAGCAAATTTAATCCTCTACACTAAAAAATGATGTGTAAAAAAACAAAAAAATTGAGGACAATTAGAATTTTAAAATGTTTGAACCATTTGTTCACCCTTTTAACTTATTTTCTAAGCAATTACATTCACTTTTTTTTAGAACTGCATTTAACAAGTTTTAACAGCAGTGACATTAATGGTTTTCTTTAGAAAGAGAAGGTGTTGGTTCTCAGTGCACTCAGTGCTCAGAAAATGACACTCCTTAAGTTTTTTCTTTTTCTTTCTGTACACTAGAACACCCAGACTACCATCAAGCTGTTTCAGGAATGCTGTCCACACTCCACCGACAGAGTTGTCTTAGTGGGAGGAAAGCCTAAACGTGTCATTGAATGTATAAAAGTTATCCTGGAGCTTGTTTCAGAGGTAAGTTTTAACTCCTGAAAGTTTTAAAATTGTATATGTTGCGTTTACACTCATCAAATGCTTTATTAGGTGTGCCTGTCTAATTACATGTAATACAAATAGCTAATCAGCCAATCGCATTGTTGCTTATGACATATAGATGTGAAAATTGCATTAATAAATGGGGATGAAAGGGGAATTAAGTGACTGTAAATACGATGTGATTTTTGGTGCCAGGTGGGCTGGTCTGAGTATTACTGCAACTTTTACGTGCAACCATTTCTAGTGTTTACACTGAATGGTCCAGAAAAGAAAAAAAAAACATCCAGTGATTGGCATTTCTGTGGGCTAAAAGGCCTTGTTGATGGCAGAGGTCAGGGGAGAACAGGCAGACTGGTTGTAGATTATTAAACAACCAGTTTTTAAAACCAAAGGATGCAGAATATCCTCATCTGAACCATGTCCAGTCTTGAAGCAGATGGGCTACATTAGCAGAAGACCCCACTTGGTGCCACTTCTGTCAGCTCAGGACAGAAAACTTATGATACATTTCACACATGCTCACCAAAATGGGAAAAAAAAGAGATGGCCTTTTTAAAACAGTGTTTTATTGTATTATTTTTCATTGGCAGGCACCAATTAAAGGTCGCACCCAGCCTTATGACCCAAACTTCTACGACGAGACGTACGACTACGGCGGCTTCACCGTGTTGTTCGAGGACAGGGGCAGGAGGCCCATGGGTGGGTTCCCTATCCGCGTGCGTGGGGGTTTTGAGCGCATGCCCCCTGTTCGCAGCAGACCCATGCCTCCTTCCAGAAGGGACTATGACGATGTGAGCCCCCGCCGGGGTCCTCCGCCGCCACTCAGCAGACGAGTGGGGAGCCGGGCACGAAATCTGCCTCTTCCACCGCCGCCACTTCCAAGAGGAGGGTGAGGAAGGGGGGGCTAAGACTCTTAATTATTTAGATCATTTATATACTTTTTTAAACTTCACAACTTACTTTTGTATTCTGTCATTGCTTGCAGTGGAGACAGGTTTTCACATGGCAGCTATCACAGTAGCATGGATGACAGACCCAGGTGCAAACCTTTCTCTTGCATTTCTTTTTAAAGCTGAGCCACTCATATTGGCAACGTATCTGTATAATCAAGAAGCATCATCCCTGTGAAGCAGAAAGTCGTCTTGAAAATAATCCTGTTTGTTTCGCAGCGACAGAAGAGTTCGAGGAGGAGACCGATACGACAGCATGGTGAGTGTCATCAGCACAGCTCTTACTCCATACGGCTGTAATGTTCGTCTGTGAACTGTGTTTCACGCGATAAGCTTGCATTTTCTCCTCCGAGTGTAAAACGGCGCAGTAGCTCTGACATTGCTGCTGTTTTCACTGCGTACGCACACTCGTAGACCTGTTGTTGCCTGGCAACAGTTGAGTGTGTAGTCCAGAGATCCACCAGGCTAGCAATTGAACTTGAGCTGTTCCTAAAGTGGTTCTCTGCAGGTTTTAGCTGTGAGTAGCTTTTTTTTTTATGTAAGATTGTAGAAAAATACTAAAAAAAATAGCGGATGGATGAAAACCACCAATATCACACCAGTGTCACATTTCAGCTGTGAATATGATTTTATTTATTTATTTTTTTGTTCTAATATCAGACCCACAGCACTGCCTGCAAAAATATTTTCCCGTTTTATGTATAGAGATGCCACATTAAGGGTCTCTTGCTAGCATAATGAAAACCGAATAGAAGTGTGTTTAATAATGACACATGAAGCAAAATATTTTTTTGGCTTACCCACCAATACAGCAGCTGTTCTTGATAATAAGTCATAACACATGATGCTTTCAGGCGCTTGGCATTAGAAAAATGTTAGATTGTCTCCACACCTGAGCTCTTTTGATGGAAAATTCTGAGCTCAGTTTTATTAAACTTTATTTTCAAATGAAAGTTTTTCAAAAGTTGCTTTAAAGTTTCAAATAACTTTTTTAGACGAGTGCAAGATATGTTAAAATGAGCAATATTAAAATCAACAAACTTCTAAACTTTAGGAAGCATCTAGATAGTTCAGTGATTTCTTCTTACATTCACATTGTTATTGTAAATTCATGCATTTGTATAGATTTTGTCACATTGTAAGCTTAACCAAAGCTAAACTATTTATCTTCTCCCTTCCCTTTATTCAATTCTGAACTGCAGAGTGGAAGTGGATATGGTAAGTTTTATTTTTTTTCCTGACATAAATTCTGCACAAAATTTAAAATTGTTCTATAACTTATGAACGACAGTTTTACTGTCTGTTAGGAATACCCACAAAACATCATTCCCTCATTGTTTGCTTCGCAGTGAATAGATACTATGTTTTAAGTTTTATTTCATAGTTTACCTCCGTTTTATTTCTTTTCTGACACCTTCATTCTTCATAGTTTTTATTGCACACATTTTTCTCCAATACCTTTCAGGATCTGTCGACCAGAGCAAGAAATCAAATACTGTGGCAAGAAAATATGTTGTTTAGAGCCTTTAAATTACTCAACTGGAAATATAAATCAAATCGTATTATTTAAAAAAATAATAATAATTCTGACACTTTGTTGTCATGAGTTGATTAATTATTTCTGGTCAAATAGATTTTATGAGGTAATCTCAAAATAAGATTTTGGTGTTATGCTTCCAGAAATATTCAATTTATTCTATTTTTATGTCATTATTAATTTTCTTTGTTATCTATTTTTAAAAGCAATTCTTTTTAGAACACATTTCAGTCTGATGAGTGATCGAGATCGATCCTCTCTCATTGTATTATGTCCGAAGCTGCTGGACATGTTTAATTTTAACTGTGTTCTCCAATCAAAGACGTGTCTCTCTTAAGACTTCTTTACTGATATTCTAGGTGGTAGAGGCTCATACAGCGACATTGGAGGCCCAGTCATCACAACACAAGTTACCATCCCGAAAGATGTAAGTAAATATAACTCTTCCTGTAAGCAGAGACACTGATTTGTAAAAAAGAAAAAAGAAAAGAAAAAAGCCTCTTAATTTAATTGGCTGGTGTGATTTTTACTCTGCAGCTAGCAGGCTCTATTATTGGGAAGGGTGGCCAGAGGATCAAGCAGATCCGCCACGAGTCTGGGGCCTCCATCAAGATTGATGAGCCACTAGAGGGCTCTGAGGACCGCATCATCACCATCACAGGGACACAGGACCAGATCCAGAACGCCCAGTACTTACTGCAGAACAGGCACGTACTCTCCCCATAAACATGATCACACTGGAGCTGAAGGACCTACTCTGTGCAACTCTTTCTTTACTAGATGGAAACTAAGTATTTTTGTGTTTGTTTTGACATAAATGGATACATTTAAACTTTAAGTCACTTTAAAATAATGTTTTTATTGTGAACAGAGTTGTAATATTATTTAGCAAAAAAATGAAATAGTTTTTCTTTTTCAATTTAAGCTGAGAGTGTGAGAACAAAGTACTTTAAAGATTTCAGCTTCACATTCTGACAGTTCAGGGTTAATTTCAGTTTTTAGTCTTTATTTAAAAAAAAAAATTGTGGAAAAAGCCTTTTTGCCTTGATATGGGCATTTCTCACAATGATGATGTTTGTGATATTACTATTTACCTTAACATACTTAATATTTAAAAATATAAATTTATTTAAATTAATTTATTTATTTTTGCTTTTAATTCCAGTGTGAGGCAGTATTCTGGTCGGTTCTTCTAAGGAGAAGTGAAGGAAGACTGAAGCCATGCTGCCAAACTGTTTGCACTCGTTGTTCAGAGCCAACATTCCTCTGCTTTGGGTAGAAGTGCCCCTTCCCTTTAATGTCACACATTACATCATCTATGTATACATTACAGGTTTTACTTAAAGTTCTTAAAAAAAATCAATGGGTTTGTGTTGGATTTTCAGTTTTTATCATCGTTGTAAACCCATTTGTGTAAAAGTCTTGGTGGTGTGAGCCAGCTCTTGGCCTTATCTCTTGGTTTGGTACAGCAAGCAGAATGTAACTTTTTTTTTTCTTCCAAAACAGATTTTATTTATTTTTATTCTAATCACCCTTTCTAACAAAGATTCATGGTTTTGGAATGGCGGCACGGTGGCTCAGTTGGTAGAGCTGATGCCTCTCAGCAAGAAGGTCACCGGTTCAAATCCCGGTCGGGGGACCTTTCTGGGTAGAGTTTGCTTCTCTCCGTGCATGCGTGGGTTCTCTCCGGGTACTCCGGCTTCCTCCCACAGACCAAAAACATGACTGTTAGGTTCAATGATAACTCTAAATTGTCCCTAGGTGTGAGTGAGAGAGTGAATGGTTGTCTGTCTCGTTTGTCTCTATGTGTGGCCCTGTGATGGACTTGCGACCTGTCCAGGGTGTACCCCGCCCCCTCGCACTGTGACTGCTGGATATGGGCACCAGTGACCCACGCGACCCTGAAAAGGAAGAAGCGTGTACAGAAAATGGATGGATGGATGGATGGTTTTGGAATGGGTAAACTATTGATAAAAAAAAAAGTAAAGCTGTACAGTGAAGTGATTTGTTGTGATGAGGTGGGTTTAAGTGGCGGTGACTTAATTTGAGAGCGATTTACAGTTCAATTGGTACCAAGGAAACGCTGGTCATCTACTTTTATAACCATGGCAAAATGGCCTTTGTCATGTATTCAAAATATTGGCCAGCAAACCTTAAAGGTCAGTCAACCTTTGGCAGTATAATCTGGATTACACTGAAATTAAAAATAAAACCAGCAACCAGCTTGTCATGCACTCTACCCACACCAACAATCTTAAAGTTAAATCAGTCCAATTTAATTGGAGTGCTGCTGTGGTGCTGTTCCTGTTGGTGCACCTTGTTTCAGTTTAACAACAACAACAACACTTTGGTTCCTGCATTTATGGTTATCACGACTAAAATATATATTTTACCAAAATAAATTTTGTTTAAAGGTGGACAAAAAAATGTCCTATTTTGTCAAACTTGGACAAAAAATATTAGCTTTTTCTTGAAAAGAGAAATGTAAGAAGTGTGTATATATTTACATTAAAGCTGTTTGGTGAATGATTTATTTGACCCTGACTTTGAAAAGTTTTTTTTTTTTTTTTGGGGGGGGGGGGGGGGCAAAAACAAATTTACTAATGTATGTAATGCACAGTGGCCTTGATGTGCAAATGTGACCAACAAAACAAAAATAAAAAAGTGTTTAAATAAAGTGACATAAAAATGTAAATGAAAAGCTTCTGAAGGAACAAGTTGGCATTGTTTTGGATAATTTTGTAAACTTCTTATTTCCTAAAAAGTTTGCTTTCTAAATTGCATAAATTTTATGTTTTATAAAAAAAATATGCTGTTTTGCAGCTCAGGGCCACCATTATCATTATTATTATTATTTTGTTTAGTTTTACCCCTTGAAGAAATTGACTTGCTGTATTTTAGCCTCAATGCCTGATATGATTTACAATCCCAGTTGTGAAAAAGTTGGGATGTTGTATAAGATGTAAACAAACAGAATGCAATGATTTGCAACTCCGTTGAACTCCTTAATTCACAATGGAACACAGTAAACACATCAAACGTTTAAACTAACAAATTGTAGTTATATATATATATTTCAAATTTCAGGTAATTTAGAGTTTGACACCACATCTTAACAACATGACAGAGTCATGTTTGCTTCTGTGAATCATCATGTCTATTCTGAGGGAGAGGAACGTTTTCTCAGTCTTGTTTGATGTAGGATTCCAGTTAAACAGTCCTGGGTCGTCTCTGCCACGTTTTTGTTTCACAATGTGCCTTTTTTTTTTTTTTTTTTTTCAAATGGAGAGAGGTCTGGACTGCAGGCCGGTCATTTCATTCCTGAGCGCATGCAGTTTACCAGAATCGGGCTTGTTTTTAATGCAGTGCAGTCTGAGACTGAAGTTTACGAGCATGAATATTTACTTTCAGTTTTGTTCTTTGAGCTCTGAGGTTTCTCCAGATTCTTGAAACTTTTTGACAATAATATGACCTGATGGGGCATCGGGACCTTGATGATGGGGTTTTCACAGTTCTTTCAAGTTTTGATGAAGGAACATTAATTTGTAATTGTCCTACCTTTCAATTTACAATTTTTCTTGCAGATTAGTGAACCTACCAAAACAACGTAAACAGTCAAAAGGGTTTATTTATGCACATTTATTGTTTATGCATACCACTAGTTGGGACAAAAATCAAAATAACCTGTTTTATATCATATTATTTCTGAAACAAAAGTATAATTTCCACTTTTGGTGTGTTTTATGTTGTGTTGTGAATAAAACGGGTTTACGAGATGAGCAAATCATTGCAATCTATTTAGTTTTGGAACTGGGGTTGTAATTATTTTTAAACCAATGGAGCATTTTTAAAGCTCTTGAGTTGATTCCTCAAGATGCATCCATGTGAGGCGCATGCAGCTTCTGTGAGTCCCCCCAATTTGTGTATTTGTCAGATATCTGTGGTTTCTGCAGGTGTTTTAGTAAATAAAGTTTGTGTCAGAGCTTGCAGTGTTTCTTTTTTTTTTTTTTTTTAATTAAGATGAAGCGTCTGCCTTTGGCTCTGTCATTTATTTATAGTTAACACCGGATATGAGTTCTCATAATGTAATAAAGCCCACATGGCTTCCCATCACAGCACCCCACCTCCTCCTCTTCCTCTGTCACATGGTGCGTTCACGGTCCTCATCCAGGACTGAGGAGAACTGGACGCAGAGCTGTGGAGACGCAAACTGAGACAGGAGGAACAGCTTGGCTCTCTCTCTCTCTCTCTCTCTCTCTCTCTCTCTCTCTCTCTCTCTCTCTCTCTCTCTCAGAGGTGGAGATGGGCAGGGTCTCTCGATGTCTGTCTCAGCACCAGCTCTTAGTGAAGCTNTTTTCCCCTTTGAAAAGATCCACCTCATACAGACGGAAGAGTCGCTGCTGAAAAGTTGCGCAAATTTCCTCTTTAGTGCAAACTTTTGCTGCACTTCCTCAAACTGATTCATAATCCTGTCTTCACAGCAGAATATGGTTCGGATTTATTGGAGACCTAAACAACATTTATTTTTATTTTTATGCATGTATCTGCCTTGTTGAAGGTGAGCCGTTTTCTTCAGGAATATATAATAATCAGTTTTTATCATAACTAATCAAAATGACGCTGAGCTCGGTGGGGGCTTGCTGCCTCAGTCCGGAGGCCAAGGAGGCTCGGAGGATCAACGCTGAGATCGAGAGGCAGCTCCGGAAGGACAAGAGGAAGTCTGAACGGGAATATAAACTCCTGCTGTTGGGTGAGGAACAATAAATGAATAAAAATGTGTAATTCTCATGAAAAGGCAATATTTCTAAATTCAATACGCGTCCAAAACAAACAAAAGTTCCTTAGGGACAAAAATTTCATTCAAAAAGGGAAAACCTGCATTTAAAATGATAATTTTGATTCTTATAGTTGCATAAACTTGACAATATTCCCCCGGATAGTTTCTTATAAGGCCCGTTTAAAATCTGAAAATTAAGAAGGTGACAATGACAAATTTAAGTGCAAACCTACAGCTCAAACTTTACTCCAAAACATGAATCTAAACCCTAAACATACAAGTGAGCATGTATTTTTATTTTGTTGATAAGTTGCACAGAGTTCATTTTTTTAATGTCAGGCTTATGGGCAATACAATTTAAAAAATGAGATAAGGAATAAAGCTGAATGTGCAAGTACCTGATCTGACTGAGGTTTTTAGTATCAACACAACTGGTGAAGAACAGCTCCAGTATTTTCAATCTAAACTTGGAAGAACTACAAATAGAACATAACTAAAAACAAAACTTTCTGCAACTTATTTACAGGATAAAGCATGTGAAAAACTAAAGTTTTCCTCTTCAGGCCAAGAAAAAAGTAAAGCATAGAAATAAAAAAAAGAACTCTTTGTCGAGTGTTTAGACTTTCAGTGAAAACTAAACCAAAAACAGCTGCTTAAAACAAAAATGTATATAAATCATCATAAAACTGTTTAAATTAATATTGCACAGAGTAGCCTAAACTAAATTACTCAATGAAGCTGCAGTTGTATGTACTTTGTGACAGCTCATTATATGAAAATATGAAATGTTCTGTTGTTTTTAAGACAATGCTCCTTTTGTCAGGAAGTCAAAGATACAGAACTATTATTACCAGCTTAAATGTGCCAATTGGTTTAAAATAAAGGATCATTAAAGCCGGTATTTGTTTCTCAAAATGGAAATAAATTAAATTTATCTTTAGCTGAGAGTAGGGCTGCCACGATTAATCGATTAATCGATTAATCGACGACTAATCGATTATTGAAATAATCGATGACTAATTTAATAATCGATTAATCGTTTTCTTTTTTT
>NW_013952438.1:1040053-1041924 GCF_001266775.1 Austrofundulus limnaeus
CAGCAATTATTTTTAGTTAGCATATAGCTAAAATCTAAACGATAGTTATATAATAGCAGCTGCATTCTGACATGATAAGATATGTTTTATATTCAATTAACGTATGATCTGATTAGTCGACTAATCGAAAAAATAATCGGTGATTAATCGATTATTAAAATAATCGTTTGTGGCAGCCCTAGCTGAGAAATAAAGAAACTAATATAGCATCAGTTTGAGAGGCTACATTGTGTTTCTATTTTTTATGTGAATGCATCAACAGTGCTGTGAGTCTTTTCCTTCTGCTTTATAGAAAGATTGACTCATGCTGAATCTGCAACCTTGGTTTTAGGGTTCAAAAGTCAGCATACTTTAGAGGAAGTCTCCTGTTGATTTTGATGTCTCACTGAACAGCAATAACATCTATTAACACCCTGAAGTACAACTTTTCACAAAAAATAAAAACTCAAGAATCAAGTACAAACCAGCCTTGAGAAATTAGGGTAAATCTCAGATTACATAAAACTGGCTGGGAACAAAGATGTTTTTCCTCTTCCTGTCAATAAAAAGAGGTGATCTAGTTAGGTCTACCATCTGTTTCTCTCATCTTCAGATTCCAGATGGGCTGGTAGGGAAGTCCAGCTGAGTCATTATGGTTTTGTGAGCTAAATGCTAATATCAGCATACCGTATAGCTAACAGGAATGGGTTCTAACATGCTGATGTGAAGCAGATATTGACCTGCAGACATGCTGTAATTTTCATTCTAATGGATGGAGTGCAGTCAGCACTGCAGATATTGACTCACAAACTGAATTACTGATATATGAAGCTTCTAGGTTTGAAAGTTCATTTCAGTTTGGATCTTAATGTTTGGGATTGGCTCCCTTGTTTTCCCTCCCACAGTCCAAGTTCACACATGTTAGGTTGATATGAGATTCTATAAAAGTGTCTTGTAAGAGTGAAGAGTTGTGTGTGTCTGATTTAGCCCTGTGATGGACTAGTGATCTGTACACTGTGTGCCCCAAACCAGCTGGAATAGGCTTCAGTCCTCCTGTGGCTTTAAAAAGGATAAAGTGGTGAAAGCTGCTGGATGGATTAGCAAAGTGGGCCCAGTTCATCTTGTTGTAAACATCCATCTCTTTTTAAAGCAGTGATTTGAAAAGCTGATGCAGTTCACTTCAATCCAGTCCAATGCATATGATATAGTAGGTCGTAGTCAGTCCCATAAATATACTGGGGTTTTTGAAAATGTGGAGCCAATTTTTTGAACTGTTTCAACTAAAAAGTCAAACATTCTGAGATCTTCCTTACAAATGTGGCAGTGGCACCATTTAGAAGGGAAATTAACAGGCTTTTCGATAAGGTTTGCCAAGAAGCAGTGTTACAGTAAAGAAATAATCTACCAAACACAAATTTCCTTACAATTTGTGCTAAGATAGTTTGCCTAAATCAAAATTGTAACTTGAAGAATTAGATAAACTTTTCTTGTATTTAATTTCAACATGCCAGCTTTCTGCTTAAAGAGAAGAGAAATTATTAAAGGGGCAATACCATGTAAAATCAACTTTTTTGAGTTTTATATCATGTTATACTCTCATAAAAAACATGCCCAAAGCCTTGCTCTGACTCATTCATGCATGTTTGAGAAATCCTGCAGTGTTTTTAGGCAGCCATGCTGAGGAGCAAAATGACAGGTGGGGACCAGAAACGCCTCTGGGACGTGTCTTTAAGACGAACTTCCTCATCGAGGAGCACACCTCCCCACCCCCCACCCCACACACCCCGCCCATGACTCCTGCAGGCTCTCTGCAGTAACAGAACAAAGTGAAAGTGAAACTTAAGCTGTCTGCTGCTCTTAACACTAGTTCTCACTCAGTGAAGCTCTTTTCA
>NW_013952438.1:1042179-1052899 GCF_001266775.1 Austrofundulus limnaeus
ACATAGATACTTTATTATGGTATAGTATTTAAATATATGCCTGAGAAACACATAATATTACCCTTTTAAGATTGTTCCACTTAACTGGTTTTGCCAAATTACTGAAACATAAACGTAGCACAAAAAGTAGAACGTTTGCTCTTTTGTTGTAACAATGCTTCATGGCAATAAATCTTATATCGCTTAAAGAGTGCCTCATTTATGTGGAAAACACATTTGTGGGTTGAGCATGTTGAGTTTGTAGGCTGCGCACATGAAAAACTTGCCAAATCTCCTCTGCCAATGCCAAACAGCTTATTCTGCTATTGACTCTAGTTTGGCATTGTTTATTGGGTTGTATGAATAAACTCTGAAGAAACAAAACATATTGGCAATTTAGTGATTTATTCATTTTATTTATTCATTTATTGAGCAAGGGCTTCAAGAACACGTGGAAGAACCATACGCAGCTACAACAGCCTGGTATGTCTTACTGATGCTTGCTACTCACCGGTTTGGGTTACACACTGCGGTGGGGTGCCATCTCATTCTTTAATCAGCCTTTGTTATAAGTCAGCCAGTGTGGTTGTGTTGCTCACTTTGGAAAGACCTGCACACCCAAGCTGATCCTGGATGTGTTTAATGGGGTTGAAGTGAGGACAGCAGTGCATCCTCTCCACTCCTACATCTGGAGGCTTTGGCAGGCTTTGTCATTTTGGAGGACCGAGTTTGGTCCCAGACTGTGGAGATAGGCAATTACAGTTGGTTGCTCGTTATCAGGCGCCAATTAAGTACCTGAATGTCAGTGCTTGGGTTATCAGAAGCTTAAACCAAGAGTCAGATGGAGAATAAGCTGTTTGGCATTAGTAGAGAAGAATTCTCATGTTCGCAGTCCACATACTGAGCTCTGCTGCTCAACCCACAGATGCATTCTGCTTTCAAATGTGAGTCAATTTAAATCCAACAGATTTATTGCAAAGACGCATTTCTACAACAAACAAATAATCAACCAAACACAAATTTTCTTACTTTTTGTGCAGTGCTTAGTATTGTCACAGAATGTTGTGGAAGGTTTTCTCATTAACTGAAATAGCAAGTATAGTTTTATAGCACATTTATAAGATAAGAACCACAAGGTACCTTTAAGTATGGTGTGATATGATATATTGATTGTATTGTACTAAAAATATGGAATGAATAAAATAGGAGAGAAGGACAAGTGGAAGAAAGTTAGTGAATCAGTGAATCGGTTTGTTTGATGCTGGCTCATGTATGGACCACCTGACGAACCACAGCTGGGCCACTAAAGGGCTGTCACTTTTTACTGTACTAGCGCTTTGTGTGGGCCAGAACTAGGCCAGGTAAATTTTGTTATGTGGTGAGGGGTGAAGTTGGTGAACCACACCATGAAAATATGGGCGAAAGTTACTCAAGTCGGGATAAAACAGGAGGTGACGATCAGTGAACCGCAATATGGTCCAATGCCAAGAAATAGCACCATATCAGAAGTTTGCTTCAAAAGGGTTGACAGAGAATTATAGAGAAGATCAGAAGGAGTTGCACTGTCTGCGTATGTGAGAGTAATGCAGGGAACGTGTAAAGGTAGGGAAGAGGTGGTAAGATGTGTGGTAGGAGTGACAGAGTGGTGATGAACAGGTTGATGGATGAGTCCAGGAAGGAGTCCCCATGAAGGATTATATTTGCAGATGGTCTGTAGTGACAGTAGGGAGCAGGTGGAAGAGAGCCTGGAGAGGTGGAGATATGATGAAAAGAGAAGACCAAACAAAGTAAATAGAAGAATGCTAAAGAGGGATAAAAACATTGATAATCATCTCCAGCTTGTGTTTTTACAACATTTGGATTCTCTTGTCCAAAAATACCTTTTGGACCACTAAAAACTGGACTCACTTAAAAACGTTTTCCCTCTAACCCAAGTCTATTTAACTACTGTAAATTGCTCAGAGGGCCACAGCTACTGAAAGCCAGTAAATAGTTTAGGGTCCAGACAGCCAGCAATTAGAAAAACAATAACAACAACAACAACATAAAAAATCAGTCTACTTTATTTTTTTCTTATTTAAAATCTAATGTAAAATAAATAAGACTTTAAATAAAAATAAATTTCATTTTAAAAAATGTATATTAAGTGAAATTAGTAGAGGTATGTATTTGTCATTAAAGTTTAACAAAAATAAAAATTGCTGAACTCCTCTGTGGACTGAAGTCACGGGTTTAAACTCAAAGTGTTTTCAGGCGATTCTTTTGTTTTTAAAGGAAGTGTTGTAAGTTCCTTACAGAATCATAGGTGTCAAACAGTGATCAAATTAATTAAAGTTCAAACAGAGTACACGGCTTTTATTGTTGAGACAGATGCACAAATATCATGTTAATGTTTGCTTCGTGCTGAGATGTGAAATGACGTTATGTCTTGGTTTGGTGGCCATGCAGGCACGGGCGAAAGCGGAAAGAGCACTTTCATTAAACAGATGAGGATCATTCACGGCCGGGGATACTCAGAGGAGGACAGGAGAGCCTTCACCAGACTGGTCTACCAGAACATCTTCACAGCTATGCAGGCCATGATCCAAGCCATGAACACGTTACAGATCCCCTACAAATATGAACACAACAAGGTAGGCCTCGCAAATGTTTCTCTGTTCCTTTTCCATCGCTACTTCCCTCAGACAAATTGCGAAAGAGGTTCTTGCCACACATCGTCCCCACAGAAGCATGCGCAGTGTTTACTTACAGAGCAGGCAGTGTTTATTACAGTGTTCTCAGGGGTGAAGGACTTCTGGTAACTTCCATTGTTTAGTTTTGCCATTGAGCTACCAGAGACTTTTTTTTTTGTCTGCTTAACAGAGCAGGTTGTCTTTTTGATGAACTTATGATGGCTCACTGCAGACTTGTAAAGACAGACAATTTCCCATTAATGGTACAAGAATTTGCACCTGTCTCACCAAAGGCAGGAGCTCATTATTCTCTTATATTTGCTGCCTCACACAACTATGCCTCGATTAAACAGTTAGAGCTCCGGGTCTGGATGAGACTCAGACAAAGAGGGATAAGTCTGAGTCAGCATGAGGATTCATTTTTTTAAATTATTTTTATTTTTTGGGGGGTTTTGTTTCATGGAGTGAAGATGTGGCTCTGTGGAAACTCAGAGGACTGAGGATGAATTTGTAACTCAGCATGCAGATATCAGTTTGAAGGTGATGAAGGTCTTTTGGTCATAAGAGAGATCATTTTGAACACAAATATTAGTTTCTAGTGTTTCAATCTGTACTGTGTAATTTTCACAAAAGAAGCTTAATTCACTTGAGTAAACATAATAGTAATAAAAGCGAAGCATTCCTTGAATAAATTTCTTCACGTGGGATGGAATTAAAATCATTTTGGTCTAACCTTAGAAATATGTGTGATCTCATGTAATATTATGAAATCTGTTAGCACTCAAAGTGTGCCTTAAAGGTGACTCTTAGCTACTACCAGGTTTCAGCTCAGTATCTTTACATTTGACTGAGTTATAGCCATATTTTTGTTGGTTAAGATCAATTATCTGTGGCGGCCATCTTGAATTAAGTTGACTCCAAATGTCGATCAGTACATCCTACATTTTTTTGAGAGTTTCATTAAAATCCATTCAGTGGTTCATGAGATTTTTTGCTAACAGACAAATAGGCTTGACACCAATAGTTAATGCCAGTGTTTTAAGCCAAAAAAAGTGCAATGTATGTGCTTGGAGTGATTTGGGGATAAAGTTTGTTTAATTTCATTTGTTTTGTATAAGTATCAAGTATTTATAAGACTGTATGCTAAAACATTTATAGCTCAGGCTAATTTGCAACGCAATTTGCTAGATAGACTTTTAACTAAAGAACAAAACAGTTTAAAATACAGTTTTAAAAGAATAAAACATTAGCTATTACCACACCAAATATTAGTTTAATATCTGCACAGTTGGCTGAGTTACAGTTTTGTGTTTGCTAAGGCTGCTTAGATTTGATGGCCATTTTGAGTCAGATAGAATTGATAGTTAATCAGTTGTAGATGTACCTCTACTGCCTACTTTCTGAGAGTCTCATCCATGAGATATTTTGCTAACACTGCAGACAAATAAACACATGCACACATACAGAGACGTGGGCAAGAAAAAAAACATTATCATCCTTCAGAAGCGAACATTTATGAGTCCTTAGAGTGATTACAGATGAATGATGTGGGCAGCAATGACCTCCTGACTGGACAATCTGCTGCTTCCTGTGTTTGTTGTGTAGAAGGTGTTTATCAAGTCTAGCAGGTTGTGCAACCCTCATCTTTCTACTCTCAACTCTAAGGGATCCAAAGTGTTTTCCAGCATTGTTAGGATTTTTTTTCCTTTTTTAAATCTCTGGTTATGATCAACAAGCTCTGTCTCCACTATAGACTTCAAGTTGATATTAGATATGTTGCTGCAAGCGTTCAAGCTTCCTTCTTAAGTAGAGTCTCCCTTCTTGTAAACAGTGTCAGTGCTGCTTTTCCTGTCTAGTTTCTTCTTCAGGTGAGCCCCCAGGCGTCTGTTGTCCATCTCCGTATGTACTGTACCTCCTCTCCTAGATTTTTTTTGTCTCACTCCAACTCCGCCTAAAATTCACTCCCTCCTTTGTCCTGCTCAGAATAAGCTGACTGGTTGCCAAAAGGTGAATCACTAGTTTCCTGCACTCAGCCTCCTGTCCACTACCGACACACCCCGCAGCTGCAAAATCATCTGAGTGTTTCTTTAGGAGGCAGGATCGATAAAATAAAAATGCACTCTGTGTGTGTACTGCTTTCACTGAAGCAAGTAGACTGAATGTCTGTCCATTCAACACGCTGCAGTAAAAGAGTGCATAAGAGGCTCACAATGCCTGTCATGAGTTTTTTCATAGTCCATTTATATTATGATTAATAATCCGTGAATGGTTCGTTCTTTGTTTTTTTTGTTTCAAAATAAAATTGCAAAAACAAAACAAGCTTGTGTTTTTTTTTTGTTTTTCCATTTTTAAAACCTAAATGTAAAAATGCAAAATCAAATTAATAGAAAATCAACAGCATTTGATTTTTGCTTTAGCCATCAAAAAAATAATAATAATACGGTTGTTGTTTTAACATGTAGCGACACCAGAAATGAAGGAAGTCGCCAAAGAAGCATGGTTTACAATTATTAAAACTATTGTTAAACATACACGGAAGATTAATAAAACGTAATGTTTTAATTACTTACTTGGAATATTAAGGAAATCTTGTTGACGGTAAGATCATCAGCTCTCAATGAGATGCGTCGATTCCCTCTAAATAAGACAAACATATCCATTTTTGAACTGGCAGATTTGGAAGTACTAACTAAAAAAGTTATGTGCTGAGAGTTCAGGTCGTCATTTCCAGTTCCACCAGAAGGTCCCGTTGAAGTAACAAAAAGTAAAAGCTTGTCTTTGGTTTAACCATTGCAGTTAAAAAAAACATACCCCTTTTTTATTTTAGCAATTGCAGTTTTTCTAATTTCGTTTTTAAAACAGAAAAAAAAACACACGATTGTTTTGTTTTTGGAATTTTATTTTGAAATGAAAAAAACAAAGAACGAACCATACACAGATTACTAATGGCTATGACTTTTATTATTTTCTTCAGATCTCTGTCTCTTATTATATATTATTATATCTATAATCACAGGCTTCCATTGGCTAACCTTTGTCAACCGTGCGGCAAGCTCATTATCCAACAGAGAGCTCCTAACAGAAACTTTTTAAATGTTCAAAGGCATGGTGTGTGTGTGTGATTCGCAATATTAACAATGATGGTATGCGTGATCAAAGAGAAAAAAACCCTCTCTTTAATTAATTTTGTTAGAAGATTTAGAACAAAAATAACAGAGGTAAATAAGGTATTAAAGTACATATCTACAGCATATTGTGCACTATCATGTATGAAAAGGGGACATCTGTGGCTACTGCAGAAAATACTCAGCATGACCACAACAAGAAACTGATTCCAAGCGACAGCTGACATTTTGTGTTAACAAACATCACAAAAGCAGAAATAATTTGGTATTAATTTGGATTGTAAGAGACTGGGTGTCTAATGACCCAACATTAGGAAACATGCTGTCTTTGTCACTTTCACAGTGGATAGTGATAGAAGAGTTTTAAAAAACAAACATGGATAGAGCCACTAAACCAGAGCATGTTTCCATGTTCACTTTCTTTTTAAAACAATTTGGTAACAACCAGTTATTGCCAAACAAAAGGTTTTGAAACACTAATTGAATGAGTTTTGGTGACTAAGCCTGTTGCTTACTGTATATGCATGTTCAGTTTAGACTTTTTAATCACGCACTGTGGTGAACCGTGGACAGTCAGTTGCCTGTTTCTCTTTGTGTTTGTGTATTTGTGTCTGTTCGCAAAATATCTCATGAACCAATGAAGGCATTTTAAATTAGATACGTGCAATGTCCGCTTTTTTTAGCTGTAAGATGCATTTTGTTGTGTACTTGGAGTCTCTGCAGAAAAGTTGAATTTAGTTTATCCCGGTGCTGTAAAGATATCTTTATATTCTGTTCGGGTCACATTTTTCAGTGCATTCAGTTTTCTCTATTCCCCATTACCACTATGCTTTCTGAACTATTACAACACAGTTTTTGCTGCAAAACTGCTAAACAAGGTCATGGTCTTCCAGCTCACCAATTTTGCAAATGTTTGTTTGTGCAGGTTCTTTGTCTTCATTCCCCTGTTGCTCCAGATCAGACTTTGGCTTGAACATGTAAACCTGGATAGACAAGTCTTCCTTGTCTATATTTGAATCCATCTGAAACTAATTAACTTTTGGAGTCAACCCAATTCAAGAAGGCCACTAATTAATCTTAGCCAAAAGAAAAGTGGATTTAACTCAGTCAATGGTACAGATATGGAGCTACAGTATAACTTGATGTGGTAGTAGCTGAGAGTCATCTCTAACATATGAGTGTTAATAAATTATTTAAAGGGCCAATATTATGTGTTTCTCAGGCATATATCTAAATACTATGCCATAATAAAGTATCTATGTCACCTTTAGTTGTTATTATAATGCTGTTTTTATGTTTATATAGAAAATAAACTTATCTTCTCATCACTTGCTATTCTAAACGCCTTGAAATTGGCCTCGGTCTCATTAAGAATCACCTTCCGCTTCGGTTTTGCCCATTTCAGTGCGGGGGTGGGGTCGCGAGGGAGGAGGGGGCTGCCGTGATGCAGTTTACTTGGCGTCTGAAAATACATTTCCTCAAAGGTTATTTTTTAATCTGAAAAGAGCTTCACAGAGTGAGAACTAATGTTAAGAGCTCAGCAGACAGTTAGGTTTCACTTTCACTTTCACCCCAGAGCCTGCAGGAGTCATGGGTGGGGTGTGTGGGGTGTGGGGTAGGGGGTGCACTCTGCCACGAGGAAGTTCGGTTTAAAGACACGTCCCAGGGGTGTTTCTGTCGTTTTGCTCCTCAGCATGGCTTTCTAAAAACATTTCTCAAACATGCATGAATGAGTCAAAGTAAGGCTTTGGGCATGTTTTTTATGAGAGTATATTATAACACGATATAAAACTCAAAAAAGTTGATTTTACATGATATTGCCCCTTTAAAATCTTAGTTTAAACTTACAAAGTGTCAGGAGATACACATTCTTTCGAGGAATGCTAGTGTCATTTAGCATGTTTTTTTGTGTGTGTGTTTTTAGGAGGTTCTTCTTACAAACATCCTGGAAACATGACAAAACTCATCCACACAATGGTTTTGAAAGTGGTGCCTGCAGCTAATTTTTAATGAGAGCTGATAAAATCTGCATGGAGCAGATGCCACTTTGGCTGGCAACCTCACATTTGCTGGCCCGCTTTATGTTTGTCTAAATTTAAGGGCATACCCAGCTAAACATGACAATTTAACTAAGCAGACACCTTTAGATGTGTTAAGAAAGAATTATTTTCAGGAGGTCTGAAAACTAGACGAAAAATAAGAGGTGTAAATATTTTTAAATGAATAAATAAGTAAATAAATAAATCATCCTCTATATTTATGCATTGTGGATAAATGCCTGACTCAGCAAACAGTGTTGTTATTGTATTGGTTTGATTGGAGTTAATGTTGGTGCGGGCTGCTTGCTTGCCTTTACAAAGAAATACCCTTACAGCACGTTGAGGCATATTTCATAACACAGGAATTTCTCACACTGCAGCAGCATGTGCACACAGGCATAATGACAGGGTTACCCCCCCCCCCCCCCCATCAGTGCAGGAGCGAAAGAAAACATGCAAACGTCCACAAAACTTCTGCTTTGGCACACTGCGCACTAAGACAGCTGAACAAAATGACCCCATGTTTTGGACCACGTATCTGAGAGTAAACAGACTGTAGTTGGTTTTAGTCACAAACAGACACTACACTGTTCTTCATACAGGAGGCTGAAAGCCCCAGCAGCTAATCAGGAGCCAATAAACTTCAGAAAGTTGCTCAACATCAGTTTTACAAAACCCAAGAAGTGATCACAGCACCTCTATTCTTATTTTTTTAAATTTATTTTGCCAACTCTTGGGAATTAGGAATTCCTTTTAGTAGTTTACACTTTAAATAACTTCACTTTATTTACAACAATTTTTTCCATAGAAATGCATTGGGATCTCCTCCTTCAAACACATTCTTTACTGAAACCCAATTTGGCATAGTTGCTCTGTTTTTTTCTCTTGCTCCTTATAGTGTTTAGCTACAATGCTTTGTGGGGACGTTGAGCCCCGCCTGCAGTCACTACATACACATGACACAACACCTAATAACCACAGCATCCAAACCAATAAGTCAGGTGATGGGGCACATGACCCTCTATGAACAATAGAGCTAATCAAGCCTATTGTTAGGCGATGGCCCTCTTTTGCATGTGACTAACCTCTTTGTCCACCATGTGGAGGCAGTGCTTATAAGGCTGAGTTCACCTGAAACTCATCAGACTGAAGAAGTCTCTTGGAGGAGAGATGAAACGTTTCACTAAAGAAGAACCCATCCAGAGGACCTACTTATTTTTTCTTTTTGATTTTTTTCTACCTGGATTGCTGAGATGCATCAGGATGCTTTGTTTTGTCAATTTTAGCTATGATCTTGCCACACTCTCATTTTAGCTAACTTTAACTTTAAGTCATGTTTTTCCTCATGTTTTTTTCATGTTTTTTTCCTCATGTTTTTTTTGTTTTTCCTCATGTTTTTCCTCATGTTCAGTTTTTTTCATGTTTAGCACTTGTTAGCATTTACCTACTGTTTTTCTAATTTCAACATTAAGCAACAAATTAATTAATTTTAGCATTTAGCCACATTTTGCCTATAATTTTGCAGATGTTATCGTTTACCAACCGTTTGGTTAATTTCAACATTAAGTTACAAGTTTACCAATATTAGCTTTTAGCTACATTTAGCTTCTGTTATGCTTGTTTTAACATTGTCAGTTAAAGTCATTCAGAACTCAGCATTCACGCTGATTGTTTTTCATTCACTGATTTTTTCTCCTTTTTTAGTTTGAATTGTCTTGTGCAAGTTAAAGTCATTTTATTTGTTTTGCCTTTAAATACCAAGCTAACAGTGGTTCCATCTGAAAAAAACAAAGGTTCTGCTGCATTTCTGTCAATTTCCAGTTAAATCGTAAAAGCAATGCTTTAGTTAAATATAAATACTTGTTTTATGCGAAATGTAGTTTACATCCTGTATTGATGATATGCATCAGACCCTGAAAGTACATCTTATTTGGAGAAACAATACCCGTTGGATGTGCACAAAGAGCAGGTTTTACAAAATAAATTTCAATGTGTTTCAGGCCAGTGCCGTCATGGTCAGCAGGGTTGATGTGGAAAAGATGACAACATTAACAAACCCTTATGTGGATGCCTTGAAGAGCCTGTGGAGCGACCCGGGGATTCAGGAATGTTACAGCCGGAGGAGGGAATACCAGCTCCCAGATTCAGCCAAGTAGTGAGTGCAAACAGACTAACAACTCCTGTCAGATTGTTTACTCATCTGAACCTGCCAGTTGTCTTTTTAACACACACACTTAAGTAATTGTTCCATTCAAACCTGACTCTGCTACATCTTTCCTGTGCCGTTAGCTATCTGAGTGATTTGGCTCGCATCGCTGAGTCTTCTTATGTGCCGACCCAGCAAGACGTCCTGAGGGTTCGAGTTCCCACGACAGGTATAACCGAGTACCCGTTTGACCTGGAGAGCTCGGTGTTCAGGTGAATATTACTGCTCCTTTGATGCTGGGAATTCTTAGGTCTTTGGGTGATATTTTCTGTTATTATTTCAAATGATACAAAATGAGAGTAGGACAGTGGAGGCTCTAAATGCACAAACGAATGCATAAATGATCAGACCTATTATTGGTGAAAAAGGGAGCAGATGCACAAATAAACAAAACAGCCTGCTCTTCATCTGCCCTCCTAACAATAGCAGATTGAAATCGAGATATTAAACTGAAATGCTTGCCTAAAATAGTTAAACGAGGAAGAACAATCGTGATATCTGGAAATGGTAGCATGGAAAAGCTTAAGGAAAACAAAAACAGTGAAAGCTCATATTTTTAAAAATGAATTAATTGCATCACAAATGTGGTGATGTCATAAGTGTTACAGCCTAATTATACTAATTAATGATAGTAAGAGAAGTGTTTGAGATTATTTGACTCATTTTATGGTCAACACTACAATACTTCTAGTATATATA
>NW_013952438.1:1052916-1054386 GCF_001266775.1 Austrofundulus limnaeus
ATTCTAAGCCATGGTTTGATTGTCTCATTTGCTCCCCTGTTTTTGTATGTATGTATTTAGGAAAATACCTATCAGTCTTTCACATTAAATTCCAGTGAAATATATTTATGTTTGTGGTTGTAATGTGACAAAATATGGAAAAGTTCAAGGGGTATGAATACTTTTGCAAACCACTGTATATATATATTTAAAGGGATATTTCAAAAACACTTGGAGTGTGAACCAAAGTGTATTGTTGCCATCTTAAAACATCTCCAAATCTTAAAACATTCATAGTAGTTCATGCAAAAACTGTTTTGAAATTTCTTGCATTACAATCGTTGTACATTGTATGGTTGTTTTGGCAGAAAAAATGTAAAATATCAGCTTAAAGTTTTGTAAACTGGAGCTGATTTAAGACAGCTGAAGTCTGTTGTGATATTTGCTGGACTCGGACTAGTCGTTGGCTCATCACTTAGGTAAATGTTTAACCGTTTCTCCAAACTGAGACAATTTAAAAAGCTACAAAATCTACAACAAATAAAATGTGAATTTATAATTTTCCTGTGAACCCCACTTCAAAATGATCAGAACTTTCATTTAATTCTTTACCGTTTTAAACAAAGAAGAATTTTACTTTTTTGTCTCTGAGTCCATTTAATTTATTTACACAGTTTAATCTCATTTAAACATTTGTCTAAAACAAGTTTATTGATGAAAAAGTTACAATTTAATGTGAAGTGCAAAACAAACAAAATAGGATTACTTGTAATTTGTACATGTTATCATTATATAATAAACGTCTTCGACAAAAACAATTTTTGCTTATTTTTTAATATAGGACATAGGTTTATAATGGTATTTTTCTCAAATTTACCACTTTATTCTTAGACAATATTTTTTCTTGTTAATTTAAGACTTCTAAATCTGAAATTGCCAGAATATATTTTCTTCAGAATTGACCTCATTCCTGTTTTCTGTCCTAATATTTATTTATCTACAACAATAAGCCAAACATTAACTTCTAAATGTACAGTATACAATATGATATTTCTTTTTTTATATTTTTCAAAAAATGACTCAACATCTGGCCCCAGGATTGTGGATGTTGGAGGCCAGCGTTCTGAGAGGAGGAAGTGGATCCACTGTTTTGAGAAAGTCACGTCCATCATGTTCCTGGTGGCTCTCAGCGAGTATGATCAGGTCCTCGCTGAGTCCAGCAACGAGGTGAGAAGCAGGCCTACAAAACAATTATTTCCTTTTTACAATATCTTTTTATTTCTGTGCATGGGATGAGAAAGAGGCTCCCTTTGGAATGATAAAAACAAATCCCAGTGAGGGACACAAAAGGGAGATTGTTTCTTTTGTTCAAAGCCAAACGCGTTAGGAGGAAATGATGACCCAGATTTCTGCAGAGTCCAGCACCAGCCCGATCTCTCTCTCTCTCTCTTTCTCTCTCTCTCGCACTCTCACTCACTCTCTCGCACTCTC
>NW_013952438.1:1057506-1069429 GCF_001266775.1 Austrofundulus limnaeus
TATATATATAACGTATATTTGTATGCTGACATTAGCTGTTGACTGATCATTAGGAACTGCAGTGGTGTAGCAATCACGAACCTGACAGAGCAAACAAGCCAAGGCCAAATGACCAGTATGGATAGGGGTCCTTACTCCTTGTGTGCTGAATGCACGGAGAATCAGGTGTGCACTTTTGACTGAAATACATTATTTTATGTCTCCATTTATCAATTTGACACATGTTGAATTCATGCAAATGTGTGTTCAAAGACAAAAAAAGTACATATTTCTTAAATTAAAAACCGTTTCACGACTTCTGGTCTAGAGTGAGCATCACAACCAGATTGGCTGACTTAAAAGAAATGCTGATTGAGAATGGGGTGCTATTAACAGGCTAGTAGCACGAGGAAGAGACGTCAGGCTGTTGTGGCTGTGTGTGGTTCTTCCACATGCTACTCAGGTCTTTGTTAAATGAATAAATTATTAACTTGCCAAGATATGTCTTGTTTCTAAGACTTCACACCACCAAACGAGTCAATAACAAATTGACTGAGGCAGAGAGAATTTGGCAAGATTTTCATGGGCACAACCCAAACAAATGTGAGCTCATTTAAGGAGAAATAAACACGCTCTTCGTTGTTATGAGATTTATTGCCATGAAGCTTTGTTAGAACAAAGATACAATCAAACACAAATGTGGCCTGTGTTGACAAGAGTCACAGTAAGGGATTTTTCAATATTGAGTCCTTTTTAAATTATCCACCTCAAAGGCTTCAAAATAATAATGCTTGTTGAAATGTGATGGTTTATGATCTGGCCTACAAACAAACCAGTTTGTTTACTTAAGTATCTGAAAACTTGATTATTGTTCTAGAATGATGTAATCAGGAATTCCAGCATTATGTTTAGAAAGGGGAGTGCCTGAGCTTCGCAATCATGCCAAACGTCATATTAAGGGATTTTCCTTTGCCTTGGCATCCGGCAGGAAATAAAATGGTCTGTTTCAAAGTGTATTGTAAGGGTTATAAAATAAAGGAATATTTGTTATCTGTTAGAAAACATAGCTTTAAAGTTAAGAGGAAGATTTATGCCATTTTAGTTACAGGGACTGTTAAATTGTGTCCCAATGGACACATTTTTACACAAATCTCAATTCAACATGGGTCACAAATTGTCTTACTTTGTGCTAGGTTTATTATAAAGTTTATTGCACATTGTGCTTATTTGTATTGCTACATGTGCTTCACAAAAAGGGTTTCTGATTACTATATTCACTGTTTGCATTTATCTGTGGTGGAATAAAAAGTACTGTGTGTGTGCGTACACTGTTGATAAAGGTTTTGTGCATTTTTTTTAAAAGGAGTATTCATATTTGGATCTTTAAGTCTTGTGTCAATTCAGGGATTGTTTGTTTAGATTTTTATATCTTTCCTAAAATATATTTTAACTCTTTAAAGCTTGCCCTATTTATAACTATTTTTTTGAAGGTGTGTTGGAGTGCTTGCTTGCTGTGGTGAATTCTTGAGAGTTTTCTTTGCAGTCTGGTCAAGGTGAACGACTAAATAATAGTGAACTGTTAAATATTCTCAAAGGGATTAAACTATACTCTCGATCCTAAATGACGCTCATTAAAGGCATCACATGCACTAATAGAAGCTAATGAGAGCAAAGCCGCCACACTAATGTTTACATATCCTTTTTTCTTTCTGTAAAAATTAATTACAATCTAATTTGCACTATTTATTTTGTGCGTGCATGTGTTTTCATGTTCCTGCCGCTGCAGCCTCAGTGTTTTTGGATAAATGTGATTGGATAAATAAAGCATTTGCTCATTTGCTGCCTGTGTTGTTGTTGTTTGCATTCACAAATTGGCTCCAGCACATTGTTGGTTTGTCTTTCGGGTGTTTGTCTTCTTGGCCGCCTCATCGGCTCATCTGGAGTCGTGTTCCTCCTGAAATCCTCCACTGTGATGCATCCATCTGGCTGGAGCCCTCAGCAGTAGGGCCATATTTTTAGTCTTGTACACAGAGATATAAAGAGGGGCAAAGAGCCATATTTTTTTCTTTTTTTCTTTTTCTTTTTTATTTTTGAGGACAAAGACAAAAAGTAATGCGACAATTACACGTTTCAAGAAAAGTTTAAATAGATAATCTTTTGAGCCAGACAAAGCATTATCTAAATAAAATATGATATATTCATATAACAGATTTGACATTTCTTAAAGGAAGTTTTGAACTCTTTTGAACCATGATTTTTGAACATAAATAGTAGTTTTGCTGATAGAAGAGATCCATGATCTTACAGGCAAGCAATGATCTAATCACTTACTTAACAAAACAAACTTGATAAATCTGGTTTAAACAAGTTTTTGTCACTTAGGCCAAACTTGGTACAGCTTAGTGGCTCGTATTTAACATGCAGATCTGTTAAAATAGTAATTTTATCTTCTTCTGCTACCCCTGTCATCTGTGGAAATCTTCCAAGATCCATCATGTGGACAGTAATATTTTTATTTTTAGTTATACGAAGTATGGCACAGCAAAACAGGTTTGAATTGTCACATCACAGTAAAAAATTTGTGGGTTTGAATTGTGGTTGATGACCTGCATATTAGGTTAACTGATTCCAATTCATCTGTGGGGTTGAGCAGATTGAGGCAGGTTGTTTGTTTTATGCGCCTTAAGTTCTCCTGTAATAAAAGGAAGAGCTGTCAAGACAAGGTCTATCCTAGCTCATGTCTAGGCACCAGCTCCCCATGACCCTGAACAGTACTCAATGGACTGATAGATGGATTAATGTTAAGTGAAAACCCAAAACTTATATGCCCCTGCTACCTCCATCTCCTACTTATCCATAGTTGGGTTGAGGAGCCATTAGGTCCAGGAGAGTCACTCAGACACTCCTCTCCCCGGTGACCCCCTCCAGCTTCTCCTGAAGGACCCAATGGGGAGGCCAGAAAAGATTTGCTCTGGGTCTGCCCTGGGGCTTCTTATTAGGAAGATGTGCTCTGAAGATGTTCAAAAGGAGGCGTCTTAATCAGATGTCTGAACCACCTCAACTGACTCATTTCGAAGAGAAGGAGCAGCGTCTCTAATCTGAGCTCCCCCTCCCGAATGATGGAGATCCTAACCCTGAGGCTAAGCCAGGCTGAGCCTGTCCTCTCTATGAAGGAAGTTGGGTGCTTGTATCTGAGATCACGGTTGTTGCCACAGCCACATGCTTCCCTGCAGAAAAAAATCGTTTGATGTCCAGTGTTTTAAGACAGTGCTGTGTGAATTTAAAGTTTGTAAGTTAAAAGCTGTGGGAGGAGTTCGTTGTTCAGTCATGATTGAAACCTCATGACCATATGCGAGGAAAGAAACAGACAGATTAGCAGTATTTAATCCCAAATAAGTGCTGGTAACATTCTGCCACTCAACAAGAAGCCAAATGTTTTCTGTTCACACATATACAAACCACTCTGGGCTTAATACAAGAGACTATCTAAAGACATTAGACCATCATAATTAGCTGTACTTGGGATAAATTGGAGATATCAAAGGCTCGTCTATTTGTTGTGAAAACTACAGCAATTCTATCTCAGTGTAAAACCAGTGCTTTAAAAATGGCAAAGTCCCATTTGTTTTACTGCTTGAGGCTATAGATAAGTAGATAAATAAAACATTCTATTGACTTGTCTTATTGTGCTCCTCAGCTGTATTAGTTACAGTTTTGTAGAAGAAAAAATACAGCTCATCCTGCCTTTCAGCTTTAAGAGGAGGCAAATGTACATCACTCAGAAAGTTACCTTTTTTTAATCCACAGTAATGGTTAATTTTATTGTTTTAATTAGAAATGATAATGGCTTATTGTGTAAAAAGGAGTTGTTCTAATGTTTTTATTCTCACTTGTTTTTAGAAATCCAGCTGTTAAAAAAGTCTGTTTGTGTCTGTTCTCCTGGTGGTCTGGTCTCAGTATTTCTGTCTAAATGCTCGAAATGAATGATGGTCCCTGCTTTCCCTCGCAGCCACAGATTTCAGAAAAGTGTTGGTCCTGAGGGGTTCACTTTAGTTATTACATCACCAGTCAAGATGTGAGACATATTTTGGACTTGTGGGAGAAAAAGGCAAGAGATGAATACTTTAATGATTTCCACACAAAGTCATTCTGTCTCATTATACAGCTGGCCCCAAACATGCTCGTGTCACTAATGAAAAATCAAAAATCAGATAGGTTAAAAAAAAGCTGCTCTTGAGTGTTTGGCCCTGAAGGCAGATACTTAAGGCAATTATTTGAGCCTACCTCCTTTACTGCAGGAGTGTTGGAATGCACCTGAACTGGATCCCACACGGGGAAGAGTGATTACAAAAACTCACAAACCTGTTGCTTTACAGGTGTGACAGCAACTAGACACATTCATTTCACTGACACCTGTCAGCTGTGGCAGAGTCAAGCGAACAGGAGCCGGTAAACTTGGACAGCAATGGACAAATGCTGCTTGTCTGCTGAGGACGAGGAGAAGACGAGGATACACAAAGAAATCGAGAGGCAACTTCGCCGTGATAAACAAAACCTTAAACGAGAGCTGAAGCTACTGCTTTTAGGTGGGAATCTTTTATTTATACACACTCTGGTACATTTTTCCTGACTATCCTTGTACGGACTGGTAGTCCTTATTGGGACCAAAACCTGGACTGAATATGATGGCTTAGGTTTAGTTTGTGTTCAATTTCAGTTTAACTGTCACAGAATTTACCATGCTCTCATTTTTTCTAAGTTATAGTTAAAAATTTATGAAGAAATGTAGAGGCATGATAAGTAATCAGTGTCTTACCTGCAGTAGTTCCTGGAGAATTAGAAGTTTGGTATTTCAGGAACTTTCATTGGGTGAATCAATAGCTTATTCCATAATGCCGTAATGCATTTAACCTCTAAATCTTTTAAAAACCTTTACAGGACTGTCATGTTTTTTTATGTTTATGTTAAAAGCGTTGAAGAATGAGTCTAACTCCCTGAGCAGTGATCGTTAATTTGAAACTAATGTTGCAAAATGGAATGTGTAAAACACGAGCCGAAAAAGTAATGCCAAGCAAGAAAAATCTTTTTCTGAATAAGCAAAATCTTCTGAAAAATTAAGAAAAAATCTATCAGGAAAACCCTTCTGCCAGATATGTAAAACTGACAATGCAGAGGTCAAATTTTGATAACCTTTAACAGCTGCACAGAGCTCATCTTCAAAATGTCTAAACTATCCTTTTAAACAATTTGTCACATTTTTATTGGAAAGTTTTAATTGTGAATCACTGTAGTTGGAAAAAAAACTAGCACTGGAGTTTCATGTTGAACAGCATCTGTATCTGAAGGAATCAAAATGAAAGTATTAAACAGGGTTTGTTTTACTTTCATTATTAAAACAGGCAGACACAGAGAGACTTCAGCTATGCTTGATTTAACTGTAAATACAGAAAAAGCAATGTTAGAACAGGTACAATACAATCCCTGTTCAGTAGAGCTTCTTGCATACTCTTAACTTTGTTAGCTTAGCCTAGTTCCTTTCTTATGTAATCTTTAATTATTTTCTCACAGTGACTCACCAGTTTGGGTCTCTGACACTCAGAACTCAACAGGGAGCATTTCTGTAACTTAAAAGCTGCTCAAACATCTAAACTGTTTTTAGACATTAATGGTAAAATAGAATAAATTTAGCATTTTGTTGCTTCTTAAACCTAATTGTGCATGTTGAGTGTTTGGATTTAGCTGAGACTGACAAAGACATATAAGTAAACCTGGAACAGATTTTGCTATTATTAGAAAGTTGAAACATCAAAGATACCTGCATGGACATTTTGTTTTGATGTTTTAATGCTGCATTCCTGATTTATTTAACTTCAGCCCATAATAATTTTGTTAAACGTTATAAAATATTAAAATATAGGATGTCTGGTAACTGTTTAGAAATGAATGAAATCTTTGTGTGACATCAGAAATTATAATTGTAGTCTTTCCTGCTTGTTTTGTGTTAGTTTTGTTTTCACAAGATTTAGAGATTAAATGCACTAAAGGAAGTTTTGTATGAAAGACAGGAAGTGTTCAGTAAATATGTTGAACATCCCAGATTCATTGTATCACTTTGGTATGTAGTTTTTGGCTTTGCTGTTCCTATAACACACAGACAGGTTGCTTTGAACATTCTTCAGATTTTTCAGACCTTGTGTCAACTTAAAAAAATTGTTTCCTAGTTGAAATGAAACAACAGTACTGAAGACTGTATTTATGATGCAAGGCATTTTTATACTGTCAATTTTAGAGAATACTTTGATTAATGTGTAATAGTTTTGAATATACAGTTTAATTTTATCCAGTTTGATATTCTGTCAGTAAGAATGTTAACATATCAAATACAAAAATTATTTATTTAATGCAAAAACTGGTCATTTGAAAAATAAAATCTAAAATTGTCTTTAAAGGAATATTTTTTTCAAAGGAAAAAAATTGGCAAATGTAATGAGTAAATGTTAGTTTCAGAGTAAAGTTTCAGATGCTTTTTTAAAGACTGACTACCAAGTATGTTAGAAATGATACATTACACTTCAAAATAAAGTATCAGTCACACCTAATAACACTTAAAAACCTACAAAATGTAGGTTAATACTGGTTCAGATCCTCCAGGAAATTCAGCATCCTATAACGCAAGTCAAAAAGATATAAACACAAAACCTGTCTTTCATATAGAAATAACAGATTTTCAGACATATATTATGCTTTGTATGATAAATATTATAATTTTTGAAGGCATTTAATCTCTAAATCTAGTAGTAACACAACTAAGAAATTAGTAAGGAAAATGTGTGGACACAGAAATCATATTGTACACAAATTATAGAAAAAGTAGTTTTGGGGTGAAAAAAAAAACAAATTTATTTTGTACTGTTTTATTTGCAAAATCCAGTTTAGCTGCTGCATGCTGATGTTAATGTTTTCTTGCTCTAATATAAGTGTCTGCTTTAATTTTTGCTTTCCTTTTTTTTCTCGTTCATTAGTGTACTTATTTTTCTCATTGTCAGGGACTGGTGAAAGTGGGAAGAGCACCTTTATAAAACAGATGAGGATCATCCACGGCAAAGGGTTCACCGACAGTGACAGGAAAGGGTTCACTCGGCTGGTGTTTCAGAATATCGTCGTAGCCATCCAGGCGCTGGCTGATGCCATGCAGACCCTAAAGATTGATTACGTTGATGACCAGAACCTTGTAAGAAGCTTTAATTTTCCCCATAATTACATACTGTTTAAATGGTTCCGCAATAGTGTACAGTGGATGTAAAAATCTAAATTATTCAGAATACAGTGTATGAAGTTGCTGCCACCAGTTTTTTGAGAACACTGACTGCCTTTACATCTTCTTTTAATGGGCACCACTGCTTAAAAAAATCCACTCTATCAATACGACGTAGTAGTTTAACATCAGAGTGCATCAGTTTTGTGAGAATTACAAGTTTAAAGAATTCCTCTTTCAGCCAATAAGACTAAACCTGCTTTTGACCATAGATCAACCCTTCTGTCCTATTTCTCTCTGCATTTGAACAGCTGCAACAGTTCAACAACTGAAGAATGGTCAGAGTTAATAATGAAACAAAGTGCAATGTTATGTAACTGCCTGCAGATAACTGTGTTTTCAACTCAGCAGCAGTGAATAGAAAGCAGAGGACATGTGCCAATTTCACATGAAGTAGGAATCTAGTCCTTGGTGGTTGAACAAGCTATTCAAGTATTTTATTTGATCAAAATATTGGGTTTGTTTATTTTTCTTCCACCCACACTATGCTTCTTGCATTTAGATATAGTTTTGTGTGAAATTATGACATGAAATTATGGATGTTTCTTTGCCTTGACGCACCTGATTTGAATGAATGAGTGATTAACAGGGTTCTGCTGAAATAAAACATGCAGGATAGTGGTACTTGAGGACCGGGATTGGGCACCACTGTCATTGACTAAATGACTAGATCTCTGAATGTAACCCAAAAGCTGAAGCTTGAATTGAAGAAACTAATGAGGTGTGTTGACTAGAGGTGCTATCACATGACTCTTTTGTTGGAAAATAGTTTTTGGTCAAGACAAGCTGGTAAAGCTGAATGTGGTTAGTAGAGATGTCAAACGTATTCTTATTCTTTACTCAAGTAAAAGTGTAAAAATACTGGTTTTGAAACTACTTTAAGAGTAAAAGTAAAAGTAAAAGTTTCATAAAGAAGAAGAAGAAAAATAAAACGTTAAGGGGAAATGCCTAAGGCTGCACCACAGCCTTAGTGCACAACCCCATCTCCCCCCCAAAACGTTTCTAAAATCCATTTTGACTATAATATATTAAAATGTTGACAAATTTGGGATGCACTAGGTCACCTGTTTCAGCCACATACTATGTACAGTATTTATGCTATGGCCATCTTTATACCAGGCTACATTCATCTGACGTACTGTATGTTCTGCATGATGTGATTTGTGTCGTGAAGGTGTGATGGACTGCCTACAAAACCAATAGTGTGTCAAAATAGTATATTATATTTTTCATATTACCACATTTAAATTCACTCGATTCCAGGACATGGAACTTCTTTGGATAGATTTTTTTTGCTCTACTTTGTTTTGTTTTTGTACAATGATGAGCCAAAAATGACAGTGAGATGAAATAGGACAGTACAGAAAATGCAGATAAATGCGTAAAAAAGTAAGAAGTTAAAAGTTGGCTGAAAATTACTCCAGTAGAGTATAGATCACCAAAATTTCTACTTAAGCGAATCAACAAAGTATTTGTACTTCATTACCTTTGGTGGAAACCATAACTTGTTAAATTAAGATAGCACATCAATGAAACTCTGTTATTGACAACCATTATTTTGATTTGATAAAAATGCTTGTCAGTACACATTATCATACTGGACAAAATGTTGCCAAGGTACACACATTTTTCTGTGAAAAAAACTAATATTTATTTGCAAGCCTACGCAGACATCTAGCCAGGATAAAATGTTTACACTGACAGCCTCCAGTATGTTACTGCAGTTGAACCACAGTGGTCAATCCTTTGAAGCGCACGTGACGTCTTTAGTCAATACATCCCATTGAAAAAATCTTGCTTCCTTTCTTGCGTCATTTGTTTTAAGCCCCTCCCATGTTACTAAACTGCCCACTTTGAAAAGTTGTTTTTTGTTGTTGTTTACTAGGTGTTTTTTTTTTTTGTGTGTGTGTGTGTAAGAATAATGCAAAGAAACTGGGCCAGATTGATTCAAGTGACGTACAGACTTTGGAGTCCTGGCAGGTGGACGCCATTAAACGAGTGTGGAACGACCACGGCGTGCAACAGTGTTATGACCGCAGGAGGGAGTTCCAGCTGTCAGACTCAGCTAAATAGTAAGATTCAATGTCTGTTTGTCTGTATTCTTTCTTTTTATCCAATTAGATTTGTGTCATTGTGCTAAACTGGAATTATTTGTTGTTAATATTTTAGTTATCTGAGTGACATGGACAGAATCTCAGCCCCAGGCTTCATTCCTACCCTGCAGGATGTCTTGAGGGTCAGAGTTCCCACCACAGGGATCATAGAATACACGTTTGACATGTCAAAAGCCATCTTCAGGTATAATGCTACTCTGCTTTTTGGTAGTTATTTTGCAGGAAATTAAAAAAATATAGAAATCTGGTCAAGACCTACTTCATGTTTTTTATTTGTCTGTGATTAAATAGAGAAAGCAATGTCTCAAACTATTTAGGGGCTGCATAAATGCTTGTTCAGCACTTTATTTCTTGTTCAATAGAAAAGCTAAGACCCTTTCAAACCAAAAGCAACACAATGTTAAACGTTGAACAATGTAACCAATGTTCTATGCAAAGGCCTTATAGCTAAAGGCTACTTTGCACACTCAGACCACGGTGACACCATATTTCAGTCCTGCTCCCCATTGAACCAGAAATGACTGGTCAACGTGAAAACTAAACTCATTTCAGGCTTGAATTCTCCCCAAATCTCTCCAAATTATAACATTTCATGCACACACACACACACACACACACACACACACACACACACACACACACACACACACACACACACACACACACACACACACACACACACACACNCACACACACACACACACACACACACACACACACACACACACACACACACACACACACACACACACACATGTTTCTCTATCCTTGTGGGGAATTTCCATTGACTTCCATTCATTTACTAGTCATTTCTATAGCCTAACCCTGACTCTTTACCCTAAAACTAACCACTCCAGTACCTACCTGACCCTAAATCTAGCATAAACTTAATTAACACCTTGGTCCCATACCACAAAAAGCCTTTTTGCACAGCAAGGCAAGCTGTCCTGGCTTCAAACTCAGCATGTTTGCATTAGGCTTTATGGCCTAGTTCCACCCTGATTTCTGGAACCCAGAGACCCTGGTTCTCTCTGGGCCTGCCCAATTTGTCGTCAGCTATGATTGCTTATTGGGCATTTTTGCTTGGCTTTGCAGTGCAAAAAAGCTTTTTTATTGGTTCATTGACTGGGAGCGTTTCATCTTACAGATGAGATTAACGTTATGTGAATGGGTTGCAGCGACTATAATTTTTTTTTTCACGTAAGATTATTTAATAGTAGCAAGTTACCAAACAACATCTAGCTAAGATTAGCTACCATTAGCTTACCATTCTCTGTCATCTCAGGTGTCAAACTGCTGAGTGGCCCGGTACAACCTTCAGTACTTTTCCTGTACAATAAGGCCAGGCTGACTGGGGCTGAGCTGGGCTGAACTGTCGGGCCTTACAATGCAAAACATGCATAGAGAATGATGGCCTTTGGGTGGTATAGATGTATAGATGGTATACATTGCCTAGGGACAACTTAGTTATCAGTTAACCTAACAGTCATGTTTTTGGTCTGTGGGAGTAAGCCGGAGTACCCGGAGAGAACCCATGCATGCACGAAGAGAACATGCAAACTCTACCCAGAAAGGTCCCCGGGCCGAGATTTGATCCGGCGACCTTCTTACTGAGAGGCATAAGCTCTTGAGCCACCATGCCACCACGGTGACTTAGCATGTCATCTTAAAACCAGTGCCATCATTGCCAGACCTAGCCCATATCCTGTTGACAAATCACTCTCCATGACAGCCTGGCACCAGATCTGGCCCACAAGTCTGCTATGTGGGGAAGTTCCCTTGATATATTTATTGTTTTGTTCTTTTACTTCAGTGGCAGGTTTGGCACTTGCTGCTTTTGGCATGAAGGAGCCATCAAGTCAAACTTTAAATGCAAACACAAAAGTTGCATATATGTTTTGTCTAAGTATATTTAAGTGCATTATATATGTTTTCAGGATGGTGGATGTGGGAGGCCAGCGATCAGAAAGGCGAAAATGGATCCACTGTTTTGAAAGCGTTACTTCCATCATATTCCTGGCAGCCCTCAGCGAATATGATCAAGTTCTATATGAGAGCAAAGATGATGTGCGTTCCAAAGCAAAATTTGTTCAGTCAGATTCCAAAAGGATGGATTTTTTTAACTGTTCCTATCTGCTCTTTTTAGAACCGACTGCGAGAGAGCCTTGAGCTATTCAGAACGATTGTATCATCCAGTTGGTTTCAGGAGTCCTCCACCATCCTTTTCCTGAATAAAACAGACATACTGGAAGAGAAAATCACACATTCACATTTGGCAACCTACTTCCCAGACTACAATGGTAAACTGTAATCTCCTGCTTGCTCTATTATTTTTACTGTTTACAGAAGTGAAACAATTATCACCACTAGTTTTATATATAAGTAAGTAAGTAAGTAAGTAAGTAAACTTTATTTCTATAGCACCTTTCACAGACACAAACATCACAAAGTGCTTCACAGAAAGCAATAAATAAAAATAATTAAAAACAATAAAACAGATCACAGATATAAAAAC
>NW_013952438.1:1072744-1074176 GCF_001266775.1 Austrofundulus limnaeus
CAGCGCATCCCGATCATAAACACGGGCAGCAGAAATGACAAAGTTTTTATCCAGACTAATAAAAGCTAAATAATACAAAAATAAAAGCATAGAAGATATGCGCAAGGGGGTAAAGCAGGCAAAGCCATACACAGGCGCCATCTTGCCCCGACACACCTTGTCCATTAGTTGTTATATATATATACATATATTGTTTACGTTTTACTTGGAACTTGCATTGTTGAAAAGTGAATGCATTTTGTGTTTTGAGTCTGTTGGATCAACAAATCAAGCAAACTGAAATACTGACAATATCATTTGGCCTTCATGGCTGCAGCCCCGAGCACCCCGCCCCCTTGGATGGGCTGTCCTAAAATTAATTTAGTTGTATGTACGTACAATGTGCCTATGTGCAATGACAATAAACACTTCTGATTCTGAATTTATTATGTTGTTTTGATAGTACAACACTGTAACAAAGCCTATATATGATAGGAGTTTTGGATTAAAGGAGCAATTAACGAGTGGGATTTTTATGTCATAGCATTAATAGCATGTTTTAAATTTAGACTATGAATACTGTTCATTTACTCACTCTAACGTTAATCCCTTATTCTCCCACAGGGCCTCAGAGTAATGCCAACACAGCAAAAAAATTCATTGAATCGATGTACATCCAGCGGCACGTTGGGCGTCATAAATCCCTCTACACCCACTTCACCTGTGCCACAGACACAGAGAACATCCGAGTCGTCTTCAAAGCAGTCAGAGATACGCTCCTCCAAGACAATCTTGAGCAGTTCAGCCTTACATAAGGGAAAACAAGAAGGAAATCCCTCCTTCAGGAACATAAAACCAAATCATTCAAAAATAAATCATTAAATCACTAAAGGTGATGTCCTTTTTTAACTTAAATTTAAACTTGAAAAAAGTAGAAAATCCAATAAAAGGGTCAGGAATTTCTCTGTATTGTCCCTAAAAGGACGTGCCAATTTATGGCAACATTGGTTTTTCAGAATGGGGGAAAATGTTAAATTTCTCATAGCTACAGAAAACAAATGGATGACTGCACTGTAATTACAAGGAGATGTAAAAATAAAAAAAGGGGAGGGGGGGTTCTTTTTGTGTTGCATAATGTAAGGGTCAGATTGTTTTAACAAAATTCTAATGAGGAAGAATGTTACTCACACTGCAGCTTTAAGAGGAAGCAATAGAAAACTGAAAACAGTGATGGTGCTTTCATTTATTATTGGAATGTTTCTTTTGTTCTACAATAATGCTATGTTTTTAAAATGAAAAAGTTATTAAAAGTTTTTTGAATCCACTAGCTTTAACAAGATACAAATGTGAAAATGTGTGTGTTTTGCTAAATCTAAAGTCTACTCTTTTATTACCCAATATCAATAATAACAACAACAACAACAACAACAACAACAACAACAACAACAACAAC
>NW_013952438.1:1074251-1076172 GCF_001266775.1 Austrofundulus limnaeus
CCTTCACAGTGGTCTCAGGTGTCTTGGTGGTCTCTCTATTCTTTATTTATTAATCCTCAACAATAATAATAATTCTCTACATTTTTCCCATCACATATGTGGAACAAAGAAAATTCTTTGGAACAAAGAAAATTCTTTGGGATGGGCTCACTAAAAAGAGCCGACTCTTTTGGCTCCCAAGTGACTTCTCAGATTGTTTGTTGCATAAATCATTACCAAAGTATGTGTAAAATGAATACTAATGTAAAAACCTACATTATTTCAAATGCTCATATACAGCAAGAAGCAACAGCTTCCCAAACCAGGATCACCAGAGACAGTGGTCAGCTTTAATGAGGAAACAACAGCTAACGTTTCAGCGGTGCTGTTTCCTCATTGAGACAAACACGCATCACTATCACTGCTGCTCTGGTAAAAGTGCTTCTGTTTTTGCTGTGCCACAATTTGTCATCACATGCCAGTTGAGCACGCCTTTGTCAGGTGAGTTTGAATGCACTTGCTTCTTCTTTTTTGTGTTTAGTTACATAGCTTTATATTTTCAACATAGAACTGAGTGCTACACAAATATCAAATACAGCAAAAAGCAAAAACCCATCACAGTTAGACAAAAAGATTAAGTCTCTCATTGCGTATATAATTTGTAAATTTGTAACTGTATAGTGAAACAACACAGCAAAACAACACTCAACAAAATCTTAATAAAAATGTGCAAAACAAAGGGAAACTGCGGCATCCACAGTTTTTGCAAGTC
The DNA here is from genome assembly GCF_001266775.1 of Austrofundulus limnaeus. NCBI lineage: Eukaryota > Metazoa > Chordata > Actinopteri > Cyprinodontiformes > Rivulidae > Austrofundulus > Austrofundulus limnaeus. The sequence goes on from NW_013952438.1 coordinate 1,075,003, forward strand.
TTTAGTGGTATTCAGAGAAAAAAAAAGGCTCACAACCAGGAGCCAGCTTTTAGAGGCAGATTGTTTTCACAAACAAACCATCACTCAAGCAGAGGGATGGACAAAATGTTTTACCAAGTGGACTGGTCATAGATGAGTTATGTCATTCTTCACAGTGCACCATTTTAGGTAGTTGACCAAATCAGTCCTGACTCAGTTACTACTGTTTTAAGATTTTGTTAAAATGCCTGTCAGTCTATTTCATTTTAAACCACTTATGCTGACTTATGAATATTTTGTCGACTAATTTATTCAATAGGTTATATGTTCAATGTAATTGTTAGCATTTACAGTATGTTTAAGTCCAAAAGTGACTTGCAGTAGATTTTTTTATTCCATCTTCAGAGTCAACATTTCCAGTGTTGGACAAAATTTTCACAAGTTGGCATGAATTGTTTTAAATGTTACAGTGTGACTGGGCATTAAATGAGACATATTATGATTTTAAATAATTTTGCATTCAACTGAGGTCTATGTAAAGCGGAACTGCAATACTTTGATCTGAATTCCTCCCTTTTGTAACTCCACAAGCCCCTCTTTCACCCCTTTTCTGAGGTGTGTCTCAGATCAACTCATTTTGAGGCTGTCTCTTTAAATCCAAATGAGGCACTTCACACTACACCACCTTTCAACTTCCACAGTGGTTCATTCTAATTTGGTAGAAGAGTTTATGACTAAGTACTATCGCAAATACTGTAACGTAATAGTCCAGAAAACATCACAGAGAAAAGAAAAAAAATTTAACAAGTTAAAAATATGACCTAAACAGAATATAAAGATATCTACGCAGCACAGAGAGAGACTAAATTCAACTTTTCTGCACTCCTAGAGACTCCAGTACTCAACAAAATGCATTTAACAGCTAAAATAGTGGATTTTGCATGACATGTCCTCTTAAAGTAAAGATAAGACAGAAAACCAACATTTAAGATGTTATACCTGGTTGGCTTTGTTTGTGTATTTATTTTCCACAAAAGCAGTGAGTTTGGATTCTTAAAAAGTGTTTTGAAACAGAAATAACAATGATATAATGATTACATATATTGCAGGGCAACATGACGTCTTAGTGGTTACTGATATGTTGGCAAGAAAATACTGGATCTTTTTTGTGGAGTTTGTATCTCAGTGGGA
>NW_013952438.1:1077067-1081699 GCF_001266775.1 Austrofundulus limnaeus
TATATATATACTTGTTCAGCAGAACAGCCTGAGGAAGCTGCTCTGTTCAGAGCTGCTATAGCAGGTGATGCCCTTATTTGGTACTGGCCCAGATCACGTGATCACAAAATGGTGGAAGCTGTGAGCTGTTTTTAAGCTGAGCATCTCCATCGAGAGGCTTGAAGCAGGAAACAAGGCAGTACATTCATGCTCTGAGACGCAGAGGAGCAGAGATTCCTGAGCCCCAGCAGCGGTGAGTAGACTGTTTTTATTCAGAGATGATAAGAGGAGGAGAAAGGGATATATGTTCTGGGTTTTTTTCCCCTTCTTCCTTCTCTCTCACAGCCAGCAGACAGGAAGCAAGCATATGAGGGAGGGGCTGGCTGTCATCAGCACTGTGGTCCTGTGCTGTGATGTGGAAGTAGAGCTGTAGCAGCTCAGCATCCTTCATGAAGGCTGTACACAAGATGCCATTTTTATTAGATTCCACAGTTCAGATCCGTGTTCCAGTGGTTTAATGTGTATGTGTGTGTGTGTGTGTGTGTGTGTGTGTGTGTGTGTGTGTGTGTGTGTGTGTGTGTGTGTGCGTGTGCACTCATAATAATCAACACAGACTAATCATCATTACAGTCTGGTTACCAGCGCAAGAATCACAGAAACATTAAGCATTTCTGTTTCCTCTGCTAATGTGATCACATCTCCAGTCTGCTGCAGAAAGCCCAGTGAGGAGGAACAAGGACGTTTTCTTTTTTTCTCTCATGCGAATGAGCACTCGTCACATGACTCAGTGAATTTGCATCTCTGCCCAATCTGTGGCCAGGCAAGCGTGCCGGCTTTTGTTTTGAATCAGCAGTAAGCAGCCAGTGAGGGGGGAGGGGGGGAGACAAGCTTGTCATGATGTAACAAGTCCCCCCCGCCACCTCTCCCCAACCACACACACACGGCTCCATTCTCCATGCACCACTCAGCGTGTCACCTCCCTCTTCTCCTTTTTTCAAACAGAAGAGGAGCGAAAATGACCTTTTCACCTCAATCTCTCTTATTTTCTCCATCTACCTCCCACCTCCGCTTGGCTTGTTCCTCCCCGTTTCTCCGTTCAAAATGGAAGTCTATTTTATTTTACTGCTCAAATCAATACACAAATTAAGACGTGCCTGTGTCTCCAGGCTGAGTGAGGTGGTGGGTTGTCTTGTAGTTATGCTTTCTAATACGGGCCAGGCTGATAGAGGATTTGTGGCACTGCTGACATTGATATTGACAAGTAAAGCTAAGCTATTACTTTTAAAATAAACTCCTAATGCCAATGAATCCTGAGTAGTTGCGCAATAAATTAGCCCGACAGCCATGAAAACAGAAATAATGCCATTTCTATTGATCTGTCAAAGACACAGTATTTGCATTAAAAAGTGACATCATGTTTAGTTGCACACACGATAGGATCATCAGGAAAGACTTGATTGACTAATAATTTACAGTAGGTTTTTATCAAAAGTGCAATTTGTTGTTGCTCCCAGTCACAGCAAGGTTTTTGCCTGTGTGTGTGTGTTTGTTGTTAGCAAAACATCTGAACCAGAAACATATTTTTATAAAATCCTTATAATCGTTGGATGTACTTCTACGTACCTCAAGATGTCCTCATCAACATTATCAAACACTAAAATGGCTTTAATGCCACCACTTTTACAGATATCAGGCTGAAACTTGGTGAGAGTTCTCCCTAACAAACTATGAATAATAATTTGCTAAATTGCTAAATTTGCTAAATTGCAAAATATTTGCTTTTGAAACTTTGCCTTGACTATTACAGTCAACTCTTCCTGATTGTTAGCAAAATATCTATTGAGCCATTAAACAGATTTGAATGAAACAAATAATTAAGAGTAATTTTAAAGAGCAGTTTTTAAGGGGCAATATTATGTGTTTCTCAGGCAGATATTTAAATACTATACCATAATAAAGTATCTATGTCAACTTTAGCTGTTATTAAAATGCTGTTTTATGTTTAAATAGAAAATAAACTTATCTTCTCATCACTTCCTCTTCTGAACACCTTGAAATTGGCCTCTGTCTCTCTAAGAACCAAGAACCACCTTCCGCTTCTGTCCCGCCCATTTCAGTGCGGGGTGAGGGGTGGGGGGTGGGGAGGGGGTTGGCGCTATGATGCAGTTTACTTGGCGTCTGAAAATACATTTCCTCAAAGGTATTTTTAATCTGAAAAGAGCTTCACTGAGTGAGAACTAATGTTAGGAACTCTGCAGACAGTTTCAGTTTCACTTTCAGTTTCACCCGAGAGGCTGCAGGAGTCATGGGCGGGGTGTGTGGGGAGTGGGGGGGCGGGGGGCGCTCTGCCAAGAGGAAGTTCGGCCTAAAGACACGTCCCAGGGACGTTTCTGGTCCCAAAAGGCGTTTCTGGTCCCCACCAGTCGTTTTGCTCCTCAGCATGGCTGCCTAAAAACACTGCAGTATTTCTCAAACATGTATGAATGAGTCAGAGCAAGGCTTTGGGCATGTTTTTTATGAGAGTATAACATTATAACAAGATATAAAACTCAAAAAGTTGATTTTACATGATATTGCCCCTTTAAAGATAGTAAACTAAAGTGTAATGGACGGATATTTCACAAGACACTCTGAACTCAGATCACGTGAAATCTCATCCCATTTTCCCGTTTTGATCCAAGCAGACATAACTCCACCAATTTTCAACATTAGATGATTTTAGTTCAGAACTTTTATGACAGAAATGCTGTCACTTTATTTAAGAAATGACGTACTCCTACATGGCCCTGCTTTGTTTATTTTAATAAAATTGGTATTGGTTGTTTTAAACTGAGGAGTCCAGTTACCCTGAGGAGAAACTGCTTGTATTTGTGACCTTGTTCTTTCAGTCACCAACCAGAATGTGTAACTACAGGTATGAACAGAGATTGAGTAGATTGTAAACAGAGAGCTTTGTCTTGCAGCTCAGCTCTCTTTTCACCACAATGGGCCAGTACGCAATACTGCCGAATTTGCGCCAGTCCATCTGTTGATCTCGTGAAGTGGCTCAGTCACCATTTACTGACCGTGGACCAAGGTCTCGGATTTGGAGTTGCTGATCTTCATATCTGCTGCATCACACTAGCACACACACAACCACTCCAGTGAGGGCTGGACACTAACAGGACCACATCATCTGCAAATAGCAGAGTCAGAATCCTGAGGTCACAGAGCAAGACACCATACTCATGATTGGGAAACACGTTGAAATCCCTTTTCTATGTTCACAAAACATATAGACTAGTTGGACAAACTCCAGTGCCCCATCAAGGACCCTAGAAGGAGTAAAGAGCTGGTCCAGTGTTCCAAGCCTGGTCCAGGATCTGCAGTATTCCTCCACCTGAGGTTCAGCCATTGAGAGTAGCTTCTTCTCCAGCACATCTGAATCATCTGAGCCTATTCAATCCAATCTGGTCCAACTAAGTTCAGCATAGATTCAAGAATTTAATGTTTCCACTGAATAAAACAAGTCTAGTGAGAAGTCATTACAGGTGACAAAATATGATGTTTTTTCTTCAACATCCAACAGGTCCTCCTGGGGTTGGACTTTGCATCAGAGAGTAAAATGAGTTCAGAGGGAGATGACAGCAGACCAGGTAAGTGTGAGTCAAATATTAAAAACAATCTACATCTTACTTTTTGCACTTCAAAATATTTGCATTTGTGCACTGCCACCCCGCACCCCCACCACACCCGCCAAACTCCTCCCCCACAGTCCCGCCTACTTCTCTACCCTTGCAAGGAGGTTCCTCTCAGAGGAAAAAGCTTTCTGCCCCTCGCATCAGCTTGTCACTGGACCAGAGCGAGGACGACTTGGGGGAAACACCTGATGACCTCGACATCAATGTAGATGATCTTGATACTCCAGATGAGGGAGATTACCTTGACTACACAGACCATGAAATGGACTGGGAAGGTGAGTCAAAACAAACAAAGAAGTCAAGTTCCTTAATAAATTACGGGAAAATGACTGATGGGCATACTTATGAGGCACACATGGGAGAAAACAGTGTGTAAAATCACTGGTGGTGGGACTGGGGGTCCTGCCCCAGAAAATTTTGAACAAATTAGATGCCATTTCCTGCATTCTGGTGTATTTTAACAGGTTGTTAAACAGAATTTTACACAAGTAAACACTTGGTGTGAGTATTCTTAAGGTCAAGTGGAGGGTTCTCAGACATTGGGGGTCTGGGGACCCCATACAAGAGTGAAAAATTCCAGGGACCCCCTCACAAAATCCATGCAGTTTTAAAAATATACTGCCCTTAAAAATATATACAGTATATACACAGTATATACATACATACATACATACATACATTCATAAATGCATACATACACTGCTCAAAAAAATAAAAGGAACACTTAAACAACGCACGCTAAGTCCAAGTAAATCAAACTTTTGTGAAGCACATTCAGCTCTGTACAGAACAAAGTACTCAATGCGAATATTTCATTGATTAAGATTGGGAGTTAGCGTGCGTTGTTTAAGTGTTCTTTATTTTTTTGAGCAGTGTACATACATTCATACATACTTTAAATAAAAAATTTTCCTTTTTGAATTTTATTGGTGCACTTTAAGTGTATTTATTTATTAGTCAATTTATATATGTC
>NW_013952438.1:1082526-1106350 GCF_001266775.1 Austrofundulus limnaeus
CAAAATAAGTGTAAAAAAGTGTTCATATTTGTGTACAAGCTGTTTAGATTGTCAAAAGGCCTGTGTTTTTAGGGTTATTAACGAAGTTCGTGTACTCAGACCAGTAATTTTTGGGGTCACAAGTTTTTGCCATGGATATTTTGTGGGTCAGAAGACAAAAAGTTTGGGAACCACTGCCTTAGATCATGCCATGACCCAAGGGTCTATTCAAATATTAAATATAATCTTCATACTAGCAGTGGCCATTGTTGATGTTTATCGCAGGATGATGATGTCATCGTAGTTAGCTGACACTGACCTTTGCCAATGCATCTAGCACTGCTAAAGAAAATATTTAAAATCTAAATGCAAAATGTGTTCATAAAAAACAATATGGATGGTCCAGAAGTTTGAAGTGCAGCTCAGACACTGACTACAACTGCAAATTTAATGTTTTGCATGGAAGCTTTTGCTGCATTGGAGCGCTAGCGGTTGCTATTGTCTCAGGATGATGACCTCATAACATGAGCCAAGAGGTTGCATTCCGTTCCAAAATACCTAAATGTGAAATTCAACATTTAAGATTTTATCTTTTACATTTAAATTTAAACATTTAGAATTAGAATTTCATGTTTAAATATATATTTTTAACTTAAAATTGAGTAAAAATGAGTTTAATGTAAGAACAGTGAGCTAAATAACAATAAAATGATAAAATGTTTGTGGAAAATGTGTAATATGAAAGTGAGCTAAATATTGAAAAATATAGTAGTGACATTTTTTAACATTTCACTTTACACTTGGTGCCCCACACACCCCACCATTAACACAAAAACTAATTTTGACAAGCAGATTGGCAGTAAACCATTTAAATTCACATGTTTGAGAAAGCTATATAAATTAAAGAAGATTATTGTGTTTCTGAACAGTCTCACAATTATGATGTCTCACAGACTTTCTGACATTGATTTTGAGGGCCTGTTAGGCCTCCAATGGTTTTATAAATTAGCTTGACTACATTGTCTATTAGGACTGCAGCAGGATGTTTAACCAATTCTAATTTCTATACATTTTGCTTTGGATGAGATGGAATTTTATGTTGCTTGCTGCAGGTTGAACTCAAACCCAGCTGCTCCACGCAAACAGAGATGTCTGCCACTGAAAAAGTCAATATCAGAAGCTGTGTCACAGAGAGAAAAGACCTTCTGTCTGAGTGACACCAAATCGGCTGATGAATGGGCTCATGAATAAAAAGAAATTACATTAATCTGAAACGTAGTGAGAGGAAATGGGACAAGGAGACAGACACACAAAAGAGACCAAGACTGGCAGATTAAAAGAACAAAAAATGAGGGAACTAGCGGAGCAATCAAGTTTTCACCAACAAAGGAGTGCACTCACGTTGGCTTTTACTACTTTTATTTTTCTGTCTTATGTTTTTTTTCTTCCTTTATTATGATTCCAGGCTACTATGGCAACGGAGTGAATGCCATCATAGTGTTTGCTGCCTGTTTCCTACCAGACAGTAATCGAGAGGACTACCATGAAATAATGGAGAACCTTTTCCTGTGAGTACTGTGCCACAAATAGACACTTTGAACCACTCATTCATTTTTGTCTAGTATGAGTTACAATGGCCTCAAATATCAATTATTGCTATTTGTCCTTAAAGGTGCAAACAGGATTAAAAAGCTATAACATGCTGATAAGGTAAAATAGCATCCCGGTTATAATATGTATTTAGAACGGCAGCTTACTAACACTTAAAACGAAACATAAAACTGCTTGTTAGACACTCAGAAGCTGTTAGATGGTGTACCGAGTGTGACACAGAATGGTTCTTATCTTTGACAGGCAATGCTAAACAAAAGACTTTAGTATATCCCACATCAGCCACCCACTGGGATGACATCATGTTGGCCTGTACAAATACAAAGCTTGAACTGACTTTCTTGTAATCAGTAGTGGCTACTGCACTCTAAAGAGTTGCTCCCACTAGACTATTTTGGGAAGTTATTTTTTTCCACTGTCAGCCTTTTCATCTTAAACTTTGAATAATTCTCTAGCTGCTGTTTCTTTTTTTTCAGAAAGTTTTGAAAGTACCTGTTTATGGACTGTCAAACAAAACCTACTTCAGACCCTTCATATTTACAGTAACTACAGCTTTAAGCTTGTCTTTGTTTAATATAAGGTTCTAGTCTATAGAATACTGCAAAGCTGCTGTTTTTTTATGGCTCATAGTTGCATTTTTAACTGTTTCAGTTTTGATTTTAAAACTTCACTGTGCTTGTTAAAGTCAATAAAGAAGCTGATGCATTGTGATAATAAGAAACAACACCAATATAGGTTTTAGGTGTTGCCTTAGATACTATTGTTTCTGAATTTTTTTTCTTTCAAAGTGTTGGAATGAAGGACTCTGGCATCCATTTGTTATGCTTAGAAAATGTAAATGCAACTTGTTGTAACATTACACATCCTCCATGGCTCAGCTGGGTTGTGGTGTAGCACAGGGATCAGTCCTTGGGCTGCTTTTATTTTTTTCAAAAATCCTTAAGTCTCACTAGGCTGCGATGGTTTGTGACCAGTTAACAAACAAAATGAGGGAGAATTCAAAATGTTTGCAGCGTTTCTGTTTTCTTGTGTGAGTCGTGGAAGCTTGGAATCTTGTTACTTGACTTTGAGATGTTTTTTTCTCTAAAATAATCACAGATCCACTCCCTGGGCTGCCACCTTATCATGAAGGAGAGGTTTGAGTGTTCCAATCCTAGCATCCTAGGAGCTATGTCGTCAGGGTCTTCATAACCTCAGTAGGGCCACCCAAGGCAAACAGGTCCTAGGTGAGGGATCAGACAAAGTGCAGCCCATGGACCCCTAATGAGTAGTAACACGAATGGATCTGATGTTCCCTTGCCCAGACGTGGGTCACCAAGGCCCCACTCTGGAGCCAGGCCTGAAGGTGGGGCACATTGGCAAGCACCTGGTGGCCCATGGAGCACGGCTGGGCACAGCCCGAAGAGGAGACATGGGTCCCCCTTCCCATGGGCTCACCACCTGTGGGAGGGGCTGGAGGGGTCAGGTGCATTGTGTGTTGGGCAGTGGTGGAAGGAGGTCCTCGGCGGTCTGATCCTCAGCTACAAAATCTGGCTCTAGGGATGTGAAATGTCACCTTTCTGGTGGGAAAGGAGCCTTGGACAGTGTGCAAGTTTGAAAGGTTCTGACTATATGCATTCAGACTCACCTTGATGCACCGCTCTGGCTCTGGAATCAGTCTCCTCAAGAGGGGTTGAACGCTCTTTCACTCTGAAGTTGCCCCTGCTGAGAGGCGCCGAGGAGGAGTGGGCATACTTATTGCCCTACATCTTGGTGCCTGTACGTTGAGGTTCAGCCTGATGAATGATGGTGTAACCTCCCACCGCCCACGTGTGAAGGGATGGGTTCTGACTGTTGTTTGCACTTACACGTCTAATGCTGCATTCACTCTGAACGTGATTTCAGCGTCAAAATTGCGTCCAATGCTTCAAGTTGGACGCTTGTACACTTTTAGGTCAGCTGCGAGTCAAAATTGTTCTTGAAATGCTTGACGTACATCTATGGACTGACTGGTAAATAATAAATGGACTTAACTTATAGAGCACTTTATCAAGTCCCTCTGGACCCCAAAGTGCTTTACACTTACATTCACCCATTCACACTCACATTCACACACTACATTGTTGTCACAGCTGCCCTTGGGTGCACTGACAGAGGAGGGGCTGCCATGCACCGGTGCCACCGGACCCTCTGACCACCATCAGTAGGCAAGGCGGGTGAAGTGTCTTGTCCAAGGACACAAAGACTGAAACGGCTGGACAGGGGATCGAACCGGCAACCTTCTTGTTCCAGGACGACTCCCCTAACCACTCCGCCACAGCCACCCCAGGCTCTTGACTCTAGTGTGTTGAGAGCGGCCCCCCCGCCAGTCTCCCCTCCTCTGTCAGTCTCTGTTTAATGTTGGATGAAATAAAGGAAGTAGCATTGCTTTAATTACTGAGAGCATGAGAATGTTGCGCTCATCAGATAAGTAATTCATAATTAATTCACCAAATAATTCAGAGACATCAGAGAGTTTGGTGAGTTTCACCACCCAGGAGCTGCGAGCTGTCTGATGACGCTCGCTTTCAGAACTGTTTTTGTCATGAGTCCAGTTTGATGAGCTGCTGATCCGCATCGGTGCCAATATCTCCTGCCTGGACACCAAATGCAGGCACTTGATTTCAGCTAAAGAGCTCCTGTTCATCTGTTTCAGGTTAGTGGACATCATTCAGGAAATTGTCCCGTCAGAAAATGTGTCACTCATCACACAGCAGAGTCTCTCTGGTTGACGCGCTGCATTGAGCTGCAAAAGTTCAGATTTTCCAGCTCCAAATCGCTCAAATTGTTCAAATTGTTCAAATTGTGCTGCTCTAATCGTGCTAGATGCGCCACAGCACTTCCCAACGCTGCTTGACGCACATCCACCATAGACTTTGCATGTAAACCTGACGCTACTGACGCTGAAATTGCATTATGAATGCAGCATAACAACAGTTCAGATTACACACCCTTTTTGGAGTCCTTGGAGGGGGTGCTGGAGAGTGATCCTAATGGGGACTCCCTTGTTCTGCTTGGGGGGGACTTAATAACGTGGGCAATGACAATGAGACCTGGAAAGGTGTGGTTAGGAGGAACAGCACCCCCCCCCCTCCTCAAATCTGAATGGTGTTTTGTCATTGGACTTCTGTGCATGGATTGTCCTTAACCCATGTTCAAGCATAAGTGTGTCCATATAAGTTCTCTTGGCACAAGATACCCTAGGCCGCAGTTCGATGATCAACTTTGTTGTTATTTCATCTGATCTGTGGCTGCATGTCTTGGACACTCGGGTGAACAGAGAGGCGGAGCTGTCATCTGACCACTACCTGGTGGTAAGTTGGCTCCGATGGTGGCGGAGGATGCTTCAGAGACCTGGCAGACACAAATGTATAGTGAGGGTCTGCTAGGAATGTCTGGCAGAGTCTCCTGTTTGACTGAGCTTCAACTCACACCTCCAGGAGAAATGCGAACATGTTCCAGGGGAAGTGGGGGGCATTGAGTTTGATTGGGCCATGTTCCATGCCTCCAATGTCGAGACAGCTTACAGGAGCTGTGACTGCGAGGTTGTCAATGCCAGTCGTGGTGGCAACCCTTGAACCCGCTGGTGGACACTGGCAGTGAGGGATGCTGTCAGGCTGAAGAAGGAGGCATATCAGGTATTTTTGGCTTGTGGGACTCCAGAAGCAGCTGATGGGTACTGGCAGATCTAAGAGATTGAATGAAACAACAGACCTAACAGAAACTTGTGCATGCGAGGAGTTCGAAGAGGTGAAAAAAACTTCTGTATAGCTTCGAGGCAATTCTAGTCCACCATCCAGCTTCTCAGGGAGGAAAAGCGGTTCACCACCAACACTGTTTATGGTGGGAATGGTGCATTGCTGACCTCAACCCAGGTTTCTGTGGGTCAGTGGGCAGAATACTTCAAAAACTTCAATCCCACCTGCACATCTTCCAATGAGGAACCATAGCCTGGAGACCCTGGGTCAGACTCTCCAATCTCTGGTGCTGAGTTCACCAAGGTGGTTTAAAAGCTCCTCTGTGGCAAGGCACTGGGGGTGGATGAGATTCACCTGGAGTTCCTTAAGGCTCTGGATGTTTTTGGGTTGTGTTGGTTGATGCAACTCTACAATACTGCATAGACATCAAGGGCAGTTCCCCTGAATTGGCAGACCAGGGTGGTGGTCCACCTGTTTAAGAAGGGAGGCCGCAGAGTGTTTTACAGGGGGAATCACACCTTTGAGTCTTCCTGGTAAGGTCTATTCAGGGGTGCTGGAGAGGAGGGTCCATTGGATAGTAGAATCTTGGATTCAGTAAGAGCAGTGTGGTTTTCATTCTGGTCGTGGAACACTGGACCAGCTCTACACCCTCAGCAGGGTTCTAGAGGGTGCATGGGAGTTCGTCCAACCACTAAATGTGTTTTGTGGAATTGGAGATGGTGTTCGACCATGTCCCTGAAGAGTCCTGTGGGGGCTACTCTGGGAGTATGGGGTACCAAGCCCTTTGATACGAGCTATTAGGTCCCTGTACACCCAGTGTCAGAGCTTGGTCTGCATTGCCGATAGTAAGTCGGACTCGTTTCCTGTGAAATTTGGACTTGGCCAAGGTTCCCCTTTGTGACAGATTCTGTTCATGTATTTTTGGACAGAATTTCTAGGCACAGCCAAGGTGTTGAGGGGATCTGCTTCCACTTTGTTGACATTAGGATTGCATTTCTACTTTTTGCGGATGATGTGGTCCTATTGGCTTCATCAGCTAGGGATCTCCAGCTCTCACTGGAACAGTTCACAGCTGAATGTGAAGCGGAAGCAGCTGAATGTGAAGCGGATGGGATGAGGATCAGTGTCTCCAAATCTGAGACCATGGTCCTGAGCCAGACAAGGGTAGAGTGCCTCCTCCGGGTCAGGGAAAAGGTCTTGCCCCAAGTGGAGGAGTTTAGGTATCTTTGGGTCTTGTTCACAAATGAGGGAAGAATGGAGCAAGAGATTGATAAGCAGATTGGGTCTGGATCTGCAGTGATGTGGGTGCTGTACTGATCAGCCATGGTGAAGCGAGAGCTGAGTCAAAAAGTGATGCTCTCTATTTACCAGTCAGTCTTCGTTCCTACCCTCATTTATGGTCACGAGCTTTGTGTAGTGACTGAAAGAATCAAGTTGCAGATACAAGCTGATGTAATGAGTTTTCTCCACAGCATGTCTGGGGTCTCCCTTTAGGGTAAGAAGCTCTGTCATCCAGGAGGAACTAGGGAGTAGAGCTGCTGCAACTCCACTTTGAGAGGAGCCTGTTGAGGTGGCTCGAGCATCTGGTCAGGATGCCTCCTGGATGCCTCCCTGGTGAGGTGTTCTGGGTATGTCCCACTGGGAGGAGACCCCGAGAAAGAGCCAGGACATGCTGGAAGGACTATGTTTCTCAGATGGCCTGGGAACGCCACCCCCAGAGGAGCTGGCCCAAAAGGTTGGGGAAAAGGAAGTCTGAGTCTCTCTGCTTAGGCTGCTGTCCCCGCGACCCGATCCCAGATAAGCAGAAAAAACTGGATGGATGGAGAATCACAGAGATGTTGCCCTCAAAAATTTCTATCTTTTTTACTTAGCAAATTCTAGATCATTCACGTTTATTTTGACATCCACACACAGAAATCTGCCATTTTTTAAAAAAAAAAAACATACTTTAGTAGATAAAATCATAAACGTGTGGGCGACTGTCATGATGAGTTCAAAACAGATTTACGCAGGTACTGTGTGGACGGAGTTGTGCAGTGACATAATGTGCATGACCAATAATACACTTTTGCAAAACGTACACAAGAGCTGTGATTTTCAAAAATTGGTCATGCAACATGCAGCCGCATGGCTAAGCGGTGGCTTAGTTGCCAATAGAAATCAGCAAGACTGCAGCTGAAAATTTGCCAATTTCCTGGCAATTTTGACCTGCTAACTAGTCTTACAGCTGCAGCTCAGGGATCTACAATCTAAGTTAACCTCATTTTTACGTTAAAGCTCAGATTTTGTCAGATGACCTCATCATTTCCAGTTCTTGTACTTCTAACCTTGGCAGTCAACTTCAAACTTAAGTAAAACATGTTCATTTTGCACACACATGGTTATAAAAATATAGTCTTTTGTCTATGTTATTCATTGTAAAAACATTTTACTTATCTATTGAGACTCCTGGCTGAATCAAAATGCTGCAGTCAGACTTATTACTGGGTTTAAAAGGCACAAAATCATCAATATTGTGCTTGCCATCCCTGCACTCTCTCCCTGTTAGACTTTGTATTGATTTAAAAATCTTACTGCTCACATTCATAGCCTGAAGTGACCTTGCCCCTAAATGCGTCTCAAATGTATCGACCTGGAATATTTCCTCTGAAACATTGAGATCCTCCAACAGAAGCCTTCTAACTGGCTTCAGGTTTAAGATCATAACAAAGAAATATCAGGCTAAACTTATTTATTTAGTTAGTTAGTTAGTTAGTTAGTTAGTTAGTTAGTTAGTTAGTTAGTTAGTTAGTTAGTTAGTTAGTTAGTTAGTTAGTTAGTTAGTTAGTTAGTTAGTTAGTTAGTTAGTTAGTTAGTTAGTTAGTTAGTTAGTTTAGAAAATGTTATATACGCATAATATTTTACTTTTATATTCAGAAGGCATTAGGTGATGAAAGCAGATTGTATGACATGACGCAGATGCTGCTTTGTTAATCACCTACGGTACTTCGGCAAAATTCACTTTGTGATTGCAATTAGGTGATAGAAATAAAGCTTGTTTGCTGAGACCTGCTGTGTTTACAGCTCCACTGGTGTGCTGGCAGAGTTTTCGGCCTGGACGGTGTGGTTGGGATCCCACAGGCTGTTCTGTGACAGATATTGAGTAAGCCTGCATGTCCAAGAGTTTTTGGATAGAAATGAGGAAAAAGTAAAACGAAGTGTCTGCAGTTTTCAATGCCAGATGGCTCAAAAGTTTGATTCCTTGTGAAGAGGAGTAACGGTGGCTTTGTGGAGAATGGAATGCAGTTTGTCAGGAGGAGATGATCTTAATAGCCATGAAACAGAGCAAGTCAGCAGTGTTGGACTGTAAGCTGGAGAATGACATTTGATGAAGCAGAGACTAGAGGAAAAACTGAGACCGAAGTCGGTAAAGTTAGAGGAGTTATTGAGGAAACTAGCTGACGACATTTTCAACTTTACTTTCAAAGGAAACCACAAAGTTCCCCGCTGACTGAAAGGACAGGAGGAGGAGGAGGTTGTGGAAATGAGAAGAGAAATAGATAACGGCTTCTTGTGGTCAAATCAGAGAATGTGATTTCAGAAAAGCAGCAGTACGACGAGCCTCTGAGATTGATGCAAAGAAGGAAAGATGAAGAAATTCAAAATGGCTCATGAAGCAACACTTGTAGCAATTTCTTGTAGCTGACATCAGAGGAGAGACATTTCAACATGCTGCTAAAGTTGAGCATTTCTGATTTATAAAGAGGCTTGTCTGTCTCCTCACATTTTTTGCATTCAGGTTTAAGATAAAGTGTGCTTCTCATTTTCACAAGTTTGTCACATGCAATGAACCTAAATCAGAAAGTGTAAGATTTTCCTCACTGGAGTATTGTTTCAGGTTCATTTGATTTATTCTCATCATATGCTGGATATTACATTTACTGTGGGGATGGACTATTCAACTGGTGGTCTGCAGGCCACATCTAATCCATGGGTGACCTCAGTTTGACCTGACACAGGATTCATTGAAAAACAAACAAAAAAATTACTTCATTTGATATAAAAATTGATTTTAAATCATTAAAAAAAATGAATGAATAATGAATAAAATAAACAAAACTCAAAGGTAAATTATAATAAAATTTATTTTACATAATGCAGTGTTTCCCCCATTATTATCTGGCAACAACCTGCCCCTGACCTGTTGGCTTTAAGCAAATGGCCTCTTGAGCAGTTTAGTTGAATAACCCTGCTATTCCAGCAATCTGTTTTCTTTACGCACATCTTCACAGGGAACTGGTGCATCCAAGTCTCACTGCTGGAGAAGTGAGGAACACCCTGAATATGTTGCTCCTGCATCACAGGAACAATCTCAAGATATTTGAGCTGAAAACACAAATAATTTTTTTCCCCTCTTTGGTCATGGTATTTGTTGCATTTTTTTTACACAGCCCGAATCATACACACCTTGGAATGTCCTCGCTGCAACTCTCCAATCAAAATTAAAAAAAAAGTTGAGCAGAAAGACTGGAACCAGAACAGCACATGTTTTGTTACATGTTGTGTACCTACAGTATGCATTTGTTTATGAACGTTTCAGTCGTATATCATTCTAAAATCAAGGTAACTTTCTAAAAGCTCAGTGTAACTTATAAATACGATGTGTCTGCAGTTATGTGATCAGCACACTCGAGCTGATGGTGGCAGAGGACTACATGATTGTGTATTTGAATGGAGCCACACCCCACAGAAGAATGCCTGGCCTTGGCTGGCTGAAGAAGTGCTATCAGATGATTGACAGAAGGTGGGCCTGGTCATCTTCCATCCACTTCAAGACTTTAATCTTTCAGGACTAAAAGTGAAAAGAGCCCTGTTTTCATGAACATGTCTAACATGTGACACATTATGTTGTGTTCAGGCTCAGGAAGAATTTGAAATCCTTCATTATTCTTCATCCATCGTGGTTCATCAGGACTGTTCTAGCAATTACCAAGCCGTTTATCAGGTAAGCATGTCAGGTGCCACACTCTAAAGTGCTATTTGCTGATAGAAAATGAGGAAATATACAGAAAAGGTCACATTTTCTAACATTTTTAGACAAATTGTTGATTTTTATGCCTTGCATTGACTGTGGCATTGTATTAATGACTCAAACTATATCACAATGTTTATTTCAATTCAGTTTTCAGTGAATTATTTTAAAAAGATTTTGCACTGATATTAGTAGAGAGTCAGACCACTGTGTAATGTCTTCAGCAAGATTCTCAATTAGCTTCAGTTCAGGACTCTGTGGAGGAAAATCAATATTTGAAAACAATGTCTAATGCTCCCTGAATCACTTTTTCTTCATTTCACCTTAATAAGTTCTGACTTTGTCACCTTGGAATTTGCCCACATCGTCAGGGAGGAGAAAATCTTTTAATGGAAAAGATAAACTTTAAACTCAGCAAACTCGTTTGAACTTATTTGTTTTTAAGCAGATACAAGTGAAGCCAGATCTGACCAGCTGATGCAACCTCACATCATAACATGGCTCCTAATGGGTGAAACCGTACATTCTTTGTTCCTCTAACCCTGGTGCACTCATCACTGCCAGATACAGAAACATCTGAGCTCATCAAGACTATATATTCTGTTTTGAGTTCCACAGTTTTTACAGTATGTGCTCAAGCAACTTTTTTTCAAACAGCCTCACAGATGTTTGTTTTTCTTGAGAATAAAAAGTTCAACACTTTAGTGGCAATACCTTAAATCAGGAAAGTGTCAAATGGATTTGACACTTTTCAGTATTTTTATTTTATTTTTAAGTTTGAAATACCCAATAAATTTCGTTCCACTTCAGGATTGTGTCCGACTTGCTGTTGGTTCTTCACAAAAAAAAAAAAAAAATGTTGCAAAAGGTTGAAAAGTTCAAGGGGGCCGAATACTTTCGTAAGGCACTGTAGCTCAGTCAAGTGGTTTTAGCAGATTCAGCATTTTGTTTACACTGAGTTCATATACCAGCATTTCAGATGTGCACACAATTATATCTGAAAACCTACTGGACTAAACCCTTTCAAACTACCTCAGAATATATATTTTTCATGTTTTAATGAGCACATTTAGGTTCTGTTTGCATTTTGAGAATAAAAACACTTTTAGTTTTTAAACAAATACTGCTGTAAGTTATTGAATTTTTATTGTTTTTCACTAAAATGTAGAGTGTAATGTAAGTTATGAATAACTTTTCACAGTTTTGTTCAGGCTGTGTTTTAACGTGGCATCAGGGTAAACTGCAATTTTGAACATGCTAATCTCTTTTTTTGTAAAAGAAAAAGTAAAATATAACAGCTTCATCAGTCACCACAAGCAAACATTTCTGATATTTAGTCAACTAAAGTTATTCTTTACTAGGATTTACTAAACCAAGTTATGTCAATAATTTCCACACAACTGAGATGAGTAAGTGTAAAGCAACATTCACTTATTCTTTTAAAAATATGTGAACTCAACTCTGTTTTTAACTGTTGATTGAGCAGAAATTTTAATTTGACTTTTTTAAATCTGGAAATAATACATATAATTGAAAATTCATACCTTGTGTTAAAAACAAAGTATAACCCATCAACTTAAAGCATTCCTTTTAAATATCAAGGCATGCACACGAAGCACCAGATGATAATGACAAAATGGTCTATTTGGATATTTACTACAATCCAGTTTTATGTGATATCTCATGTTGACGTGTTTGTCGCTGGCCCTTTCACTTTTAGAAATACGTTTCTCTGTCAACAGTGCCAAGTTTAGCAGCAAGATCAAGTATGTGCACAGTCTGGATGAACTGCAGGAAATCATTCCAATGGACTGTGTCCAGATCCCAGAATGCATCATTAAGTGAGTCCCTCTAAGCCCTTAAACATAACACCGCCTCCACTCTTTCCAAACCTGACGTGTCCTAATGACTTCATACTCATCCTTTGTATTTGAACTCCCACCTCTAGACTCGACAAGGAAATGAAGGAAGCAGCAGAAAACTCAAAGTAAGTGTCGACTCTTCTGCGGAGGCAGAGGCCTCGGCTCTATCCTCAGCTGGAGCGCTCGTTTATCTGATGTCTCACTTTTAGATCAGAGGCTTCTTTTGGATGAGGACCAATTTGATTTGGCTCTGGTTCCAATTACAGTGCAGAGACAGAGAGGGGAAAAAATAGCAAAGGATGCTAAATGCATTGCTTTTATCTCATTTATCATCACAGTGAAATAAATGAGCCACTCCTTATTGCACAGAGATCTATTACACCGATAATAAATGTAAAACCAAAGCCGCAGACTTCACACACTAATCACTGACTGGCTAATTGTGCCATGTTTCATAAATTGCACGAGCCTTCAAATTCACCGTGTTGAAGCACATTCCAGCAGTAAATCCTCCTCTTAACAACGTCTCAATTTGTTTCTTTCCTTGAAGAGTGAACAGCTTTCTGCAGGGGACCGAGCTGACGGCGACAAGCAGAACTGAGTGAGTCCACAGTGATCTTACAGTTCACATATAGAAGACAAACAGCCGCGCGTCCTCCGTCTGTCACCGATACATAAACACAGCCGTCCTGAATGCTTTGTGTTTCCATCTTCGCAGACAAGTCCAAGCTGGTGCCAGCAGCTCGTAAACGCCCAACATCCTGAATTGATGGGACACCTCGGCGCTCAAAAGTCCCTGTAATGGATGGGTCAAGCTGGAAGACGGAGCTCGTGTGTGTGTGTGCGTTTGTGTATGTGTGTGTGGATGTGTTTGTTAATCAGACACTAGAGTTTTATTTGGACACATCTCGTCTTAGTCCCACTCAGCTCAGTCTGAATTGCTGCCGTAGCATCTGCTCTGTCGTGAACTCGCGGCCACGAAAAACGAAATAGTCAGGTGTGGTATTTTCCCGAGCACCAACACAGTAGCATCGATGTTCACTTTAGGGTAGAAAATGCAATTACACACCAGAAAGTGCACCGCACAGATCCATTTTAGAAACTACAGCGTGCATGAGAAGCAGCAAAGCAATAACCCCACCCCCCCCTCTTTCCCAGGTACTCGGGCGATTTTCGTGTCAGCCGTTTACGCAGAAAAGGGAGAAGGAATAAAACAACCTTGTGCCATAGTTTATGACCGACTTGCAGCGAAGCAGGGGATCTTCATTCTTGTCTTGAAACAGGAGAATAAACCGACAAATAACTTTAAGGTGTCAATCTGAAACAAAGCAGGGGAGAGTTAAACAGGAAATCTAGCCGTCAGTGACACTATATCTTTCTAGCCTTGTTCGACAGGTGTGTGTGTGTGTGTGTGTGTGTGTGTGTGTGTGTGTGTGTGTGTGTTTTCTGAAACAAACTGGGAATTATTTTTTTAGTTTCTGCCTTAGATAACATATAATGATGGGACCTCAATAAAGCACAATATATTGTGTGTGCGCGTCTACATGCATGTGGGTATTTGTACATCAGCGCATGTCCCCTCATTAACAAAAACAAACTGCTGGTCTTCTTCTATGGTGTATTAAAGATGTGCTAATAAATGAAGCGTTGGTGTCAATGAATTCAATAAAAGTACAGATTAACTGTTGTTTTCAGTCATGTCAGACTTGTTGGTGACAGATACTGACTACGTCGTGAATCCGTTTATTTCATCACAACTTCAGTTTTTCAGATTGATTTTTTAAAATTTTCTTAAACAGAGCAACACATTTTCAAATTAAAATGTAACTGACAAACCCATACAGTCAACGACAAAAATCAATCAACAAAATACAACAAAAACAACAAGATTTTAAAGTCCAGCACAACAAAAACAGGAGGAGGTGGTTCAGGAAAGAAAGAACTACAAGAAAACATAAATTACCACATTTAGGCTAAAGCCTGATCATGTACAAGTCTTTAAGTAAGAAATTAATTCCTAGTTTTAAATTTGTCATATAAGAGAATTTCTGCTTGTATTCAGCTTTTGAACAAATCGTTGATGTGTACTTCATGCTGTCAGCTCTTAATTTAGTTTAATATCTACGTGGTATAACTTTATTTGGTTGGAAACATCCAGAAATGCTGCCAAGAGGCGTCATCATGTGATTGTCAACGCTCACATAAAGGTTCTGACAAACTGTAAACAAATTTAAATGGTGAATGGTGTTTTTCACTTTCATACAGTTGTTTTTTCATTTTATTTTTTAAAGGTATTATAATGATACTATTATTTAAGAGACAAAATCTAAAGGTTACTAAGTTGGGGTGGAAATAACTTTTACAGATAAGTCAGTTTTAATTGTCTTTTTTCTAAATTTAATGATTTGGCAGTGTTTTGTATCCAAATAGCTCTAAGTGCAGATTTGTTTCTATGAACAAGAGAGCTGTGATTCAACATTTCTTTGTATGGTTTTGAATCCCTAAATATCTGAAATAATTTCAGAGAAAAAAAATCAATCAACATCACCATACTCTTCTCTCTGATATCTGCAACATCTGACTTCCTCTCAGTTCTCATCACATGATTCACCCTCAAAAAAGACAAAAGGAAAATAGGAAATGGAAATAAAATAAATAAAAAAACTGAATGTCTCTGTTCATTTTGGACCTGTACTGGGAGCAGAATGAGTGTAAAATTAAATGTAACATCTGCTTAATGTGCAACCTATTGTTTTATTTTTAGACAATTGAGCTGTGGGAAAAAAATGTTTTTTCCAATATCTACTCCACTGTTGAGGCCGCTGGGAAAATGTACCACAATACTAACTGGACAGAAATTGTTTACGCCGAACAGAGAATATTAAATGTGAAAAACCTACAAAAAATATTACCAGCTGTTGCTAAACGACTGTTTACTATTTTGTATACTTTAAACTCCTCATATAATCAGTTTTAGGACAAAAAGCCATTTGTGTTATGAACATCTGACATTAAATAAACATATATACTACTGCAAGAAAGTAAGTCAGAAGGATTATATGGCTCCATTTAGGCATCTTAAATGTAGATTTATTTTTGCCCCACAGTTCATTTTGTGAATGAATAGCTGTTGTAAAACGTGGCTTCTCGTGTCCTATTTATTTAAACCGAATCAGTGAAAGAAAGAGAAGACTGTCCCTCAGGGCAGGAGGAGATAAACAACCCAGATGAGGACAAGACAGGAAGACAGAAACAACTAGATGGAAAAAAAAAGATTTCCTCATTTTGTTTAAATGCCTCATCTGAACCTGTAGCTCTCATCATCGTACTCCAACTCATCCTCGTCCTCCCCCAGCTGTCCATACCGGAACTTCCTGTACACCGTGCCATCCTGGCCCATGTAAACAATGTCCTCATCGTCATCGTCGTCATCGTTGTCAATTTTATGACCTGAGCGACGCTCTGAGATGTCGACCAGCTCAGCCTCGTGGAATCGGCCCTTTGAGGAGCTGGAGCCGCCGCTGTAGGACGCAGAGGAAGCTGAGTTGTAGCCCCTGTATATACTGTCACCCCCCAAGCCTCCGCTGGAGCCCAGCTTCTTGTAGCCGCGAGGGGGGAGGTCCGAGGGGGTCCCTTTGGACCGGGAGTGTCTTATTAGAAAGACAACAGCCACAAGTCCCAACACCAGCAGGATAGACGCGATGATGAAGATGGTCAGGTTTCCTCTCGTCACCTCCTCCTCCTCATTTCTAATTGGCAGGTTAGTGGTGAGGATGCACTGTCCTGGAGAAGGAAAAAAATGCAACATGGTGGTGATAAAATGCGATGTTTACATGATTAGATTTAAAGGGAACACAGAAAATAAAAATAAAAAAATAAAAATGTTGAAGAGGTTTTAATTTTGTTGTTGCAGAAAATAAATTTATTTTTAATCTATTTTCTGCTTTGAATCAACCTGAAACTGACTGACTGTAGGTCATTTGATAAAAACTCAAACATTTGCATTATTTTTAAATTTCAAATCTAAATTATTTGCAACTCTCAAAGTTGTCTTTGAAGGGAAATTTCCAATCAGAAGTTTGCTCGAGAAAACTGAGTTTATAACTAAAAGGCTACAAAGCAGCATTGTGTTTTTGCAAATTTGAAAACTTAAAAAACAGTGCTTTTTGACATTGTTGCCAATCAAATTCAGGCTCTCTGAAGAAGTTGCTGCTTCATTAAGACATAAAATTAGAAAAAAAGATTGTTTTGTGATTCAATTTTGTTTGTTTTAGACCTTTACAAACCAAATAATCAGCCGAAAGCTGTAATTGTGGACGAATAATCACAGATTAATCAAAAATGAAATGTGTAATTAATCACAGCTGTAGCGTGCTTTTCTAGAACAATGTGACTGACAGATAAGTTTAATTTGCTGTTTCCTCCAGCTTTCCACACAGACATTTTTTTTACTTTTTATTTTTAACAAGCGTGCTATTTTTGTTGCCAACCTCGAGTCTCAGTGCAGTTGCAACAATCCTGCTGCAGCGCGTCAATGTTCTCTCCTTCCTCTTCATGGCGGCAACACAGCAGACATCGCCCTCCAGCTTCCAAGATGGCCTGAGCAGGACAGATGGTGCAGTTGGATGGACCGGACCCCCGACACTCCAGACAAGAGCTGTCACAGTCTTCACAAGTGTAGTCTGAACTCTGCTGAAAATCAGAGAGGACTGAAGCAAGGCAGCAGCTTTTTTTTTAGACATTTATTTTTGCACGTATCAATCTTTCGCTTCCCAAACTCTATTTTTTTAAGAGGCTGAATGAAACAGAGAAGCGGTATCTCTGCACCGTCTATTAACATGCATGCTGTACCTGTCAGTCTCAATCAGTTCCCTCGCTGCAGGAGCAGGAGGATTTATTTGGAAAATGAGTCATTGAAATACATTTCCCAGTGCTGTTTTAGTCTGCCTAAGGTGCTGTAATAAGTCAGCCTGAATTACATGACAAGATACCCGGGGCCGGAACGTTAGCAATTATTTTGGTGAGGAGCTGAGTCAACACAGTTTTTAATTTAAAAAAACTAAAATAAAAAATGTTTTCTTTTGTGAAATTAAAACTTTTAAAGGTGTTGTTACCTTAATAAGAGGATACTGGCCTGGATCACACATAGACTCACACCTTCCATGTGACAGCTGGTATCCTGGGTAGCACGAGTCACAGGACTGGGAAACTTTCCCTGCAAAGACATGTTAGCATAAAATAATAAAAGGTGACACTTTATATATTGTTGCAGGATTTGATTCAAAAATATCAGCTACCTCATACAAAGACTTGGTGCACTGACAGTATAAGCCAAAATAAAGATATTTTCCTTGTACTTCCTTTGTACTTCAGAATGGAAAGATATTCCTTAAAGTTCTTGAGCAGAGCTGTCTGAATGACATGGAGCGTTATTCTCCTTTAAAACTGAAAGGCTTTTCTTGATCTGCAACAATGTTGAAGTAGACAGACATAAATGGGAAGTCTGCATGAGGGCAAGTCCTGGAGAACGTAACTGAGCCTCCGATGGCTCAATTCCTTCTCATGTTGCATCATGATGCCTCAAGTTAACGCCAAACCTGTAGAATGTGTCTCACAAGAGGTGGAAAAAATTGTAAATCATCTGACCAGGTTTCCTGATTTCAAGATGCTGCTCAGATGCTCACATCTAGGTCTTTTTGGAAGTGGTCAGGGGTGAGCATGAGCACTGGAAGCACAGCCACACAGCCGAGAACAGCCTGGAGTGATCCACGAGTTCTTACATCTCTCTCTCTCTCTATTTTTTTTTTTTTAGCAATTACTGTAGTGCCTTAATAAATCTTCTATGGGATCTGGACAAAAGAGCAATCTTTTGGTCTACATATAAATCAAAGAGGTTTTGCACTATCAGCTCTTGTTGATTGCTAACCCTGCATATGTAGATTTGACCACATAGCATTTGGGAACGCTACGTCAGGTATAACAACGAAGTGCCACTCATAAAAGTAGCTTATTCCTGCCTATTTGTGTTGATTCCATCAGACTAAAATCAGAAGGTTTAGTCTTTTCATGTCCTTCAGAAAGTTATTGTTACAAAAAACAATCAGCGTCACTTTACCAGTCAGCAGTGTGTTGTTGTGAGGAATTTGCTGGTTCACTGGCGAATAGCCCATGCTCACCAGTCATTATAATTGTCGAGTTGCCTCAAATTTAATAGACAGAAATTTCATTACTCATCATGAGAATTTGTGAGATCACAAGCGAGACTATTAATAATAAACCCTAACCATGTATTTTGAGTTTAATTAGTGTTCAGTCCTAACTATGTGATTTAAATTCATTACCACAACATTCATTAGAAGAAAGAAAAAAACAAATTGTAAGGAAAAAGTTTTGAATTGGAGTCTCCAGTGAAGTAATTAGGATTAAAACTATTTCTCATGGCCTCTCATTTCTTAGGATTCACTTAGCATACAAATAGGGTTTATTAGGATAAACAAAACTTGTAAAAAAACTTCTTAAAATGGTTCCATTGTAGTTGTGGTTTCTAGAGCACAAAGTAAAAATGGTCATGCACAAAATATGTAGCTTTTCTTACAAGCTCAAACAACTCAAGTCTACATGAATAGACCAAAGATTTTTTAAAACTTCTCAGTTAAAAAAATTTGCATTGCATGTCAGTGAGAGGTACAAGTCTAGCAGAAAAACCTTTCATCTCTATCTTCTACTGCTTATTTGTAGTTGGTTTATGGAGGCAACAGACCCAGGAGACATATCCAGACATCGCTCTCCCCAGCAACACCTAGGGGACCCCAAAGCATTCCCAGGCCAAACAAGATCCACAATCCCTCCAGCGAGTTCAGGGTCTACCCCAGGGCCACGTACCAATCGATGGTGTTTAGAAAACCTCCAAAGGTGTTCAGAAGGTATCCAGAATGCCTGAATCACCTCAACAGTCTCATATCAATGGAGCAGCTCTACTTCAATTTCTTCCACAGCCACCCTGGCTGCTTCATCCAGGGTATAATTTTTCAGTCATGATCATAACCTTATGACCACAGGTGAGGGCTGGGACATAGGCAAGACCAGTAAAGTGAAGAATTTGCCTTTTGACTCAAATCTTTCTTTGCAATGACTGACTGAAGAAACACCCTCATTATTGATAAAGATCCATCCTATCATCATTCATAAATGAAACGTTCAGATTGTTGAACTCCTCCTCCTAAGCAAATCCCCACCCCAGACATGAGGCCTTGTTTAATCTTAAAGGGGGGTGTCTTATGCAAAACTGACTTTTTTGTTTAGCTTTAAGTCGTGTTATAATATCACTCCCTCAACAAAAACATACCTAGAGTGTTGCTTTGACTCTTTCATGCATGTTTGAGAAGTCCTTGAATCTCCTGTGGTAGACGTGGAGCTGCCTAAATGCTTGCTGGTACAAAGCACCGCCTATTTACATAACTCCTCCCAAAAATTCAATGTGCAGCTGAGCTCCCGCCCCACAAACCACCCCTCCCCAGAAGCATTGTTTGATAACTGAAGTGGGAGTGTCTGAAATGGTACGGGGTTCTTAAAGAGACAGAGGGCAATTTCAAAGCGTTTAGATAGACTATGATGCAAAGTTAAATCTTTTGTTTTATATATACAGCATTTTCATCACAACTGAAGGTAACAGTTCCTTGATTGTGGTATAGAATTGAACTATGTGCCTGGAAAACACATACCATATTTATTAATGTATAATACGATCCCGAGTGTAATACAGCCCTCATATTTTGAGCTCAAAGAAGAGCAGCATGAGCTTCCAGTTCCGCGTGTCACAGAAAAAACAATTCACTAACAGAGCAGAAGCCGGTTGTTAAATTTTTTTAGAACATGCAACTAATGTCCAATTCTTCTTTTCACTGCTGCTGTTAACAAGAAATAGAAAACAAGTTTTTCCTCCTCGGACTCCGGTAAGTAAACAACCATTGTTTATATGCTTTGCTATAAAATACAACGGGAGGGAGGGAGATATTATTTATCCCCCGCAACACAATATCTGAGTTATATATGAGAAAATATTGGAACTTAGTGAAGTTTATTGCAGTTGTACATTAAAAAATAGTCAGTCAAAATTTACTTTCATGCATCATACGACCCCACTGTATGGATGATTTTTGGGATTAAATGTTTCTTATTATACATGCGTAAATATGGTACCCCCAAGAAAAATCTGCACTTTATTCTAACATCTTGCACTTCCTGGCAAATGAAAAGTAAATGCAAATCATTTGACTGGTATGTTGTTCTTACCTTCTCAACAATGTTGTGCACACATTTAACTACATGTTGCACTGATATCAGCCCAAAAACAGTCATCAAACAGCCTCACCCTACATTTTCTGCATTGTGTCACCGAAACACATTTCCACAGCATACTTTCTACATCACTCTGCCTCCTCTGCACAGTCTCCCCTCTCACATTTCCCGCTGTGAGAGTGCACTGCCAGCTGTGAGGTGCATGTGTAAACAACAACTGTGGAGGAAGTCTGGGCCGAACTGTCCGCACATTCTCAAGGAGATATTCGGTGATATTCATCCTCTCTTTGTGAACACCGGGAGGGCCAGCAGTTCAAAAGGGAGGGGACTCACAAATAGTGTCATGCCTTGCAGCCAGAATAGCATAGAAACTATTCAAGAGTAGATAAAGTCAAATATGTACACAAGGAGGGGAACAAATTTTTCATTGTTTGTTGTTAGATTAATGTTTGGTCATTTAGTTTATCTTTACGTTTACTTTATATATGAGAGCATATTTAGCCACATATTCACAAGGGAAGTCACAAAGAGCTGCAGGACAATCTAACACTGATAAACCGCTTTGGTGTTTGTGTTGTAAATTAGAATGTCTTTGGAGAATGCACTAAATGCACACACAGCAGTGTATAAAACATGTTTAATGGGTCATAAAGCCCAACTTAAAATCTTTAACATGGCCACATTTAAATTCCACGGGGGAAGAAAATTGCACTTTAACTTGTGCTGGGTTCTGATGAAATTAAATTCCTCCTGACGTGTGTACCTGAGCAGGTTTTGCAGCTGGCATGGCAGGGCTCGCAGGTCCTGTGGGTGGAGTCGTGGTGGTATCCCTGAGGACACATGTCGAGGCAGCGGCCCTCCTTCCGCACGTAGACGAGGCCCGGAGAGCAGCTCAGGCAGCCGTCCTCCCCGCCGTCGATGCACTCGCCGCAGCTCGGGTCGCACTTCTCGCACATCCTGGAAGCAGCGTTTCCATAGTGACTAGAAAACAGGTGGTGAGAGTTATGTTAGATCAAATTCAATTAAATGAAATGAGATTAGAGGTTTGTCCATTCTCACAGGAAATTCCCTTCCGCTGCCTCACACGGAGCTATATAAGTTTAGCTCAGCCTCGATATGACAACATGTAACAGAGGAAATGCCATCATTTCCCCTCAGTGATGAGGATGGCAGTGTTTACACGGAGCTCTGAAAAGGACTTATGTAGCATTTATATCCAGTTTGCTTTCCCTTGAGTATTTAACCGCTCATCAATTTAACGGAACATTAATTTATCTCACTCAGTTGCTGCACCGGGCCTCATAAAGGGCTATTTAAACCTCCAGATAATTAAGCCTGCATCTCCAAACCTGTCTAGCTATCCACAGTGACATTAGGTCTCCAGGCTGATCATTTGTTAATGACAACGCTTCACCATCGCTTTAACTGTAAAAGATGAAGGGGCGCAGCTGCACAGAGAGCAGGTTAAACTACCCGTGCAGGCAGGTCTCCACGCACTCTTTGGCCTCGCGGAAAAGGTGGGATTTGCAGGTGAGACACTGGAGGCTGCGCTTCCCAACACAGGTCTGACAGGACGCGTGGCAGGGTTCACATTTCTGCCCCGACTCCTCCCGATAGTAGCCTGTTGGGCATTCATCCACACAGGTACCATCTGTTCCAACACACACACACACACACAAAAACTCACTGCTTTAGTCAATGTTTTGCAGGCATGTGAGAAGCAATGGGACAGACATCAGCAGAAGCAAACTTGACCCACTGAGCAGGAGATGTCCCTGGTTGCAGCTCAGGCAGTGGGCTTTGCCCGGCCCTGAACACCTGTGGCAGAATTTGTGGCAAGGACGGCAGTCTCCGTCCTGGGCCGCGTACTGCCGAGGTGAGCACTTGAAGGCTGACGGAAGGCAGTAATTGTGGCCGTCCAGCCTCTGACCCTCTCTGCAGCTGGTGCAGGAGCCCAAGTGGGGTCCAAAGCATGTGAGACACGATGCATCACAGTCTGGAAACAAGCAAAATGAAATAAATAAATAAATAAATAGTATCACAACCACATATTTCTAAGAAAAAGCTTAGCTTTCCTTAAAGAAATTATAATATTTATGCCAGTAATTTTAGATTAAGATCATCAATATTTTCAAACTCTCCAAATGGTCATGAGATATTCTGCTCTCAGACGAACAGGGTGGACTTCCTGCTGAACTTTTAAGCAAATCTTAAGCATGTGTACGGGTTATAATTAGCTACTACCACACCACATTCTAGGAGGATATGTGTAAAGTTGACTGAATTACTTTGTGTTTTCCCATATTTGGTCAGCTGTTTCATCGCTCTTGAACTGTGTCAACTACAAAATGTCAATTTTAAAAAGGTGCATCTAATAATTATTTCTCAAATGTTAAAATTAACAACCACCAAGACAAGAGATTATTTTTTTGTGAACAGACAGTGCTGATGCTAAAACATTAATAGCAAATTACTCAACAAAGCTCTTGCACCACCACTCAGAATAAATACTGGGGATCAGTCTCCTTGTACATTAGATTTTAGACCACAATCTGTAGATTTGACAGAGTAATAAGCATTTTCTTATTTTTTTAAGGTCAGTTATCTGTGGCAGCCATCTTGAACCAAACTGACTTCAAAAGTTAATCAGTTGTAAATGTTCCTCTGGTTACTTTCTGCAAATTTCAAAAAAATGTGTCCAGAGGTTCATAAGATATTTTTCGTAACAGACTGACAAAGAGATAACGGTCCTCTTTCGATGATTAATATAACCATTGCTATAAAATGTTAGTTTAAACTGTGCTTTACCACATTGTTTCCACATGTTAGGATTTAAACCAGAAATGTCTTCTGTAAGAAAATCTCACCTCACTTTTGCAGCAAAGCAATGAAAACTAGAGAAGTTGCATTTCCTACGAAAATGCAAGTGTGAATGCCATTTGGCCAAAAAGTAAGCTATAATAGCAGAAGAATAGCATAAAGTAGCAGAACTATAGCTGAAATAGCAGAAGAATAGCAGAAAGTAGCAGAACTATAGATGAAATAGTAGAAGAATAGCATAAAGTAGCAGAACCATAGCTGAAATAGTAGAAGAATAGCATAAAGTAGCAGAACTATAACTGAAATAGCAGAAGAATAGCAGAAAGTAGCAGAACTATAGCTGAAGTAGCAGAAGAATAGCATAAAGTAGCAAAACTATAGCTGAAATAGCAGAAGAATAGCAGAAATTAGCAGAACTATAGCTGAAATTGCAGAAGAATAACAGAAAGTAGCAGAACTATAGCTGAAATAGCATAAGAATAGCATAAAGTAGCAGAACTATAGCTGAAATAGCAAAATAGCAGAAA